>NC_058416.1:18556207-18776082 GCF_002201575.2 Neomonachus schauinslandi | reverse complement strand
ATTGATTCCTGAGTCCAGGAAAGCTACACATTCATGGAAACAGGAATTCTGAGAGGAATTTGACAAAATGAAAGTTGTGTAAGCCATCTAGGTTAGCTGCTTTGCACTTTCATATTAATTTAATTGGCTGGAGTTTAGACTATTGAATTCTGGAATGGCAGGCATCTTTCTCTTTCCCAGCTCTATAATTCTCTGGCCTGTAACTTCTCTATTCCCTTCTTTCATTTAACATTTTAATATTCATCTGAATGGAAGTGTTCAAAAGAAGGATTCACCAAAAGGTTTCAACATGTGAAGAAATTTTCTACTCCTAAAAGTGTCTCAAGTCTTGGAAAAATCAAAAAACTAACAAAAAAAATAGTGACTGTTATAAAACTGACATAAATTAATATTTGTATAAAATACACCACCCCCCTTAAATTATACTGAAAATTATTAGCATTTTTGCAGAAATTTTTATTGTTCCCTGGTTTTTTCTTTGTTTGTTTTAATGCTAAACCTGAACACCATCCTTCTAGAGATTCACACTTGGGTGGGAGGAACTGGGATTTAGAAATCTTTTTCTCCCCTATGGAAGACTCTAACCCAAAGGACGCCACGGAATCAATGCTCTTCACTGAAGAAGTTAATGGGTGAACGAAGTATTCCATTGAGAAACCCTTGGGTACTTTGACAGACTACTTTTACATGAAAGAACCTAAAGCTAAGATCATAGAGTTTGTCACCACACAGCTCTATAATCATTTCTAAATTCTACTGATTTCGCCCTATGTTCCAAGTAAGCAAATGTAATGAAATAAATAGAAACATATGCTTTGAGTACCATAACAGATTGGCTTCCCAACATTAGGAATGCTGAGCTGTTTGCTATTACAAACACAGGTCATACATACATACAAAATAATACTAGCCTCTTTCACCTGAAATATTTTACATAATTGCCTCAAAAGTCATTTTCATCATCCAGAAAGTATATATTTATAGCTAGCTAAGCTCTTCTTTATACATAAGTTTGTGTTAGGGACCCAGCAGTTTATAGAGGGAGACTCTGCTTTCTTAGGCTCTCCATACTTAGTTTATACCACACAAGAATCTCTTTATGAGGGAAGCCAAATCAATTGTTGACTTAAATGCCTGGTCATTTCACTGAAATGACAAGGCATCCTGTGCAAAACCATTGATCCAGTAGCATGGTATAACCCCAGCTTCAGGTACATCCAAAGGAGGCAAAATTGACATATCTAAAGGAGATATTGTTGAATGAATACACACAACATATGAAAATGAATTAAATAGTTGAATAAATAACTCAGAGTTAATGCAAGCTTTACACATCGGCTCCATGAGAAGCGCTTCTGTAACTGCGCTCTCTCTCTCTTTCGTCCCACCACACGCACACGCACACACACGCACGCACGCATGCATGCACGCGCCAGCTGCAATGACTGAAATGCTGCCTTTGGAGATTTTTTTTTTTTTTTTGGTTGCCCAGATATCTTGTTTCTAACAGCAAGTTCTTCTGGGAAGGCGTTCATACATTCACCTGCTGACAGACATTTGTGCTTTCCTGTGAATTCTCCACGCCCTTGACCCTAGAGGCATCTAGCTGATTGCTGCAATCTGAAGGTAGGGAAACAGGAAGAGAAAGGATGAGTAAGGGGAAGGGAAGGAAAATGGGCCCCCCTTGAAGAAGGGCGAGGCTGGCAGGCACTGGGCGTTTGTGCGAGAGAGGATGGCCGGCGACAGTAAGCACCCAGAAGAGAAACCAGCACCCAGAAGAGAAGATCTGCATTTCCTTTTCAATTTCCCCTCCAGTTTGTCCTGCTGCTCTGGGGGGAGCAAGCCCCACTGGCCAGAGCTTCCAAATGTCTATGTGGGGGCCCTTGGGGTTGTAACTCTGCAGAAAGAGACATCTAAGGGGCTCATCTGGAAGCAGATCTATATGGCAAGTACACTGTTCTTACTCCAGATACAAATACTTATAATGACTTGGCAATTACTAGAGGCCAAAGGGCCCCCAATCTTCCCCTCTGCCGCCGGCACTGACCATAGGAAGTAGCAAAGGGACTTTGTTTCCAGAAAGTACCAGAAAGAGGGGAACTTTGTAGCTGCTTGGTCATTGTCCTCCAATTCTAAAGCCATTTGCCCATGTGGCTTTGGACACCCATAGATTCAGTCGCCTCTGTGCAGGCAGGCTGTGCTCCACAAGCGTATTGGGTCCAATGTCTGGCTGATAGACTTTTTCTTTAAAGAGGGAGAGAGAGAGAGAGAGAGACACGGGTGGAGGGGTAGAGAGAGAGAGAGAATCTTAAGCAGCCTCCACACCCAGTGTGGAGCCCAACAAGGGCTCGATCTCATAACCCTGAGATCATGACCTGAGCCAAAACCAAGAGTCAGACGCTTAACCGAATGAGCCACCCAGGCGCCCCTTGGCTAATGGACTTCTCTCCTGCTCTTGACCACTCTGTCTTTCAGACCCGATTAAAATACTCAGAGCCTGTGGAGTGTAATATCTCAGATGAAGGCACCATCTTGAGCCCCTTCCTCCACAGCACGGATAACTCCAACTTGAACCTTTCAAAGGAACTGAAAAATCTGTCATTTGTCAAGCATGCAGTCATGCACGAATCTAAATTTGGGTTGATTTTCTGCTTCTCTAAGGAAGGTGTAGGATTTTATGAAATAATGTATTTATAAATTAACATTCTCTTGACCATAATGACATTGACTTTTTTACAGCCCCTCCCTCACCCAAATACAACTGTTGCTATCACAGAGCAGAGGCTGATTTAAGGAGCAATTGTAAATCAGCTTTTTCTGAATACAAAAATTGGACAGACTCTCCTGAAATTTCCTCATGTAATCACTGCTAATATTAACCCCTTTATTTTTTTTCTTTTAGTATATAAGAATGTAAAGAAAACTGCTTAAAATACTTGAGAACAGGGGCACCTGGGTGGCTCAGTTGGTTAAGCGGCTGCCTTTGGCTCAGGTCATGATCTCGGGGTCCTGGGATTGAGTCCCACATTGGGCTCCTTGTTCAGCGGGGAGCCTGCCTCTCCCTCTCCCTCTGCTGCTCCCCCTGCTTGTGCTCTCTCTCTCTCAAATAAATAAATCTTTAAAAAAATTAAAATAGTTGAGAACAAATTCTTTTTAATATCCTACAGCAATTCAGAAGTATACATTCACTTCAAGTTTTGCTACTATCAGAGCAAGTTTGATCAGTCTTCTGCATTCACTGAGAGTCCCTTAATGATGGCTACTTAACACAATTTTTTAGCCTGGTTTTGTGGTGTTTAAAAATAATTAAATGGCATTTGGCAATCAGCCTGGTGGTGATTTCCTTCTGAACAGGCTAAATTAAAGTGGGAGAGGCAGAAGCAGCCCCTATGCAGAGAGTCATACTTCCAGAACCACCTTTCTTTCCTCCATGTGTGGCCCTCACTTTCCCTCGTGGCTGACACAGGACCATCATGGGCCAACAGCAGGAGAGGCTCTGGGCAGAGGGTGTGCATAAGAAGCTCCAGCCTCACAGTAACTTCAGGCTTCTGTCCTACATCCAAAGCCTCAAATCCCAGTTCTAGACCTGGATCACTTGTTGCCAAGACTCTGGTCTGGGCACCTCACTAAACTGACTCCAAGTCTGCCTTGACTCGGACCTTGGTCTTGACCTCTATTCAGTAGCTTCTAGCCTCCTTTCTCAGGGGTTATTTCCTCCTTCATCCTGATGCTCCCAGAACCAGCCACACCCAGCAGTACAGAGCCCCCAGGTGAAATACACTAAAGTCCATTAAGAATCACCTAAAATGTCAACACAATTTGAAAGCAGCTATTAACAGTGCATATGTGAAGTTGGTGGTACTTGTGATAAGCAGGAAAAACAACAATGAATACTAATGTCTTATATTTGTATAGCACCTTAGAGTTTCCAAAGTGCTGTCATAACACTCTTGAGATAGGCAAAAGGGGTATTATTTTCCCATTTTGCACATGAAAACGTTTGAGTTCAGAAGGGCTAAAGGGATGAGACAAAACAAGAATTCAGTTCCTGGACCCACAAAGTCACCGTTCTCTGCATTATACAGGATGCCCTCTGGAAACCCATTGGAAGGTACTTGAAAGATAATCAGACTGGGGTGCCTGGGTGGCGCAGTCAAGCGTCCAACTCTTGGTTTTGGCTCAGATCGTGATCCCAGGGTCATGATCTCAGGGTCCTGAGATGGAGCCCCATGCTCATGATGGAGTCTGCTTAAGAATCTCTGTCCCTCTCCCTCTGCCACTTCCCCTCCCTTTCTCTCACAAATAAATAAATAAATCTTAAAAAAAAAAAAAAAGAAAGATAATCAGACTTTGTGAATTTGCCTTTATAATGCTATCAATTTCTCCAATGTGGTCATGGGTCACCTACCTCAGCAAGAAGGACCACTCGTCATATAGACATATTCCCAAGCCTTGCCCCAGAAGTAGGGGCAGGATTTGCATTTTAACTAGCACCCCCCATGTAGTGCTGACACACCCACCCTACACAAAGCAGAGTGTATGAAAGAGCCAGTCCACACCTGGACAGGTCTTTTACTGAGCGCTACAGAGAAGCATGGTCAGCGTGCACTCTTGTTCTGAGGAAAGCCAGTGAATCAGGATGGCAGGATGGCATCGGGGGCCACTCATCAACCTTTGAAGCCAAGTAGTATGAGAGCTTTACCCATGAACAAAACCCCTCAGGGGTTAAGAGCATGGACACCAGAAACAAACTTCATAGGTTCCAACCCCAATCCCACCACTTATAAGTGACCATGGACAAGTCACTTAACCTCTCTGTGCCTCAGGGTTCTTGTCTGTAAAATGGGGATAATAGAGTTACTATTATACTTTATGGGATTGTGAGATTCAATGAATTTAGTTGAAGGAAAGACTTCAGAACAGTGCCTAGCACCAAATAATTGTTGAATGAGTACTGGATATTAATAATGGAAGGGCTTCTTTGAGATAAGAGAAAATACATATATTGGTCCCTGCCCCTGGTTCTTGCACAGAGTTCCTAAAACTCTTGTAAATTCCTAAGTGATAAGAGCACTAGGAGCATCTTTTGTTCTAATGAGGTGACTCCTGGATGGCTTCTGGATTAGGGATGATCACCAGAAAGCCCAAGCCATGATTAGAAGCTTGAAATTTTCAGTCCCGCCCCTTATCCTCCAGAGGTGGGAGAGGGGTTGGAAATGGAGTTAACCATAGATCATGCCTACGTGAGGGAGCCTCCATAAAATCCTAAAAGTACAAGTTTTGGAGAGCTTCCAGGCTGGGGAACACATCCAAATCTGGAGGATAATAACACACCCCAACTCCTGCACTCAGGACCCTCCCAGAGCTTGCCCTGTGTATCTCTTCATCTGGCTGTTGATTCATATTCTTTATTGTATCCTTTAATAAACTGGTAAATGTAAATAAATATTTCCCTGAGTTCTGTGAGCTACTCTAGCAAATCAATCAAACCTAAGAAGGGGATGGAGGGCACCTCTGATTTATAGCTGATTGGTCAGAAGCACAGGTGACAAACTGGTCCTGGAGCCTGAAGTGTGTGTGTGTGTGTGTGTGTGTGTGTGTGTGTGTGTGTGTTGGGGGGGGTGAGGTGAGAGAGGGGCTGAGCTCTTTACCTGTGGGGGATCCAACATTATCTCCTCGTAGATTCCATCAGAATTGAATTAAATTGTAGGACACACCCCTGCTGTCACAGAGAATTGCTTGTTACAGGGAAAGCCATTCCCACATTTGGTGACCAGAAGTGAAGTGTTCTCTGTGAAAGGAAAAGAGATACACAAGACAAAGAAAGACATGATAGGGAAGAATTGTGTTTTCCCCTACACAGGAAGAAAGAAGATTGAGTTTTCCCCGTTTACAGCTGGTATCAGTGAGATTTGGTCCTGGCTCATAGCAACATGTGGTTTGGGAAGAGAATGGATGAAGGGATGAGGAGGATGAAGGACATTTGATTCCTGGGTGGCCAAATGGTCACCCATTCCACCCATGGTATGGAGCAGCTGCTCCACAAAAGTGTTACCCTGATCTATCATGGTAACTGCTACAGTGAAGGGGGGTCCCTTTCACATGGGCACCCCATATAACCTTGTTACAGAACCAAAGGACAGTTTGGGAAACCTTATCAAATGTCTCAGCTTCCCCTCATGGGCCTTACAAATGCTAGTAAAAAATTAGTTTCATTAACAAGAGAATAGGGAAAGGCAGAGGAGAGAAGAGAGAGTAGTTTTAGCAGGGTGGAAATTTTTAAGGTTATTAAGGAATAAGGTGAACAAAGCAATTACTAATGGAGCAAGACAAAGGGGAAGCAGAAAGGCAAGAGTCATGGGACTCATCAAGCAGAGTGGAAATTTTTATATGGTTATAAAGAAATGGGATGACTAAAATGGACATTGAAGGGTTAAAACAAAGGTCTTAGGACTGCACTACCAAAGGTTGTGTGGGCCAAAAATACCCTGACTGGTCTCCCAGCATTAAAGGGCCCCAAACAGTCCCTTTATCCCAGTTGGGAGAAATTTTAAAAACCTGAAGGCAAGGATTACAATGAGAAATCTGGCCAACAACTTGTGTCTGTGGCATTGGTTAAGCAAATTCAACAAAAGGGCCAGGGTCCCTTGACTCAGCCCCTCACTGGGGACCCAAAGCCTTTCCCACAAAAGTGGGTAAAACGATCAGGGGGTGCAAAAGAGAAGTTTCCAGGACCCTTTGATACAGGAGCCCCATGCACTGTGATACCAAAACCCACTGGTGAAGCTCTGACTCAGGCTACAATTAGATTGAGAGAATATAAAAACGTAAAGATTGATAGGATTGGGAAAGCTAGAATGTGTAAGCAGGCTTTATGGGAGGTGGTCGTGTCTCCCTTCCCGGAATGTTTTATGGGAAAGGGTATCATGTGTGAGTATACAGGGGACACACAGAGAAGAAACCCACAGTAAAGAAGAACTGGGCTTTCCCTGTATCGGAAGGGAAAAAAGCAACTTTTGCTTCTTAGCTTCCTTTCCTGATTATACAGATCCTTGAAGGGACACACGTTGCTAATAGCCAACCGAGGGTTCAGACTGATGCGATTTCCAGCACCTGGCACGATATCCACAATTAAATACTTGCTGGGGTAAGATTCAATACATACTCAATGTATATAAAATGGAACACGTCCAACATTTTACCTGGATGGACAATTTAGAAATGAACTAGATGGAATCAAGCATCTGTTCTTCAGTCCTACAGCCCAACCCAATTTCCGAGGTCCTTGAAGTATGTCCTGAGAGGCAAGCTATATTTTGTGAATTTTGTTTTGTTTTAATAAGCTAAATTCTAGCTGAGATCAGTACCATTAGCCTTTCTGGAGGCAAAATAGGGGCTCCCCCTCCTGAGCTGTGATTATCCTGTGCAAACAGGCACTTCAGCAAACTTATCCCCCCACCAAGGTCTTCTCTCTCCCCCACCCAACAGCGGGCAGTATTCACAATCTACCTCTGCTGTTTATATCTTCCTAATTCAACTTCCCTCAGACATGTTAGACAGCAACCCAATAAAGAAGATTCTCTAGAGTTAGTAGTCACTTTCTAATGAACAATTGAATTGCTGATATGGAAAAAGATGTTTGATAAGTTTTGAGTGCTTCTCGACTTTAATGCACACATGAGTCTACCTGACATGATTGTAGTCATTACACTCTTTGAAAAACAAAGAGAAACTATCATTCTGCACATGGTAAAAATGGCAGCCATTTGGAGCCACCCATGAAGATGTTAAGGCTGAGCTCTTAGAGAGTGGTAGATAGTTCCAGCATGGGCAGGAAAGAGCAAGTTTCCCTAAAAGAAAACACATTGACAACAAGGGAACAGGTTGCTTCTATTGTCAAGGCCCTAATGACTTTCCTAAATTAGCTTTTTATGGGAACCCTTTCTGCATGCTTGATGACGCTCAGACCACCCAAGTTAATTTGATACAAATGTAATTTAAGAGATTCCATGTGTGTCTTAAAGAAGGTTTTGGGTATGTGGGGTTTGAGTTGTTTCTCCCTCTCTCTCTCTCTCTTCTTGTTTCTTTTTTTTTTTTAAACTTGATACAAGTTCCTTACCATATACATGCTTTTTAAAATGAGGATTTTCTGCTTGGTTATTACTCACAATCCAAGACAACATGTAAAGTAAATGAATTATACAATATCCATTAACATCACATATAGATCAAGAAGGTGGTTCTTCCATTGAAGCATGTGGACATAACTTCAACCGGAGTCCATAGGAGTAATGGATTAGGGATATTAGTGAGTAGGTGATGTACTTAAACTTCATATCTTGGGCCAAGAAAAATTAAAATGTCTTATTTTACGGAAAGCTAAAAGCAGAGAAAGAATTTGAGTTGTTCAATTGCAACCTAGAACATTTAATCAGAAATTCTGTAAAAGAAGAACTTGTAGGGTGATTCTTGATTTATTTGATTTATTTTTATCCATCATTTTTAATTGGCAGTCTTTTATTTTCTTACATGTAATATCAAACTCCTAGCATAAAAATTTACAAGGCTAAAATTAGTCTAACTTTGCCTAACATGCCACAAGTCGAGATTTGCTTCTATATTTTAAACATCCATAGAGAGAAAGGAGAATGAAGGCTTTGGAGTCAGATATTTCTATGTTCAAATCCCAGTTCTACTACTGATTCTCTTTGAATTCTCAATGTTAGTTAATTTCTCAGAGGGTGAGTTTTTCCAGCTGAAAAATTGAAATAAGGCCACGGTTAAGACTTAAGTGAGGTAAACTTTGTGAAGTACTGAATAAACGGCTTTTAAAAAGTGGTGGTGGGTCAGGTGCGTGGTTTCTGCTGAGAGGTCTCAGTGCCCTCAGCATTCCCAGGGTGTGCCCAGCCCGCCCCCACCCCCAACCACTGATCACCAAGGTTGCAGATTTATTCTCAGTGTCTGGCTGAAAGTGAAAGAAAGTCTATCTCTTCACCAGGATAGATTATTTTATACTACTTTGACAAGGATGAGACTGGAAGAAATGATGGTCCAAAGAAGTGGCTGGAGGGAAAAAGCAAATCAGGAGTTATATAGATACATGCAACATGAAGAAAAAATATAAAGGTTCACAAAACTCTCATATGCTTTACTCAAAGAAAAAAAACTGAAAGAAATATGCCCCAAATTTAAGGACAGAAGGCCATGTGTCAAATTGGGACTGAGAAGAAATGTGAGTTATAAAGCTGTCACGATAGGGGCATCTGGGTGGCTCAGTTGGTTAAGCGTGTGACTCTTGGTCTCTGCTCAAGTCTCAATCTCAGGGTCATGAGTTCAAGTCCTGCATTGGGCTCCATGCTGGGCATGGAGCCTACTTAAAAAATAAAATAAAAAAATAAAGCTGTCCTGACAGAGAAGCTCCACATAAGACTTTGTTAGGTCAAGGAAAAGCAGGGGTCAAGGAAAAGCAGGAATGAGGGCTTGGTGAAAAGATGTCTTAGGGCAAATGATCAGACACACCTTCAAGTGGAGGCCTTTGGCTTAGTACCCAAGTAAAACATACCGGAAAGGATTCTCTCTAATGCCTTCCATGAAGTGCATCATTTGAATGAGGCTTAAAAAACAATGTCACAAAAAAAAAGTGAGGAAGAATATCTAAAACCGAAAAAAGAAAAGTTTTTTAGGACAAGTATCCATATTAATTTGAAGTCCCATCTAAGGCCAAGTCTAGGATATACCAGACTTTGACCTTTCTTGACTGAACTCCACTCAAATAAGGTTTGTTGAAATCTGTAATAATCACACATATGCAAAAATAAATTTATTTTAAGATGTTGTGGTTTCATGTCTTATGTTTAAAACTTTAATCCATTTTGAGTTTATTTTTGTCTATATATGTAAATACTATTCCACCATAAAAAAGAAGGAAATCCTGCCATTTGTGCCAACATGGATGAAACCTGAAGGCATTATACAAAATGAAATAAGCCAGACAGAGAAAGACAAGTGCAGTATGGGTTGCCAGGAACTAGGGGTTGGGGAAAGTGGGGAGATATTAAAGGGCACCAACTTGCAGTTATAAAGCAAATAAAGTTCTGAAGATCTAATGTACAGCATGGTGTCTATAGTTCCTAATACCGTATCGTATATTTGAAATTTGCTGAGAGTAGATCTTAAGCACTCTCGCACACCCGCCAAAAAGTAACTCTATGAGATGATGGAGATATTAATTAACTTGATTGTGGTAGTCATTTCACAATGTGGAGATATATCAGATTACCATATCATATACTTTAAATACATTACGATTTGGTTTGTCAATTATACTTCAATAAAGCTGTAAAAAAAATTTTAAAGAAGAAAATTAAAGTGATGCCTGGCTGGCACAGTCAGGCATCTGACTCTTGGTTTCAGCTTAGGTCATGCTCTCAGGGTCATGAGACCAAGCCCCGCATCGGGCTCCACGCCCAGCACCAACTCTGCTTAAGATTCTCTCCTTCTGCCCCTCCCCCATGCTTATACACACATGTTCTCTCTCTCTCTCCCTTTCTCTCTCTCTCAAAAAAAATAAATATGTCTTTAAAAAAAGAAGAAGAAAATTAAAGACACCTAGTATATTACCTTGCACATAGATTGCACCTAATAAATGAGAAATTATTATTATTACTAAATAAATATCTCAACAGTCCAATAATAACCTTCATTTCATTCCCTCTCTGTGACTCTGATCCCCCCCACTACTGTGTAAGTCTATTCAGTCATTAGCACAAAGGGGCATAAGCAATTTAACAGTTGTATTAATATTTTCTCATTTCTGAAGCGCTCAATACAATTGCCTCTGCCTTTTATCATAAATTTTGTTTTCCAATCCTTTCATCTCCTTTCTGGGCTTTGTCCTAACGCCTTCCTGTCCTCCCTACATGTTCTTTGCAGACCAACCACCACTAGTCCTCCCCTTCTCCTATCCCAGCCCTTTTCACTGCCTGTGCTTTTGATACCATTGACCACATCCTTTCCAGTGGATTTACTCCCTCCTCCTATTCAGTTATCCATTCGTCATCCACTCTTGTTTTGGTTCAGTGGTTCTCAAACTTTCCCATCTCAAGACCCCTTGACACTTAAAACATTATTTAGGATGCCAATGAGCTTCTGTTTATGGGGTTATATCTATCAGTTCTTACTGTATTTGAAGTTAAAACTAAGAAATTTTAAAATATTTACTAATGCATTTTAAAGTAACAGTCATAATCCTCTTAAGTGTCAACATAAATAACACATCTTCATGAAAATTAACTATACTTTTCAAACCAAAACAAAGGTAGTGGAAAAGTGACTTTTTTTAAATATCTTCCCAAATCTCATTAGTATCTGGTGTAATGGAAGACAGTGGGATCATCATATCTGCTTCTGCATATAATTTGTTGAGATATGTTCTATTTGTTGAGGTAAATTAAGAATATCTGACCTCCTAATACAGTTGGAAAATGGAGAAGTATTTTCATAGCCTTTTCTGATAAGTATGAATTTTCTTCTTTGACACTATACAACACTCAACAAGAGTAGCTTCTTAGAGGTCAGTTGCAATATGGAATGTCTAACCATATCAGTCAAATGTTTACAATCTGTTACATTAAAATCAGTTGGTCTATCTTGCATATTAAATGGATCGAGTGCCCATGCATGAGTTTATATCATCAGCATTTGTCATTTGGAAAATATTCGTTCCCCAAGTTGTGTAGATCTTCCAAATGTTGACACATTTAATTATACAATATCAAAAAAAAAATGCATTTGTTAATATCACCACCAATCTTATCACAAAAGCCTTTAAGTATTGTGAAGCTGTCAAGTTCATGGTGGTGGATAGAAGTTTTCCAAAATTCTAATTTTCACTTGAAAGCCTAAATTTTTATCATAGGCAAGAAACACTGTCAGTTGTTTCCCTTGAAGTGACAGGTTCACTTTTTTCATTTTTGAGAAAGTGCCTGCCAAATACACAAATCTGAATAAGTCTAGTTTTTCTGCCAGTCATTATTTCAAGCAAAAACAGTATTCCATGAAAAAGCAACTCGATCAGTTCACAGCTCAAACAATCTCATGAGGACTTTTCTTCCAGGTGATGGTAATACTTTAGTGACCAGCAGAAGTGCTTCCTGTGTCCTCCTCATTGAATTTTATGAAATGGTAAGATATACTCAAGAGCTGAGATTCACAAAATCTCTTAATTTTGTATTACTTCATTAAGAACATCTGTAAGTACAACTGGCTGATGCCCCCCACGAACATGTGACAACAGCCAAGACCATGATTACCAGTGCCTTTTGGCCCCAGGGACTTGATCTATGCTAGGGTATCAGCAGTGTCTCCCACACTTGAGTCCCATTGTTTTATATGTGTCTGCACAGTTTTTTAAAACCACATGTTTCCTTCTTGATGAGAGCTTCAAGAAGAGATTTAATAAAATTGCTTCTCCCCCCTTAAACTTGTGCATACTGATAGATCCCCAAGTCTCTGAAGAGCTTGTCTTGCCTTCATACTTTATATTTAAGTATTTATATGAAGCATTTAAGGGATATAAACTCTTGCTGATTGCTTGATTGATTTTTTAAAGGCTTTAAAAATCAACCGCACATTTACAGATTAGAGTACACCTGGCTTAAGAGTTCCAAGTGACTGACTCATTAAGGAGGATGTTAGAAAATGGAAGCATGTCCAGGAGAGCTCAGCCCAGTCAGTGGAATGACAGAAACCACTGCCTATGAGTACCTGTGGCAAGAACCAAAGACATTCAGGCCAGAGGTCTCTTGGCAGGACAGAGAAGTTGCCCAAGAATTGTGTTGTGTGAAAAAAGACATTAGATGGCTTCCTAGTAGTTCCAGACTAGAGAAGGACGCATGAGTGAAAGTTACAGAAAGATTAACTTCAATTCGAAATTTTAAAAAGAAAAAAGATTTTTCTGAAAATTCCTTCTGTCCACCAATGGGATGGATTATGCTGGAAGAAGCAATCACCATGCTCAACAGAGGCTAGAAGATGCAAAGACATAGAAAGAGGGACTGAGACCCCGATACACAAATGTGTACACACTTTTAAGATGGCCACAAACCCAGGAAGATGCTGCAGGCCAGTCACTTCTAAAGTCCTCCCCAACTCTCAAATTCTATAATTCCATAAATTCCATAAATGTTGGCACTAGAGCGCCTTAATGAACTATCATTTTTATGATTTCTTGTTCCCTTTGTTATGAGAGAAAAAAGAAATGTGTGTTGAATTAAAGCTGGGGTGATTCATTCTTCTGTATGGCGAAGTCAAGATGTTATCGCCTTTTGGACAGTTAGGGGAAGGGGACTGTCTCCACAGTTAGAGATGTCAAAAGGCCTCACAGTATGGTGGAGACATGTGGGGGTTGGGAGTCAGTCGGTGATAGAGTCAGGACTTGTATATTGGTCTGCATGTCTTAAATCCCACCTATAAAATAGAACTGTGTGTTTTCACACCCCTCATAGAAATGTGGTTACAAAGTAAGTGACATTTGAAGAAATCATTATGTTTTTTTCCCCACAATAAAGCTCAACCATACCAACACTAGGACTTATTAAAAGTTGTTTGAATGCTTGCCTCAGGAAACTATTTGCTGAAAAAACTGAAAAATTACTTGGGCAAAGGAAATGCAGCTAATACTGTGTGATTAGAGTGGCACATCTAACACAGCACTCATTAAATGTTCTTTGATAAATTCACTCAGATTATCTTGGTTATGACTTATGACAAGGACCAAGAAATGGCTTGAAGGCCCCGTGGGCCAATGTGCCAGTGAATGGTCGCTGAGTTGTGAGAAAAGGCAAGGGGAAGGGGTGGTGGGTGAGGAAAAAGAAGAGTGCTTCGGGGATGGTTGTTTGATCTGGTCTTATTTAATATCTTCATTAATGATCCGGAAGAGGGATAAATAGCCTGTTAATTAAATTTGCAAATGAGACTAAATTGGGAGATGTTGTAAACACGCTCAAGGACAGAGAAGTAACAGGAAGGCACCTTGAGAGTCTGGAAGGAGGGGCTTGAATAAAAAAGCCAAAGACTCTGTGTGTTCTAGAAGGAAATGGTGGGTAAGAAGAAGAGCCCTATGTGCATCTGTGTGTGTGTGTGTGTGTGTGTGTGTTCTCTTGTTCCTTCATTTATCCATTCAGTGTTTATTATAGCAGACACAGTTGATACCTGCCAGTACCACGTGTTGGCTTTCACTTCTCCACACCTTGAAGCCTGCTCACTGATTCTGACGGAGGGCATATTCTGGCCACAGCCACAGTATAAATGAGAAACATGGGCAAGTTAATGCCTCAGAAACAATTCTCACCGACTATGAATGGGGGTAGGGGATAAATGCCCCCACCTTCTTTGCCCCTCAATATGGGTAACTCTGGATATCTCTAAAAATCCCCCAGCAAGACTGAGTTCCAGCTGATCACAGAGGTAAACTGGCTTGAAGTCACACCTATTATTCACTTCCAGCCTGTGTTGAGTGGACACACCTCCTAAACACATAACTTGCACTCAAATCCTTGTCTCAGTCTCCTTCTGGGGGGGAGCCAATCCAAAGCATTTATCAGCTCTTTCCATGTGCTAACACTGTGTTGTATAAGATAAGGTCTCTGCCCTCAAGGAACAGGCTTGATCGGCTAATTGAAGAGCAAATGTCAAATCCATGTTACTATCTGTAATAAACTTGTGTCTGCCATAGGACTTAAGGGAATCTTGATGTCTGAATTATTCAGTTAGCTCAAGAAAGTACAGGACATTCCTTTCATCACCCATTTCACTAGGTTCTCAATAATTTTTCTCAATTGTAACACTCTTCTCCATTTCCGCATCATGGTGAGGACTCTAACCTCCCTACTCCCTATCATGGATCTGAGACAGAGGGCTTCCAAGCCCTACACCCAGCAGTAAAAATCCTCCCTCCCTCAGCTACCACTTTGATCACATCATGGTCCTTTGGATGACCCTATAACAATACCCAACTGCCTCAGAAGTTCATTCAGAGCCCTCATCAGGAATTTGGGCTGCTATTTAAATGTCCTCTCTCTTCACCCATTGGTCTCCATTTTTCTGCCCACAACAGCCTACATTTTTGCTTCTCCCTGCCTCTCCCTGAAACTGAACTATTTGCCCCATTCTGAATTTTTGCTTATTTGTTTTCCTCAAAAGGACTTTCAAATGCCTCTTCTTCAAGTCATTTCTTAATCTTTTGGGATTCTACTAAAGAATCCTCTCTGATGAAATCTAAGTTAACTGTTCCCAACTCTATTATCCAAACCACTAAAATCCCCCCAAACTCTAACATGTTAAGAATATGCATTATAACATAATAAAATTAAATTAAATTTTAAAAAGAATGTTTTATATACTAATATAATGCTCTCACAAAATTTTTATGAAGTTGTAATTGGACGATGTATGTAAAAATTCGTTGTAAATGATAAAGCATGGCACTCTCATAAATATGATTCTTTGTTTTCCTCCTACTTGTTTGTTTGTTTTGTGGTGGAAAGGATAATGATTGTGTTCTCTTCTTTTATTTTACCTTTTGGATATTTAATTGAATACTTTCTTAAGTCAGGAGCTAAGTCTATCTCTCTTTTGATTTTCTCTACCTCTGTATACATGCTCAGCATCTCAGAATGTGTGCAAAATGTTAATGATTGATTGGCCATCCTGTTGCTCATGAATACCATTTCTGGTGACTTACTAAGAAATGCACGCCAGATTTTATTTTCTGAAGATGGCTGCATACATAGATACACATAGATACATATGTATATATACATATCACATGCTCTTTTCATGGCATGACTAACATTCTTCCCACTGAAAGGTAATGCTTATTCTCTTCTGATCAACACATTTTAATTGTCTCCTTAAGAGAATGTGGGGAAAGTGATGCTGTAGGATTTCTGAGGCTAAGTCATAAAAGACAATATGACATGGCTTCTGCCCAATAGTCTCTTTGGTTTTCTTTTTCTGTATACATACATTCACCCTGGGAAACTAGCCAGCATCTTGTGAGACAGTCCCAGTTATGGCTTAACCAACAACTAAGATCAACTCCCAGAAAGATAGTTTTAGCCCCTCAGCTTTGAGCTGTCTCAGAGATAAACCAACGCTGCTAAATCCTACCCAAACTGCTGATCTGGGGGCAAAAGGAAGGTTGACATTTTTTTAAGTCACTACATTTTGGGCTCATTTGTTATACAGTCATAGTAACTAGAACAAAGTGCATTGTAGTGAGTCAGTGAGACACATACAGAAAAGGTACCTAATACACAGTTAGAAATGTCAAGGCTAGATCTCATAGGACAGGCCAGACCTAGAGTTCTGTGGGTGATAATTTAGTCCATTAAAGTAGGTGAGATGACCCAGAAAGAATAGACATCCATTTTGATGGCATAAAGTCAGAGTTGGGGTTCCACCTGAATTTGAAATTTAACTCAGAGTCTAATCCTCTGCCACATTCAGAGCCATTCCTGGGACCAAGACAAATCACTTCCCTTTTAGAGATGCAGAATGTGTATTAACAAGCATACATAGTAAATCCGGAAATCACTGGCCACTGTGGATCATACAGGAGATCTTCCATCCTAGGACCGCTGTGATCCCTTATCTGGTATCATGAAGTTACCTTGGCCGGGTTGGGTATGACCCAGGAATTCATCTCCAAGTTCTTACACCTCAATTTCATGTGACTCCCCTATGGGTGCTATGATTTAGATGGGCAGGACTGCCAAGATGAAAGCCTCATCCAAGGCCAGATCAAGCAAATCAATCTAGTCATCAACTATATTCCATAAGCATACATCTCATTCATTAAATGGTCAAAGACTTTGGTGGCAACATCAAATACCAAATGGACTAATTTGAGAACTGGAGACCAAAACCATGGCAAAATTTCTACAGGAACCCAGGGAACATTGGCAACAGCAGGCTCGGTTCCTTGAAGAGGACACAGCCTGATGTTTAGGGCTAACATCAAGGAAGTCAGTCAACTGGGCCCACCTTTCCAATTTGACTCATGCTTCTGAAAATACAGTACAGTATGAAACAGAGGTTCTCAAATAATAGTCTTTAAACCAGCAATATCAGTATCACCTGGGAACTTGTTAGAAATGCAAATTCTTGAGCCCCACCCCACATCAACTGAATTAGCAACTCTGAGAATGAGTCCCCTCAATCTGTGGTTTAATGAATCCTCCAGGTGATGCTGATACTTGCTAGTTTGAGAACCATTGGCTCACCAAGACTGAACTAGACTCAACATACACCATGGGACCTTAAGTCGGTGAAACACATCTCCTGCCCTTGGTTTCCTCATCGATGAAAAAGGGGATAATAATAAAACCATCCCAGGAGTGGTGACACCAGAGGAGTCACAACAGGAGAATGTTGTGTGGATTGAACAAAACAATGTTTGAAAAGCACCCAGTGTCTCATCTCTCACATTGCGGCCTCACAGTAAATGTCAATTCCTTTTCCTCCCTCCCCTTTCCCCTAAGACTCCCAGATTACAGGTCAGAGAAGCCTTTAATTCCAGGGACATGGCTCTAATTTAAACTAAGGGGTATGGTGCTTTGCACCATGGACTTTTTAAGAAGAAAGGAACTCCGTAACTGGCAGATTAGACCGAGAGACAAGGGGGAGGAAGGTACGGGCACTTTCCAGCATAATGTTGCTGGAAACATCTTTGGCCATACTGAGTCCTTCTAGTTTAAGTTAGTGCCTAACTTTCCCCTGATGTATTTATCATCAGGACAGACATCTGAGATAGCAGAGCCTCCACAGGTTCCATGAACGTTAGCACACCTGAAGATAAGGCCAAATCCCAAACAGTGACCTCTTTTCTTCAACCCTAGGATGGTACTCCTTTTGACTTTCTCATCATTATGTAACTTAACCACATGTCCCTGGCATCCTCAGCACTCACTTGAAGGGCTAATTGGTTTGTTTCCTTGCACTTCTTATGCTCAAAAGAAAGGCATCATGTCCAACATCCCAATGTCCCAACCACAGAACAAGGCATTCTAACCTCACCATTTGTCATGGGGCAAGCAACCAAATGTCACCTCAGTAAATATTAATGGAAATGAATTGACTAAAGAAACCAAAAACCCATGGGACATATGGAATTACACTACACTTTGTGAACAATGGGGTGATAATGGTAATGACCTACGTCTGAGGAGAGTTTTTCAGAGAATTGAAAACATTTTACAATTAAGTGCCATGTTGGTGCTAAATTTATTAGGGGGTAATTGGACACAGCCTTAGCAAAACTCAGACTGGGCAGCACCACCCCTACCCAGTGGGACACTGTTCTTTCCATCACTACCAAATAAGCTTCTCCCAGCATTCTCCATCAACAGAAAAACAGAACAGCTTCCAATCTGAATTCTAGTTAGCCACATCGAGGTTGTCTCAAAAACACTACAACTAAACATTTATCTATCTTTCCACAACATAAAGAGATAATCCACATTCTAAGAACTATTTTTTTAGAATAACAATGGATTCAGCGGAGTGCTATATCATACAGTGAAGTTAAAGCATCCTTTTCAAATATATTCGAATCTCAATGCCAAGGGCACTGGATTCAACTCTGTCTTTGATCCTGAAGAATGCTTATAGGAATCACAAATAAGTGGTTAAAATGTCCGTAAGAATGCAAAACATGCAATTTCATTATTGTATGATATGAGAATTATAGAATATCAACACGGTAATGAAACAAAAGAGAAGGTTCCACATCCCTGACTTAGAACACATTTAACAAGTAAAATCTGGATAAAAACAGAATTACTTATAGAGCTGTAAGAAATGAAAGAAATCACTCATGCAACATATTTTGTTTTCATGCATCTAACTGGTTAAATTTGGTAATCTGTATTTGAAAACTAACTGAGAAATACACCTGCAGACTTCCAACTTAACACTGCAACTGGATAATAGCTGTGGACACACCACCATCAGCCTTCCCACAAAAATACCTATGAAGACCCAGAAGATGAAACATCACAGCAGTAAGAAAACTGTGATTTGCAATCAAACTCTTATCAGAATCTTAAGGAAGTTCTATTACTTAAGAAGCAGATCATACCAGATTGGAAAACCCATTTTGTGACTCACCATGTCTGTGCCTGATTGAAAATATTCCCCTATTGTCCACCAAGATTCAGGAATTCAACATCTGTGTCAATGACAAAATTGGACAGCTGCCTTTCCACCATGGGGTGCTTCTCTTCAAAGCTATCAGTGCGTTGTTTCATACCCTCCACTCCAATCAATGCCTCTCTTTATACCTGTATTCAAAGACAGAATAGTAATATTAATAATGATAACAGCAGCTAATATTTAAAATTTATTTATCATGCACCATGCTAAGCACTTTACAAACATTATCTCTCTTTAAACTTGCAACACAAAATAATAGCAGTATCATTATCTTCATTCTAGGAAAGTAAAGCTCAATGATATGAAGTAATTCAGCAAAGTTCACAAGGGTTGTCAGAGGTAGAAATGGAGTGTATACCCAGACTAGGATGCTCTCAGCGAGGAGCCATGAGATTATACCACAGCCCCTATTAGATATTTTTCAAGAAATACAGAGAAGCTGGAAGTAACACCTAATATCAGAGGAGATAGCATCTTTCCAGATGATGTAATAGAAGGGGGGTGGGAGCAGGGACACGGAGAGCTCTAGGAGCAGTACATACTAGGAGATTTCACGTCTGTACATTCCATCTTTTCAGAATGTTAAAACCAGGAAGCATGGAAGGAACTTTCGTCTCAGTCCTGAAGAGTCACCCTGGAAATCAAATCAAGCTTGACCTCTGAGAAAGAGACGTGACCAGCACCAGAGAACAAGGCCAAGAGTAAGTGAAATATCCTTTCTATTGAGGATAAATCAAAAAGAAAAATATTAAAACATAAAGAACAAGGGAAAATTGGATCAAAATATGAAAGAAATCATTACAAAAATTCAGAGGATGAGCAGACTTCTGAAAAATATTTATTACAAAAACTGGAATTAGGAAAAAATGATCTGGGATTAGGATTTAAATAGAGAATGACTTGCACTCCATGGGGCAAAAAGAGAACATCACTACGAGAGAAATAATTGAGGTGAAAAGCCAGCAAAAGGAGACTAAAAGTGACATGGGTCAGATATTAAAGACTTTAGGGAAATTAGAAAAGCAATAATGGAACATAATTGGAGGCAGCAAAGGACATAACTGTCATTGAAGAAAATTGATCAATAATACAGAGGACAAATTCCAGTACTTCTCCTAGAATCCAGACAAAAATTAAAATGATGGGAGAAAATATTAAAAACATACATAGAGGGGTACCTGGGTGGCACCGTCAGTTAAGCATCTGACTCTTGGTTTTGGCTTAGGTCATGATCTCAGGATCATGAGACAGAGACCCGCTTCAGGCTCTGTGCTCAGTGGGGAGTCTGCTTGACATTCTCTCTCTCCCTCTCTCTCTGCCTGTTCCCCTGCTCATGCACACACACACTCTCTCCCTCCCCTTCTCTAAAATAAATATATAATTCCTTAAAAAAAATACATAGAGGTCAAACTTAAAAAGTATAGCAATTGGAATAAACACAATGTCCAAAATCAGAGTTAAAGAAAATCTTCCTCCAGAGGAAAAAGAAAAAGAAATAGTAGTGTGTTGTTCAAACAGCTCATCATGTTCCAAGGAAATCATTGGGGTGGGGGAAACCACCAGGGCTGATCCAATCATTCATAAATACTAAGATAAAGTTTTACATATTGCCTATTTATAGACAGAAAAGAAAATCAGTTTACACACAAAGAAGTGAAGGTCTGACTGGCCTCTTAACTTTTTAATATTAAATGCTAAATGACAATGAATCAATGAGTAACATATTTTGAGGACAAAGTTGTAAACCAAGCATATTATACCCTGCCAAGTCATCTTTCTGAGTAATGGTGCAGAAATATAGTCTTAGAGAGGCAAGGGGTCTAGTGATATATCACTTATCTGCCTTTTTAAAAAAAAATTAGAATTCAAATTAGGAACTCAACACAGGGGAAGTCCTAAAAAAAAAAAAAAACTGATGAGCTATCTAGTGGGGTATCCCTTTAAAGACTCTCACCTAACTGCCTGTGGAAAGTGGCCTTTCTCTCTGGATGAAGCTTTTCAAAAACGCTTTTATAATGAGTTGTTACTCTCGCAAGTCAGATTTAAAGAAATTATTCTGGAAAAGGAAATTCAGAAATTCAAATAAAAATAAACACCATTATGCAAAACAAAATCAAAATACCCACCCACTTCCATTTAAAAAGATTGGGGGGGCAGATTTTGAGATCATCTTTACTGGATAGAATATTGTTACTTTTCTTTTTATTTGCCACATTTCCTTTAAGAAGCACATATTATTTAAT
The DNA here is from genome assembly GCF_002201575.2 of Neomonachus schauinslandi. Lineage (NCBI taxonomy): Eukaryota > Metazoa > Chordata > Mammalia > Carnivora > Phocidae > Neomonachus > Neomonachus schauinslandi. The sequence continues at coordinate 18,754,624 of NC_058416.1, read as the reverse complement.
AAAAAATAAACTATTTAAAAGAGAAAATAGCACATTCAGAATCCATCTCACTTCCTCTAAGAGGATCGATATGTCTGGCTTTGCTTTGCTGGTGTTAAAGCTTTCCAAGTATCTATTTTAAAGAAGTAGGACACTGCTTCTGCTGGTTGTGTTCTCTGCACACGGGTGCACAAGTGAGTTTGATTATGTGACCTCGATAGCCCCTCTTCAAAAATGCAATGGCCCTTCTAACCCAGGAAACTCGACCAAAGCAGGTGGCCAATCCCGTGGTGTATTTTGGAAGCTTGCTCCCCCTGGTTTTTTAAACAACTTTTTTTTTTTCTCATTACAAATGTAGCCATGCTTATCACAGAAAATTTGGAAAACTCTAAGATATACAGGAGAAAATAGAAATTCCCCCATACTCTCATGATTCAGAGTCATGATTTCTTATTTCCAAAACTGTTGGGAAGCAAGTCATTTAAAGGCATGACACCAGTCCCTCAGGGGGTCAGCCACGGTTTCCCTGGCTCCATTTTGGAAACCAGACAAGGGACCGTGCAAGCTGGCGCATGAGGTCTCCTCATCTGAGCTGACCACATGCTCCAAGGTCAAATCCAATCTATAAGATAACACCCTTGGAAGCACTTTATAAACTCTCAAAGATTATACAAATGGCACTTGTAATTATTCTCTGGAGCAAATGGGTTGGTATCTTGGTATTGTCATGATTGCACAAAGAGGAACTGGTTTCCAGGGAACGTTTTCTCAATTTTCTGCCGTTGGAGGTGTCACTGCCATTCAGCTTCTCTTTGTGGTAGCAGGCTGCTCCCTGGCATTTCATCTCCCACAAGGATCTGGCAGGGCCTGTGGTTGATCCTGGCAGACACACACCTCGTCTCAGGAAATCGCTGCTCTGTTCACAGCTCGGCACACTGACGTATGGTGCTCAGATCTGTTTTGACCCCAAAAAAGAATACCACTTCAAATGCTTCATTTTAAAGCACACCACCACAGGCAATAAAATTTTCCTCCCAGAAGAATGCAGCACGAGCCCAGCACCCTTACAAGCATATGCATCAATGCATACATGCCTCCTTACCGTTGCACATCATTTGCTCTCGAGAGATGTGAACATTAGAGTAGAGCCTCTCAAGAAAAGGCCAAGGAGAAGTTGTAAGTTGTCAAGGCGCGAGGTTCCAGGGTATACAAAGATTCTTGAGAGCCCCCTCACCTTAGATTTCTATACCGTCTGGGTAAAGCTCTAGCCCATCTTTATTCTGGAAATACTCTCTTCTCTAGGCTTACCTAACACCATTCCCTCCCTGTTTTCCAGCCGCCTCCCTGGTCATTCCTTCCCGGTCTCCTTGCACACTGCTTCTCCGCTCCACCTTCCAATGTTGGCTTATCTCTCCAGCTTCCAGAGAGCCAGGCTCTCCTCTCATCTGGTGGTTTACTTCTGTATCCTCAGTGCTGAGAATCGCATGTGGCACTTAGCAGATGCTCACCAAGTATTTGTGAGTGAATACATTGCTGACAAACTCTCTATTTCCTTACCACCACATTTCCACAGGCTTCCAAACAATTTAGTCTCGTGCCCAGAGCCACCTACCATCAGAGTCATGGATCCACCTGCAACTCCAGAGCCAAGGACACTGTTCCCTTTCTGAGGCTGCCTACAGCTGTGAGGTCCATGAATCCCCTGCCTCAAAATCGACTCCAACAAGGCACCCACCTCTTTCTCATTCTTCCAAACCCTTTTCCACCAAAAGAATTACAGTGTTTTGTCACTAGAATTTTCCCAGCCCTAATCAAACAAGATCACACCCATCCCAGATACTTTGGCCTTCGGAGAAATTCCCTGAACATTTCTCCTCTATTGGAAAAATGCCAAAACAACTTTCTGCAAGGGGCACCTGGGCGGCTCAGTCAGTTAAACATCTGAATCTTGATTTCGGCTCAGGTCATGATCTCAGAGATCGAGCCCCAACATCTCTCTCCCTTTCCTTCTGACCCTCCCCCACCACCCGTGCACTCATTCTCTCTTAAAAAAAAAAAAAAACTTTCTGCAGGTTGGAGTCATGTAAAATTGCATATTTCAGAACCCCTTATCAGCTGGGGGCAAACTAGGTCAATTTCCTCAGCCTCAAGTTTCCCCTTTGCAGAAGTGGGGAAAATAATGTAGAAAAGATTAGATACAATAATGTATCAGAAAGGATCTACAACAATGCTTGGGATACAAGAAGGATACATTGTTGTCCCAGGGAACCACACAAAACAGGGTGGTGCAGGAGTCCCCACTAGGAAAGGAGACTTTGAACTGGTGGAGAAGGGAGGCCTTCACTGAAGGCTGACAATGACCGTGCAGCCTAAGGGTGAAGGCATAGAGTGGGGAGGACAGAAGCAGGAGGGCGACCGGGCTGGATGAATTAGGTCCTCCGCACCCAGAGCAGTGCTGAGAGAAAACCCCAGATTGCGCTCGGCCAGTTTTCAGAGGGACCATCTGTGAACCTGGGACCACATATGAAAATTCTGCACCCTGATGCCTTGCCAGCCTCGGCCCAGTTCTGGCCCATCCCAGTGGGCACCAACCTCAGGGAACAACACTGAACACCTAGAGGGTCCCACGTCCTTCATGCCCAGGACACCAATCCCTATGCTATCAGCATGTGTGTGCTACCGACCAAAACTCACACCGTTAGCAACGGGCAAAGCCCTGATGCCACCTTCCTATCCAAACCACTAAAGTGATGCTGGTTTATACCAATTAACATTTCACTACCACTCTGCAGTGCGAGAATCTGTCCTGTATTTCCAATTTCTCAAGAGTGCTAAAAAGAAGGAAATACGCTAACCCAGCAATAATCCACAGATCTAATTGCCTAGGAAATTCACAACAGAATACACCTGGCTTGGGCGTTACACCTGAATGCAGGTAATCAGCCAGATCACAACAGTCTTTAAAATTAATGAATAGGGTCTATCAGCAAGAGAAGAAAACTGGTAGAAAAGCAGAGATCCCAGTGAAGAATGACTTTATTAAGAACCAGTAACCCACAAGTTCTTCTATGGGGATATGAAGTAGAGAAAAAGTTCACTTCTATCCCATTTCCTTTGTTTCATGGGGTGTTTATACATATATCTTTAATGAACAAGATTATCCTTAAAAGCCCAAAATGTGAGGAATGTGAATATCAGATATGCTTAAATTGGAAGCAATTGTAGGCATTGTTAAGTCTACCACTTTTAGTTTAGGATTGAGGAAACCGAGTCCCAGGGAGACTGTGTTATGTTTCAGCCTGAGGTCTCACAGATGAACCATGGTGAGAACCCAGGACTCTCCCCACCCTTGTAACTTTCCCCCAATCTGCTTATCATTCCTACATTGTCTGCTGAAGAGTCCTGGCCCATTTTTCCTTACAGACATTCATTATTCTAAATGGAAAACCAGCGCCGCTTGCCATAAATAAAAGACGACATACACAGAAGGAGAATGAAGGTGAAACAATGTTAAATGCTAAATAAAAAGGCTCTGAGATCTCTTTTGTTTAGTGAGTGATACTAGCAAGCAAAATGTCTTCATAGTACAAGAAGTAGTATGAGTAGTAGAAAGAGAATCAAGAAGGCAACGGTTTTCTCAACATGTGACTTGATGCCATTTAAAGTTGTAATTGTGTATCAGCTGCATGTGGTTTCATTCTGGAAAGCCCTATGCTACCCTCTAATGCCATCCAGGAGGCTCACCTCCTCCAGGCAACCCACCAGAATCCCACTTGTCTGTGAAATGAGCATTACTTTCTTGGTGGCTACATATTCTGCCCTTTCACTTTATTTTGGAAATTGAAAACTGTTCTTGAATTTTTGATGAGAATTATTAAGAATGTGCTCAGGGAGTTAGGAACACACTAGAAAGGGAAACTCACTAATAGTTTACAAAATAAAAACTGATTCTCTAATTTTAACCACTGAATTAAGATTCAGATTCTTATAAAAGAAACAAATATTTAGGGGCACCTGGGTGGCTCAGTCGGTTAAGCATCTGCCTTCAGCTCAGGTCATGGTCCCAGGGTCCTGGGATCGAGCCCCTCATCGGGCTCCCTGCTCGGTGGGAAGCCTGCTTCTCCCTCTCCCACTCCCCCTGCTTGTGTTCCCTCTCTCACTGTGTCTCTCACTGTCAAATAAATAAATAAAATCTTTAAAAAAAAAAAAACCAAACATTTAATGACAAATACGCAACACTGTGTCAGGCAAGTCATATGCTTTATCTCACCTAATCTCACAGCAATCTTATAAGGCAGGCTCTATCGGCTCTATTTCACACATGAGCAAAGCGAAGCTCAGAGAGGTTGGGTCACTTGCCTCAGGACACAGCTAATAATAGCAGGATTCAAATCCAGATCTTTCATGCCAACTCTGGCTGCACATTATAATTAACTGGGAGTTTTCACAATGATCAGTGTCAGAGCCTAACTCACACCAATTCTTACTAAATTAACCTGACATGGACGTCTGTCATTGTATTTATTTTTAAGCTTCCTAGGTAGTCCCAGTGTGCCGCTAGTATTGAGAAACTCGGGCTTCATCCCGCTACCTTTGTTTGCTATTATTCCCGCATCATTTTTTCAGTCATTTGTAAAATCTGGTTTCCTCTATTTCCTTTTCTAATTTCCTAGTGAAATTTCAGCGAGCAGGAGAGACCAAATCTAGAAGAAGCAGGTCGTTGTCCCATGGTGGCGCTGCCCGAGGCTGAGAGCGGGGGGGGGGGGGGGGGGGGTGTTCCTGGGTGCTAGCCCTGTTTCTGATCTGATTTGCCTGGGACCTTAGGCAAAGCGCTCGACCTTGGTTTCCTCATCAGCAACGTGACAGGGTTGGACTTGGTGACTGTATCTGAATCTCTATGATGGGGTTCCAAGTGCTCAGAGCCAGCTGCAGCCCCTGTGGATGCACAGCTTCCCTGCCTTTCCAAGCCACTTGCTTTCTTTCTCCCTCTGATCCGTTTCTATTTAATGAGCTTTGGCCTGAGTGTACCCTGCCTGTCTCCCAGTCCCCTTGGCCTGTGCCTAGGTCCCTAGATTATTGTTTACCCTGGGACCAGTTTTTCATTACCAATTTGCTTCTACTCTTTTACCCAACTCCCCCTTCACTGCAGGCTATGGGGACTTTTTAAATATACCCGAGTGTCCTTCCATGGATCTTAATCAAGCACAATCATTTTCTAAAATTCCTCCCAAAGTAGGGGCCAGGGCCCAGTGGTTCAGGGTAGGGACAAACATGTACAGGAAAGAGGCAAGTCATTAAATTCATTTCAGGAGAAATGTTACTATCAGGTTCACCCCAAGATCAGGGAAGTTAAAATTCAAATGTGTGCACATGCATGCAAACACACACATATACACATACACGTATCTCCAAATTTTAAAATACTTTCAAGATCTCTGTTCTGAATCCATTTTCTTCCATAAATTATTTAACACAGAAGAATATTTTTCAGAATATGGATCGTTTCACACTCTCTGGAATTCTTTTACCTATTTCTGCTTGTGCATTTTGTTAGTTTGTTTCTTAAACATACAGGCCTCAGGATACATCACCAGGAAGCAATTTAGAGAAAGTCAAAACACAGGTTAATACTTGCCCCCCTGCTATGTTGTACCTAAATCGGAGCGCGTATGGAACACGCCGAGTTCCAAAAGCCTGAGCCAATGCCAAGGGCTGGCGTGAGCCGTGGGTCCCGCCCCACCGGCGGGCTCTCATGGCGCGCGCACACCTCGTCTGGGCCCAGCCTGCTTTTGTCATTAGCCCCAAATCCTCCTTAATTGCAAAAGGCCTTGGAAAATGTGTAACGTTAAATCTGAGTCTGATTATTCCACAATGACACTCAGAATTTTTCAGGGCATGACGGACTCCATGAAGCATTTGAACCACTCCATGTCCCACAGGAAGAAAGAACGATTTCCAGGCTGTACCAGGCCGGAGCATGGGGAGCATCCGACAGCTCTTCTGAAGGAAACAATTCTGTTGATTGGAACAGTATTTTGCAAACGACTATTTAGTTTTCATGGGTTGCAGCTTTTTAAAATCTCCTAACATCAGTTTTACATTTATCCTTGTTGTTGTTGCTTTTTTTGAGTGGAACTAATAATCAAGGCTTTGAGGGCAAGTTTATTGTTCTGGATACAACTCCTCCTTATCCAACTCCACACAGCTACCTTCCCACTATTAGGTGGGAAGAAAAGTTCTCAGTTCCCTTCATTATTCGTCCTTTGTCAGAAAACCACTGGTGTGTTTTTGATTTCCAGAGAGAAAGAAGAGTGTGTTTATGAGTTCGCCTTTATTTTTAGACTGCGTTCTCCGATTCTTCTCTAACAGTGTATATTGTTACAGCAATCTCAAGTTCTAATTTATTTATTGTTAAAATGCTAATTATGCATTTGCCTTGTTTTTATTGAAACTAAATAAGTACAAAGTTAACTAAGAACATTTCCGAATACCCTATTTATGTAAAATCCCGAGTTCAAATATCAAATCAAGTCATGACAGACAGGAGGGCAGAAGCCCCACTGGGATTTCAGAACCAGGGAGTCACTTTTGGATAAAGGTCTTTCGTCATTTGAAGGATGAGGCCCCTAACTTATTCCAGTGGCTACTTTTAATTTTAAAAAGCATATGGGCCTCAGGGAGGGTATGAGCCCCTCAATTATATTCCACCTTCATAGGGACAACAGCAAACAGTGCCATTAGAGAAAACACAGGAAGTCTCCAGTCTTCTCAGTGAGCATGATGCGAGTGGCCCCTAAAAACCCTCTAGGACCCATGCCACCAACTGTCCACTACCGAAAGTTCACCATTACATCAGAATGTTGGAACTGAATGGAACTTGGAGACCACGATTCCCGTCTTACACTTGAGGAAACTGAGGCACAGAATGGAACTTAGTCTGAAACACTTAGCAAGTTAATGACACGGCCATTAGTCCCCAAACCTGGCCTCTTGCCCCTCAGAGCAGTGCTTTCCACAAAGTGAGTCCAAAGCCTCATGGGCCTGTAACACCAGAGAGCCCTCCATTCGGTTCCTTTAGGCTCTGACCCCGTAAAGGAGACTTCCACTTTAACACATGCAGAGCTCTGTGCTGTTTTGCCCTTATTATCTCACTGAATTCTCATAGCAACCCTGTGAGTAGGGATTATTGCAGATAATTCAACTGCAAGGCAGAAAGTTAAGTTGCCCAAGGTCATACAGCTAGTAAGCACCAAATCCAAAATTCAGTCTTGGGTGCTCTGTCTCCATAGCTCATGGTCCAACCCACTCCTTAGTCTGCCTCTTTGTAACTGCTTCTCTCGTCTTTTCAATGCCAAACACCATCACATCCCACAGTCTGCACATACACTGCCCATGACCTTCTTCCCTGACCACAGAATTCTGACAATGAATTCAGGTAGCAAGCAGATATCACTAGATATCAGGAAAGGTGGGTCTCTCCCCAGCACCACGAAGTAAGTACTAATTGATCCAACAACTCACGGTGATCTCATTCCCCTGCCCCCATGACTGTGTAGGGTGGTTGTATGATACCGTTCTGAACAATGAGAAGCAAATGGGAGATTTCTCAAGTCTCTCCTTACTGTCCAAAAAGACAGAACTTCTGTGGATAAGACCCTTAGCCTCTGGCCTTCAGTTTCTGCTTAGGATGCTGGCATGAGCACATGATGCCAGGGGATGTGGCAGCCACATTGCAAAGATGAGGTGACAACCATGAGGGCAAAAAACAAATATACTGAGGATAGAGGAACAAGACTTGGGAAAATCCTGGCCCATGGATGTTTGAAGACATTGCTGAGCCATTGTACCAACCTAAAAGTATCTACCTCCATATTCCTCATTGTTTCAAAAACTTCCATGTCTATTGCCTAGGCCACCATTAACCAGATTGTCTGTTCCGATGGCCAAAATTAACAAGTCAGGAAACGACAGATGTTGGCGGGGATGCAGAGAAAGGGGAACCCTCCTACACTGTTGGTGGGAATGCAAGCTGGTGCAACCACTCTGGAAAACAGTATGGAGGTTCCTCAAAAGGTTGAAAATAGAGCTACCATATGATCCAGCAATTGCACTACTGGGTACTTACCCCAAAGATACAGATGTAGGGATCCGAAGGGGTACGTGCACCCCGATGTTTATAGCAGCAATGTCCACAATAGCCAAACTGTGGAAAGAGCCAAGATGTCCATCAACAGATGAATGGATAAAGAAGAGGTGGTATATATATACAATGGAATATTATGCAGCCATCAAAAGGAATGAGATCTTGCCATTTGCAACGACGTGGATGGAACTGGAGGGTGTTATGCTGAGCGAAATAAGTCAATCAGAGAAAGACATGTATCATATGACCTCACTGATATGAGGAATTCTTAATTGTAGGAAACAAACTGAGGGTTGCTGGAGTGGGGGGTGGGGTGGGAGGGATGGGGTGACTGGATGATAGACACTGGGGAGGGTATGTGCTACGGTGAGCGCTGTGAATTGTGCAAGACTGTTGAATCTCAGATCTGTATCTCTGAAACAAACAATGCAATATATGTTAAGAAAAAAAAAAAAGAAGAAGAAGAAGGTAGCAGGGGGGGAAGAATGAAGGGGGAAATCGGAGGGGTAGACGAACCATGAGAGACGATGGACTCTGAAAAACAAACTGAGGGTTCTAGAGGGGAGGGGGGTGGGAGGATGGGTTAGCCTGGTGATGGGTATTAAGGAGGGCGCGTTCTGCATGGAGCACTGGGTGTTATGCACAAACAATGAATCATGGAACACTACATCAAAAACTAATGATGTAATGTATGGTGATTAACATAACAATAAAAAAAAAAGATTGTCTGTTCCTGGAAGCCAGAAACGTTCCTAACTAATAAGAGCTGTTAGCTCAGAGATGTGTGGTTTGAGTGTGTGTTCATTTGAAGTATGGGCTTCTGAGCCAACAAAGCCAACAAAGAGAATAAATTCTCACTCTTTGAGGGCATATATCCCACATGTGTAGCCCTATTTTAAAATTTATTTTATATCCACCATGGGTTGGTAAGTCACAAGATTATTAAGCACTCAATAGCAAGTTGATAAGGATTGAAACAGAACCCAAGTCTTAGCCCTTCAAGTCAGTCTGAACCATATACACCATAAACACTTCAATCTACAGATTGTCCACAGAAAGATTTTTTTTAAAAGGGACAATGCCTGAGAATCTCTACAGAGGGCCCATCCTTGTAATGTTTCCCCTGCAAATCTACAATTCTTTTCTTTCAACCTCCTGAGAAGCATATTCTAGAATTGGTTTTAAATGCATTCATGGGGGGCGCCTGGGTGGCTCAGTCAGTTAAGTGTCTGCCTTCAGCTCAGGTCATTATCCCAGGGTCCTGGCATCGAGTCCCACATTGGGCTCCTTGCTCATTGAGGAGCCTGCTTCTCCCCCTGCCTGCCCCTCCCCCTACTTATGCAATGCACTCTCTCTCTCTCTCTTTCTGACAAATAAATAAAATCTTAAAAAAAAAATAAATACATTCATGGTAGGCACAAATTAACATTTGCTGTTTGATTCCCCTCTTTTAAAACGATACTACAAAAGAAAACACTATACTACAGTACTTTATCACATAGAAACTTTTGTTCAATCAACAAACATTGATGTGTGCAGAGCATGGTGCTGAGAACTTAGGAAAGAGGACTCATGTCTGAAGAGGTTGGGCTGTGAGGTTTGTTCTTTTTCAGTGACAACACAAATAGAGGGGATCTTTGCATGAAGAAGTCACGGTATCCTCTTGTTCTTACCCAAGAATTCCATCCCCGGCCCCGGGAAGGGAAACCTGAACTGTTGATGCCCTGTTTTCTCTGCCGTCTTGTCAGGAAAAGAATCAGTATGAGCAAAGCATCGAGCTCAAATACTGTGAGACAACAGCATCACTTTCCTTGAGCTCATTACTCTTCCATATGGACTTAAAAAATAAGAAAGGATAGAATCTCCTTCCTTCTTATCTGGACCTTTTGTAGTCAGCAGGTGCTTTGGGAGAAAATTAGCTAAGTAAATGAGACAGCTCGCTTTGTACAATCCACTAGGAAGAGACTCACTGAAAACACTGACCTTCTTGAGGGCACAGGATATATTTCTTATTCATTTTTGCATTGCACTTTGCATCCCCAAGCACATAGGATAGTACCCAACACAAAACACACAGCCAAAAGATGTGTGTGTGTACGAAGTAAATGAGTAAACAGTGTTTATTATAATTATTGGGGGTTTTATTCCTATTTTTATTGTATTCTTCATCATCATCAGTATTATAAACAGGAAGATCTAACTTTGCACCTTTCATTTGGGATACTGTAAATCAAGAAACTTGGTCTCTAACCAAATGTGGTATTCTGGTCTAATTTTCAAGGTCTGCGCTACAAAAGCCTCACAAACTGTAGAGCTGTGTTTAAATGAAATCTTATTTTAAACTTGCATTTTAAAAACCCTGGAATGAAAAATCTAAGTTAGGATCTCAACCTTGTCATGGAGAGAATTATTAGCGCCCTTTTTAATATACTCCAAAAGGAGAGCATGGGCTTGAAGACACAGCACCCAGTGTTGGGTCCTCCTCAGAGATCCCCGTCGAACAATCCCTAGAATGAAAGCACCTGATTTTCTGATCAGGCATTGTATTTGTCAGAAACGATGATTGGGGGAGCACTGACAGCAATTTTATCACATCTAACATTTGTTCATTTCACACTTCGGGCTCTCTCTCGATCGCAGGATTCGTTCCATTGGCATTTGTCATAGCTCGGCTATCTTCTTTCACCACTCTGTAGATGGTGGCTTTTTTAGGCGACTTTTTCTGAGCTGAGGATTTTTTTTTTTTCTAGGATGCCAATCCAATCTGGTATTTCAAAATGCCAACACCATTGGCCCTGCTGGAAACCGATTAAACAATTTCTATGCCTAACAGCTCTTTTCAAGTTGCTGAGTTTTTGATTTTCATTTCTTAAGGCTAAATTTTCACACACACAAAAATTGCCCACTCTTTGCATGCAAATGAAGCAGTTTAGAAATGGAAATTCAAGCACAGTGAGCCCTGCATTAATTTACAAATCCATGGCATATTTAAAATATTTTTTCAAATTGCTTCACACGTTTTGGGTGTGTGACACATCGCCATTTAACTTAGTCAAAGTTATTTTGCTGATAAACTTTAGATAACTCTAAAGAAGGCATCTTTGAGAGAACTTTATTATCTATTCCGTTATATATATATTTTTTCATTAAAATAAAATGGGATCAAATTGGGTGAACCAGAACTCTCTGTAGAGGCAGGACTTCCTCGCCCAGGTGTGTCTTTTTAGCCTGGAGTGACTGGAAGGGTAGTGTGAAATGAATGTCCTCGGGAGTAGAAGTCCATGAAGGTGCGAGTGTGTATGTCAGTAACACTTTACATTTCAACTGTTTGATTTCTGGATCCTGTAAGAAGAGAACCCAAATGTATCTTCACACCTTTGTAAAGATAAAAATAGGCAACACCACTAGTCTTCAGCAAAGTGTATCCTAGCTTTCTGGTGTATATTTGCAAAAGAATGTACATTTGGCTCAAATAGAGCTATTGAAGGGAAAGACTTTTTTTTTTTAATCTTTTTATTTTCTTATAGTACTCAATGCCAGCAGATTTTAGAGTCAGTGTTCCTGAGATTTTTGAATTTAAAGGAGGTCTTCTATTTATCAACGTATACCGATTCATATTCCACTCAGACTTGACAACTATAGTGTGCCCTACCAGACAAGAATTATGAAGTCACAGAAAACAAAACAGTGGTATCAGTGCGTAGACAGAAAAGTAGTCTCCTGGCCTGAATAGAGAGACCTGAGAAGGGCACCTGTCTATGGAAGAAGTGACAGTACAAATAAGTGGAAAAGGAGCAACTCTTAAGTAATGGTGCTGGGACAATACATTAGTAATTTTAAAAAAATGTTTTTTAAAGATAAAGAAGAAGAAAAAGAAGAAAGAAAAGAAAGCAGATCTACTTCTCACACCGTTCACTAAAATCAATTCCAGGTAGATCCCTGACATATGGAAGGGAAAATTTTACAACTTTTAGAAAGACATAGAAAAACATTTTTGACCTCAGGATAGGAAAGATTATTAAACAATTCACCAAAAGAACAAACTATAAGGAAAAAATAGTGATTGATTCAACCACATTAACTTCCATTCGTCAGAAGATAGCAAAACGAGAGTAGAAGGAAGAAGAGAAGAAAGAAAAAACAAGATGCAAACTGCAAGAAGTTATCTACCATACCTACAATTAACAAAGCATTAATATCCAGAAAATAAAGAACTTTTATGTCAATAGGAAAAAGACAAGCAACCCAGGAAGGGACAAACAGTCCACAGGTATTAAGAGATGAAGAGGCGTTTCATAGATGAGAAAAATGAATGTCCATTACATACAGGGAAGTGTTCATTAACAATCAGGAAAATATATAATGAAACCACAATGAGATCCCATTCATTCCCACCTGGTGGCTAAAATTTTCAAGTCTAACAATATCAAGAATTAGTAAGATGTGGAACAGATCTATGGAATACCGGATCTCCCCCATACACTGTTGTTGGGAGTAAGCTGCCACTTTGTTCCTCCCACTTTGGAATACTATTTAGCATCACATAGTAAAATTAAGCATGTGTACGCCCCACAACTCAGCAACTTCGCTCGCAGATGCATAGCTGAGAGAAATTCATGCACATGTTTACCAGGTGACATCTACGAGAATCCTTATAGTATCATTGTTCTTCAAAGCAAAACAACCCAAACATCCACAAACAGGAGAATATATGAATAAGTTATGACAGAGTCATACAACAGAATGCAATATGGCTACATATGAACATGATTGAATCTAAAATGTATAATGTTGAGCAATAATAAAGCAAATTTAAAAAAACTACATGCGATATAATTTTATTTCCCTAAATTTCCAAAACAGGCAAAATGAAATCATATGTTGTTTAGGAATACCTTTACATAAAGAAAAGCAAGAAGGTGATTCACAGAAAATTCAGGCTGGTCAATATCTCTGGAGCGAAGAAGGGGTCAATACCATCTGGAGATATCATGCACATGGCTTCAAAATACCAGTACCATTTTTCTTTTGACTGGATTTATTTTGCTATTATTCTTGAAATTATACAATAGATGTTAAACACGCTCTCTTGTACTTATTATGTATGTAATATTTTTAAAAAGATTTTTAAGGAACTTTGATGTGCGAGAGCCAAATCAACAGTACAAACACAAAGTACCTCCTCCCTTCACACTCTATCCCAGTTTGTCTTAGTTATTTCCAAAGCTGTTCTCCAAAAGTCATGTGGCTTCCTCCTCACTACACAGCTGGAAGGAGAACAGAGCTGGGGACAGCGACATCCAGAGAGCAGGGAGATCCCCACGCGCACACACGTGCCTCTCACTGGGACTGACGCATTATTGTTCTTGCTACTGTCATCGATTTTGCTCGTCTTTCTGCCATGTCGTAGGTTGAAAAACAGAAACGTTTGATGGTTCGTTGACTTGATTCACCAGCCGCATTTTAATAACTGCTACGGTGGCTGACATTTGAAACAAGTCTCCACAAAGAATCTTGTCCTGAAGTCTCAATTGAGCACTTGGGGGAAACAGGTATTAAAGGAAGTTTTTGCCGAAGAAGGATTTTTACCTGGCGTGTTTTTGTTTAGTCTATGCTTGTTAGACCCCAAATTTCCTTATGTTCCAAGAAAATGATGAATATGTATTCCCTCAAATCATAAATGCACTCTTTGTTGCTATTTTAACATCTCTGAAATCAGAATGCATTTACAATCTAAGACATGACATAGTTTGACAGTAGTTTCTCAGAAAGAAGAAATGATGGATTGTCTTTACATGGGTGGTTTCTTAGATTCTCTGGCATATAACATCTAGTTTCAACAGGGATTCCCATCAGATGAGGGAGAAAAGCAGAGGTCCCAGAACAGAGAGATCAAAAGCTGCCACACTCCCTAGAGACTGGAAGTGACTGTCTGGAAAAACCCACACCTGCGAACCACTCGTGTTCCCTCTTTAACTAGCTCTCCCCAACCTGGCTTACCAGTTTCATTTCAGTAACTTGGTCACCAATGTATAGAACTAAATTGAGGATTGACCAAATGATGTGAAGATATTTTTTTATATAAGGTCTCTAAAAAGAGTTATTTGTTTCTACAGATCCTTTGAGTGCTTATGAATTATTTGATAGGTTACAGTGTAGAAATTACATGCTGTGTTTGTGGGGTTAGATACCAGTTTTCCTTGGGATATCAAGGTAAGATGCTCTTCTGTGTTCCACAGGAATCACCTAAACCATGGGAGTGGCTTCAACAGCTCTCCGTTTGCTTATGGCAAAGCCTCCCTAGACCAGGAATTTCTAGAAGTGGGGCCGTGCTTATTTGTGTCTGATGTGTTATGATGTGGATGTGATATATGATGTAGACCCAAGCGCCACACCACCTACCCGTGGCACTTAATAAGTACAGACTCTTCAGAGTTTAAATGGGTTTAATCTGGGTGGACAGGAAGAGCAGAAATCCATCAGCACATGTTTGGCTTGTTTTGAGAAAACAAGGACGTTCCTCTGACCTAGCATGGTCCACATTGATGTGGTCCAACCTGTTCACGCTCACGGACTAGGTAGCTCGTATCCCACATCCCTGAGGAAAATCAAGATCGAGATTTTATGGCTTCCCTTAGAGTAAAGCAAACTTAAGCAGAGAAAGAATTAAGGTAGGTAAAAACATCAGCAGCCTGAGTAGCTCTTTGCCACCTGGCCATTGTAACGTCCTCAGACTCCTCGACGATGTCAAGCTTTCTTTCCACTCCACGGAATAGAGTGCTGGAATCTGATACTAGGTGTTACTTTGCCTCCAGTGCCCTGATACGTGACAGTTTCCTGCATGGGACTTTTATTCTTATTTGGCATTTGAACTTTTAAATGACTCAGTGATTAATGCTTCGATGCTGCACGTGATAATTGCCTTGGCAGAAAAGGATGTCTTTGTTCTTGCCCACTCACCTTTTGTATGGAGTTTCCCACTCCTGTTCCTCTATTTATGACTTGTTGACGTTCCTCTATATTTAGCAAGTGTTTTGCTAATATCCAAGGAGTCATCAAAGGTGCAGCTGCTCTGTCTCTACAGGAAACCCCCGCTTTAAGGGGCTAGCTCTACTCTATGAGGATCTGCTCCGGAACATTCCTCTGCATGAAGAAGAGAAATGCACTTCTTGATTTTTAAATTAGCTGGCTTATGCTTCTATCTTTCCCCCCATTTTTGGAGCTCAGTGAACTCATATGTTATTCTTGGTTGGTTGTCAAACCAGCGAGGATGTTTTTCTGATAGTCTTTATGTGGAGTTATATTTGGCTGTTTTTTCCTCTCTTTTCAGAGACTCCTTTCTTCACTGTGTGGACACGTGATGTTGTTTTTGTGTTTTCAGTGTCCCAAGCTAGGAAACTTGTGATAGTGCTTTCCTGTTCCTTCTTGAGTCATTGGTTTGTGTCATAAATGCTTGGCTCACTTCCTCCAAGTCCTGAAGAAGGGGGTCCTCCAAAAACAACCCCCATCGCTGCTTCTCTCTGTGTCCATGAGGAAGCACGGGCCATGACGAGGCTCATCCTTTTTCAATGCCATCCCAGTCGGGTTAACTAACAGCATACTCAGAATAGGCCATTTTAAAGGGATCTCGCCGTAAGACAATGCCCCTCCAGAGTTCTCACAATACTCCGAGCTGCCTCTGTGCAGGAAAAGGGAACACTCAGAGATGACTCCCCATAAGGCCTTGTGGGTCTCTCCAACAACCCATTTCTATTCATCCTTAGAAACAGAAAATACGTATTCCCCATTGGTCCTGGCTTCCAAAAATCAGGAGGAAAAATCACCCTTTTCATATGCACCTTAAATAAAGAGAATTTCAGAATAGATTTCACAGGTTCTTTTGAAACAGATAGGAATCCACCAGAGGAGGAAAACTCAACACAAGAAACTGGAACGGATGGAGGAAGGGGGGCATTCAAAGGGGAACATTCTGCTTTAATTCTTGCCCCTTCCATTCAGCATCCATCTGTTCTTGTGGCCACGTCAGGGGAGGGATAGGAACCAGGAAGCCTGCCTCATGTGCTAGAACACATGTTATGGGAGACAGTGTGGTGCAGGGATTCGGAGCTCAGGCTCAGGAGCCAGGTTTGAAGCCTGCCTTTACCACTTACTTCTGAGCTGTGAGCCCTTAGCCAGTTATTCCAATCTCTCAGGGCCTCAGCTTCCTCATCTAAAATGGGGGGAAATGGGGATCCTAACAATACCTCCCCCATGGCATTAGGAGTAAATAGGTTGATATTAAACAGCGTCTGCACAGAATAACTACTATATAAGCATCTGGTAAGCCAAAAATTAACTTAAACAGGGGCGCCTGGGTGGCTCAGTTGGTTAAGCAACTGCCTTCAGCTCAGGTCATGATCCTGGAGTCCCGGGATCGAGTCCCGCATCGGGCTCCCTGCTCGGCAGGGAGTCTGCTTCTCCCTCTGACCCTCCTCCCTCTCATGCTCTCTGTCTCTCATTCTGTCTGTCTCAAATAAATAAATAAAATCTTTAAAAAAAAAAATTAACTTAAACAAATTAAATGAATAAAGCCATCCGAACCTCACAATCCTCCGAGCTAGATATTTGTCACAAACACTATTGGTTGCTGGCTCAAAAGCCACTCCTCCTCTCCCTTCCTGTGGGCAGGGCTCTCCTCCACTTGATGGGGGCTGCAAATGCCCTATGTGAGCTTTCCCAGCATTCCTTGCAGCTGAGGCAAGAACATGGAACCCAACCGTGGCCATTGGAAACTGAGGAAATTTTTGCTGGTGTCTTCTGGAAAGGGTTTCCTGCCTTTAAACAACAAGAAGCCCCCTCCCCCATGCTGCCTGTCTGCTGACATCCTTCTATGGCCATCATCTTGTGACCACAACGAACAAACCAAGAAAAGCTGATTTAGTTTCACTGAACCAATTCCAGAACCACCTATGCCCAGGCTTCTTGTCAAACATGATGTTGAGATAATATATGTCCTTCCTCTGGGAAGCCACTGTCAGTCAGTTGTTTGTGGCCAAACGCATCCCAGGCAACACGCTGTTATTTTATACAAGGAAACAGAGTTCAAAAGGCTGAATAATGTTGCTAGCCAGACAGGCGGGGGAATGAGAATCCAAACCCCATCTAGCTCTAGCACTTGCGCTCTTACTGCGGCATCAGGAGGCTGCCCCAACTGATGGGCTCGGCAGCTGCACCTGCGTTCAGGAATGACTCGGGGGCAGAGCAGAAAATAACAAATGCCTTACAATGCATTATTCCTTTGTTTGCAAGACACTCTCACATCTAGAAATGCAGAACTGGAAGGGAGCTCAGAGACCATCCCGTCTAGATGACAAAACTGAGATGAACAAAGTCACACACCTGGTTAGTGACAAAGTCAGATGAGAACTGAGGTCAGGGTCCCATTTTACAGATGGAGAAACCAAGGTACAGAGAAGGTTATGTATCTTGTCCAAGGACACAGACTAGTAAGTGATAAAGCTGGCATATAAAAAATTAAGCCCCATCTGGCTCCAAATTCCTTAATCACTACAATGTATATATACTCTATGGTGCTCTGCTTCTGTATTTGGGGCCTGGCTTAGAGAGATGGGCTCTCATAATTTGAGGGAGGGGTGTAATAATACTGTAATCAATATCACAGATGCCAAAAAGGGCAGCTCCAAAATCATGAGCTCCCCAGCCTGGCTGGCCGGCAGAGAAGCAGCAATCACTACTGACATGCAGAGCAGGGTTGCCCAAAGGCCACATGAACTCATGCAAAGAGCACCAGGGAACTAGGGGCAACCAAGAAAGGAGAAAAGCTCAAGTTGGAAGACTTTACTCCAAATTTTGTGATTAAAAAAAAAGTCTGAAAAGACACATTTTTAATTTTAGCATGTAGGTAAGCTCTGTGCTTTATAGTTATGTACTGTCACCCCAGCTGTGACCCCAGACACCTTGGAGCAGAGAAGAGCCTTCCCTGAATTTCTGATTCACAAAAATCCATGAGCATAAGTTTTGGGGTGGTTTGTTACACAGGCATAAATCATGAGAACACAATCATGTCACAGGAATCAGTAGTTTTCCAAGTTGGGCTAATTTATCTAATAATTGCTTCAGAGCTTCAAATCCATCCCCTGTCCCTCCCCCTGCAACACTGCAGTGAAACGCAATTGAACACTAAGCCACCCCAAGTTAGGGCCAGACTCCACAAGTTCAAGGGCACAGTCCCTAGCAAGACTGCCCTCACTTCAGATGCCAGTTGCAACTTTGGGGTTGCTCAGGCCACCTGCACTTCTGACCAATTGGCTATAAATCCAAGGGATCCCACAAACCCCCTCAGGTTCAATAATTGGCTAGAATGACTCACAGAACTCAGGAAAGCACCATACTTATGATTACAGTTTTATTATAAAGTATACAAATCAGAACCAGCCAAATGAAGAGACACAGAGGCAATGTCTGAATGGATCCCAAACACACAGCTTTTGTGCCTTTCTCCATGGAATCGGGACACATCACCCTTCCCACACACTGATATGTTCACCAACCAGAAAACTCCTTGGGTCTTTGGTATCCAGTTTTTTGGGGGGTTTCATTATATAGGCCTGATGGATTAAATCATTGGCCACATGACTGCTAAATCTTTAGCCCTTCTCCCCTCTCTGGAGGTCAAGTTCACTTGAAGTCCCAACCCTTTCATCCCACGGTTGGTCGTTCTGGTGACCAGTCCCCATCTGAGTCATCCTGATAATATAAATTCAGGGGTGATCCAAGGGGCTCTTGAATAACAAAGACACTCCTATTACTTGGGAATTTCCAAGGATTTAGAATCTTCCTTCCGGAAGCGAGGGACAAAGGCCAGTCATATTCTTTATTATACAACACCCCGCCCCTCACTTCCCCACATTCTGCTTTGTGATGTTTGGGCTGGGACGCTGCAAAGCACATTTTTTCTTTGCCAGCCAGCTCCCTGTTAGGCTTTGCCAAAGGCTTGCTAAAAGAAGACTGGAAGGCAGAAGGAGGGAAGAGGGATTCAGTCTTTTGTGTTTGCCTCCTGTTTTCTTCCTGTTTCTGCGAGCATGACCCCAGGCACACTTTCTACAGATACAGTAGCAGTTCAATCCAGTACGTAGAGTTGATTCCAGGGTTCAGTTTTTCAGCACTCCCAGAACCAGCCTTACCATGCCCTCTCGGAGACAACAGAGCAAGCCAGCCATCAAGGGTCCCCTCCTTTACTTCGAGGTCTGGGTCACGGCCCCAGGGAGCCCTCCCCCACCAGCTCAGAGACACCAACACCAGCTGAACAGCATCTCTTCCTCAGAGGTCTGTGTTCCAGCGCCACAAGACTTCCCTTCCAAGTTCAGAGACACTAGAACCAGCCAGCTGGTGCCCTCCAAAAGTCTTAATTTAAAAAAGAAAGAAAGAAATGTCTTAATTTTAGCTCCACACAGCCCATCTCGAAGCTTCTACATTTTAATCATTCTGACCATTGCACTTTGTTTCCCAGGCCCTGAGAATAATACTTTAGCTCCCTTTTGCCTTTTTATTTCTCCAATATCTAGCTAACAGTTCTTTATATTTAATTTATTCTGTTAAAAATAACTAATGTGGTTTTTATATACTGACTGGTACACAGATTGTCCAAGATAATTCCTCTCCAGAAACAGATATTGCCTGTCATCTCAGAAGTTCACCTTGTCCCCCTTGGATTTACCACATCATCATAACATAGCTTTAGACCTGTGCTGTCCAATAGAACCTTCTGGGATGATGGAAATGCTGCAAATCAGCACTGTCCAAATATGGCAGCCAATAGCCACATGTGGTTTTGAGAACTTCAATGTGACAAGTCCAACTGAGGAACTGAATTTCTAGTTTTATTTCATTTTAATAAAGTTTAAGTTGCCACTTTTGGCTTGTGGCTAGTGTATTAGACACCAGAGCTCTATAACCTAGTTTCTATTTCTCTTCCCTACTGGAACTTACCCTTCTATGAAACACTTTTCATAGCGTATTTCAACTATTTTTGTGGTAGCCTCTCTTACCAATTGTAAATTCCTAGAGGGGCCCTCTGATGGTCTTGGTGCTGGATACATGGCAGAGGAAGGTGCTCAAAAATGATTCATGAACTGAGTGTAGCGTCCAACCGGGGTACAGCAGTGCACAGCCTGAGGCCCTATGTCAGGGAGGAAAGACATGGCCTTGGATTGTAGAATGAAACTACCAGGACAAAGAACTTACTTCTTTGTTTTCACTTCCCTCATCTGTAAAATAATTTCTATAGGATAAGTTGAGCTTATTAGGAATCATAATACCACTTACAAAGCTGGTCTGAAAGCTAAAGATATTTCTTGGCATTAACCTCGACATTCTCTCTAGCAAAACTGGGTTTAATACCTTATCCGCCTGCCAATGTTCTGGATCAACTAGGTCTTTAGGTTAGGAAGAAAAAAGAAATCTGTCTCTGGAGCAAAAAACACACAGAGAGTTTAGAAAAATTTGTCTCTGCCCCTTGGTATGAAGGAAAGAATGAAGAACTCCATTTCCTTCTGTCATCCAATTATCCAATTGGTCATCCAACAAATAATTATTACACAAAAACCACTATAATCCCAAACTACTTTGAGATTATGTAAATCAAATCTCTCTGCTAGTTTTTCTCATGGCAGTTTGTATATTACGTATCCTACAAATTATATATTTGTTCTATGTCCACCCAACCAGCATATGGGAAGCTAAATAAGGATGGAAACCATACCTGTCTTTTCACACCTGCATTCTCAGCAAAACATCAGCAATATAGGTAGCTTCAACATAGTATGTAATCACTAAATCATTTTTTAATAAATAAACAGAAAAAGAATTTTATATAGTTTTTTGAAAATTAGTCACCAATGCTATAACCTGACAAGCATTGATAATTCCATTTACCAAGTTTTCTTAAGAAAATTGTTGACCCAGAATTAGAGATTCAAAAGCCCCAAAATGAATCTGGCAGGATAAAACATGAAGATAATACCTGGGTTTTCTTTTTCCCAAAATTCCCCCATTGCCCCACAGTCCTCCACTCACTGAGTCAGCAAAAAACAAAGAAGTCAGTAGGGGACATAAACAGGTGTTTTAAATTTTAAAAAGGAGACAAGAGTCTTGAAAACTGAGTCTTTTCATTACAAGAGCAAGGCTTTTTGAAAAAGAAAAGGAGCTTTGATCTTCAAAAAGCTAACAGTCTGAGGAACTCAGGGCATAGCGATTACCCCTAAACCAGAAAGGAGAAGAGAATGCCTGATGAGGTGACAATAGTTTCCTGGCTCAAAAAGAGATTGATGTTGAATAGCACAGAGAAAGAAGAGGAAGCTAACAAGGACCCAAGAAGAGTCTAGATGTTAGGGGACTTAGATGGCATGCCTCTTCCCTCTGGACCAAGCCCTGGGGTGGGGAAGAAATTCTAGAAACCCCAAATAGGTTTAGAGGGAGATCCTCCAAGCAGAGGCTGATGCTTAGGTAATCAGCAGTCTCATGGAGAAGACCCTTGATCCACCATAGCTTTGCAACAGTCAAGTAGAGATGGCTGTGGGACATGTCTTCTAAGGGGATCTAGAACAATACCCTGTGTCTTCCACAGTACTGGTGAGGCAGAAAGGGCATGTGAAGTTTCCTGTGCACACTGAAGAAAATTGATCGTGAAGCTGAAGAAATTTAAGTTTCAGTGCCCTCATTTGCATGCCCCCTCACAAAGCCCCAGAAAGGATTCCAGCAGTGTGTTCACATAGTCCCATATTTTTAAAAGATTTGCAACAGTAAGGGAAACTTCACCACCAATTGGTTGAGACCATTGTCTCCTTCCATTCCAACTTCTCCTCTGACACACTTCCCCCGTCAGATAATGTTGGAGTAGCTGTTGGCATATTTGGGATGCAGCTAAGAGGAAGTTGAGTTGAAAATACACTTATATTTGAGTTTAGTCAGATATATTTATATGGTTCCCAGTCATTTCTGTGTCTAATTGTTTTTGCTAGCCATCCAAGTATACAAATGGGTGCCAAAAATCCTCCTAGCATCCACTGTGCCAATACCCAGAGTCAGGGCACGAAGTTGCAGAGCCAGAAGTTACAATATGATATGAACATATCCTACAGCAACAAGAACCAGAGCGACATGGATAGTGGAGGAGAAGGGTTTTAAATGTGTAGAGACAGATGCTAGCCCATGGAAACTTCTTCTAGTCATGAGAAGTGTGAAATTATAAGTGAAGCATTCGGCTTCCATTGATGCCTAGTCAAAATGGAAGTTCTGCTCAGCCAGGAAATATACTCAGCAGTATACTCAACCGAATAAAATCCTAAGTTTATGTTCTGTTTCTTAAAGGTAGCTCCTCAAATTAAATTAGATCTCTATAAAAGCTGGATTCTTTCCTGCTGCACCCAAGAGGAGCCAGGAAGTGCTGGGAATGGACCTGTGGAGACCTGCAGTGAACCATTGACAAACATGCAGGCGAACAAGAACACAGAGGGACCTGCATGGCCAGAAATAAGGGGCCCTGAATACTCTTCAGCAATAAATAGAGAAAGGAGGGACCAAATACCTACCCCTGATGCCAGAACAGTACCTAGCCCCCTGGTACTTTGATCAATACTGAAGAAGAAACGACCCAGTTCTGAATTGAAGGAGTTCACATACTCAGGTGACCAATATCCTAAATTGGTTAAGTTGACATGGAAGTAACTGATATATAGTACCCCGACATCAGTGGGAAGGAGAACATCATACCTTAGTTCAACTTAGTTACAGAAGAAGGTTAATCTTTGCACACCTGAGTTTTGTGACTGTAAAATTAAGGCCCCATAAATAGATCCAAGAGAACTTCTGCCAAAGTGGCTGAGTCAACTCAACCTACCACGTTGCCAGTGACAAGGTTAAACTTTGTCTGAGTCCTGTGCTCCTGAAAACAGCAGTGGCTGAGAAACCCCCCTACCTTTTTGTGTTTCAGGCAAAAGCTAATTGCAGCAAACCCCCTTTCTCTTCCATAGTCAAGATTAGACATGTTTCTATCCTTCCTCATAATTCCCATAAGATTCATGGATGACTTCCTTGTTTACTTGCCTCCAAAAAACCCCATGCCCCCTGCCTTCCCCCCTCCCCCACCGCCCCACCGAGACATTCCTCATTAATGAAATACTCTGGGTTGCAACAGACTGAACTTCACTGTCTTTGCATCATGTCTTTGACACTGTCATGTTCTCGCCAAATGGTAACCCAGAAGCTAGTTGGGTGTGTGTGGAGTTATAATCACAAAACCAAGATTTTATAAGCTTAGAGACGTGGGGCATATAAAGGATCTGAACATCCCTTCAGTGGAGAGGACTCTTCAGAAGTTAAAAAAAAAATAAAATTGCAGACTTCCAAATGATACCAGTCATGTTTTATTACCTATAGATGGAGAAAATAATGACCAATTACCCTGAATTTAGAAATGCTTTATAATAAATTTTATTTTATTAATTTCTAGGGGGACCTCCATACATTCGATAAATTCAAACATATATCCAGTCAAAATAGTTGTTTTGGGTTTTTTTTCCTGTTGAAGATCCATGCCTTCACACATTTTTTAAGTATCTCCATGATCCTCAGGGATATGTGGACCACGAGTTTGGAACAACTGGCTCAGATAGTTTCAGGTGAAAATGAAAATGTAAAGAAAGAGAGGTTGACTTGGCTTCCTGCAGCCAAGAAGACACAGAACCAACCACTTCTTCCAGGTTCTCCTTATCTGGACCCACAGGGAGGTATCACCCCGAATCCCACTTGCACCTCCCCTCTTGTCCTCTCCCCAAAACACATGCATGTGTTCACACCCATGCACACACACATACACACACACACACCTCATCTTTGGCTCCATGCTTAGGACCCCACTCCCTGGTGACTTGACTTTTAGAGGAAGGAAAAGAAAAGTCTCTTTTTGGATAAGATGAGAGACTCCTCTCCTGGGGACCCACCTGAGACAGAAAAAGAAAGAGGGAGCCAAGCCAGTGGCAAATCAGGGCCGCACTCCGCTTCCTGGCTTCATCCTTCCTTTGCAAGCTGGAATCCAGCCCAAGCTTTGAAAATGCCAACAGAAAAGGAATATCTAAATTTTTGAGAACACAGACAACATATTTGTGGATATTCCCAAATTGATTTTAAGGCATGCCTGGCGAGCCCTTTTACAAATGTTAGGAGGGGAATCGTGTATTGGTCATATTTGTATACAGTAGCAAATGTGCTTATTATCTGCCCTAGAAACCACATTGACAAACCCATACATATTTTACAGTTTTCTATAGAAATGTAAGGAATATTAATTTAATATCCAGTCAAGATACCAAAAACTAGTTTCCATGCCGTTTGAAATACATGATCATCCCACGTGCAATGTTGGTGGCTCTCCAAAGTGGAATTGTTCATTATCTTCTTGCACAACACCATCCCATTCCCATCCAGGACTTTGTTTTAGATCCGAAGTTGCCAAAAGGAGTTAGGACGTTGTCTAATTTTCAAAAACTAGACAACCATACATTATTCTTAACTCTCAAAATGCATTTCTCATAAGGGAGGTGGGATTTTTAGAGTTTGGGTTTTGAGGCAACTCTGACGATTTTTTATCTCAATGTCTGAGTTTAATTTCCTTCCCCAAGATCAAAGTGTCCATTATTGTGATCGGTGTGGAAAGCACTGAATGCAGAGATGAGAATATCCTACGTGCGTATTAGTGATTTATGTTAGATACGGAAATGAATTGTGATTTTACGGATGGGAATTATTTCCCCTTCTGTTTAATATGTAGGCCATGTCTCCTCTGGCATCCTAGCCAGTTATCTTTCTCCTCCTACTTCACACTTTCCATAAGCCTTCTGGTTTCACAGCGGACACATTGTAAATCTTCCCCTTCTAAGTGTCCCACATATGTTTCATTAAAAGTGTTTGTTTCTTTGATCAGCTTGACGTTTTTAATGTGAAAAAAATAATAACTCTGTCGCCTGGTGCTTGGAAATGTATAGGCCCAAAGTGAGGAGCAGCGGAGCTGACTGCAAGCGCCTAGGGTCTCAGGGTCCGCCATTCAGGCTGTGCCAGGATAGGGGAGCTTCAGCCAGGTTGGCATGGGAGGGCTGAGGTAGGAAACAGTGTGTATTGGTCTGCGAAGGCTGCCATAACGAAGTACTATGGACTGGCTGGCCGAAAACATCAGAAATTTATTGTCTCACTGCTGTGGAGACTGGGAGTCTGAAATCAAGGGGCCTCTTCTGAGGCCTCTCTCCTTGGCTGGGAGACAAGCACCTTCTTCCTGTGCATTCACACGGTCTTTCCTCTGTACACATGCATGTCTGCATCCCAATTTCCCTTTCTTATAAGGGCACCAGTCCTCTTGGATGGGGACCCAGTCTAATGACCGCATTTTAACTGAATCACCTGCTTAAAGACCCTATTTCCAAATATAGTTACATTCTGAAGTACTGGGGATTGGTGGGGGAGATGATTTTTTAGAGCATTTTTAGATTAACAACAAACTTGAGAGAAAAGTGGAATGATTTCTCATAAGCCCCTTGCCCCCTACACATGCATATCCTCCCCCACCCTGACATTCCCCACCAGAGGGGTACATTTGTTACAAGTGATGAATCTACCTTGACATGTAACAATCACCCAAAGTCCATCGTTTACCTTAGGGTTCATCTTTGGTGTTGTACATTCTATGGCTTTAGACAAATGTATGATATTATGTATTTTAGAGTATTTTCACCGCCCTCACAGAGAGTGACTTCTCAGGGACTTCAGGCCCTGCACTAAGGGGCCTACACTCACAGAGGCTCAGTTCCAACACTTCAGCAAGCAAATTAAGCCATCACAGCAAAGGCAAGGCGAGCTCTGAATCATGGATGAAGGTCTGTTTGGATCTCCTTGCCCTCTGAGGTGGCCCATTTCCCAGCAGGGGTAATGGCACAGTTCATGATAAGGCCGATCATTCCCCACCCCCCTCCTCCTCCACCTCCTCCAAGCCATAATTGTCAGTGGTGATCTCAGAATAATCTCACAAGAGCCAACATGTACTTGTAGCCCTTGTCCCCAGGGGTCCAAATGACTAAATTGCCATTATAGCTCCAGAAGCATAATTTTTACTACACAAAAGGGCATGCCATTAAAGTACTCTGCCCCTAGGGAATTGATTAGTGTGCCACCCATCCCACCTCCAATGTCACTTTCTTCAGAGGGTCATTAGAATGCGCCCATATCGGAATTCCTGGGCTCCAGTCTGAGGCCTGTAATAATCTTACACCAGTTTGCATACGGAGTCCTCCCTCTTGGTTACCATTTTTGAAATTGCTTGCTAGACTGCAAGCCAACACAAAAGTTGGCTTGAGTTCTGGAGAGGATTTCACGTGTGGAATTGGGTTTTATTTGTTTGGATGAAACCATTAAATTTGTCAAGTCTATGTAGAGCACTATTTCTGAATATGACTCTTCTCTTTTTACTTTGTAGCTTGAAAGTATACTCAAGGACTTAGGAAAACAAGTGGCATAAACATTACCACTACCCACAGAAAATGTAGGTGCTCACCTAGTAGGGTAAGGAAGAATATTAAAGAAGAAATGGCATTTTTGTTAGAACATCACAGCTTCCAGTCACAACTTTATCACATCATATTCCACAGTACATATGCATTGTCCTCACCTTTGCTAACACTAATGGAAACCATTTAGGGGATGAGAAATGGCAGATAAAGAGCTAGCTACCTTTCTTGTTATTTTACATTCCACAGCTCTATTCATCCAACACTGTCCAATAAAGACAAACTTCACTTTTTTACCCTGTAGACACAATTATCATAACTGATAATTACTAATCCAATCCTTTCCTCATTAACTTTAATCATAGCAAACAAAGGGAAAATGTTTTTCTTTATTATAAGATACCTTATATATGCTATATATGCAAGCAGATGGGTGGCTACTATGACTCATAGTCTCGTCAGAGCTACACAAAATAGAAGAGGGATGGTTTCCCAAAGGAAAGGATGCTGTGCAGACAAAAACTCTATCAGCCCAGCCTGATTTGGGGGGAAGGAGAGAGGGGTGGATTCTGTGGAAGGAAGTATAAAGCCAAATAGTATGTGATTGATTTTTATAAAATTTCTGTAAACAGGAAAGGAAAATTGATCTATGGGGCAGTGAGTCCTAGTCCAGATGCTAATAATAATTGGTTATAAAATCTTAACAATCCTCTTCCTCTCTAAGCTAGTTTCTTTATCTGGAACATGAGTACCTTAAACTACATCATTTCCAGGCAACTTATAAGTCTCAGATGATCTCTTTACATTACTCAAATGTAGGAGATGCAACTCTAACATCAATGAGCAGTGTGAACAGGAGAAAGTCAATTAACCTCTCTAAACCTCAAAAATCAAGAACGATGTGGTAAGTCACAAAATGAAATTGCAGGTGCAAAATCACATGAAAAATAAGGAATATCAATCGCTACTATTTTTGAGCATCTTCTATTATTAAGTATTGCAGTAAGTACTTTCTTGTGGCTATATCACATTTCTCTATTTCTAATGAAGACCCATCCTTTTTTTAAAAAATTATTTTTAAAGTTAGGCTCCCAGCAGTGCCTTGGTAGCTCAGTCAGTTGGGTGTCTGGCTCTTGGTTTCGGCTCAGGTCATGATCTTGGAGTCATGGGGTCATGGGGTCAAGCCCCACATTGGGCTCCATGCTCAACAAGGAGTCTGCTTCTCTCTCTCTCCCTCTCCCTTTCCCTCTCCCTCTGCCCCTTACCCCATTCACATGTCACCTCTCTCTCTCTCTCTCTCTCAAATAAATAAATAAGTAAATCTTTAAAAAGAATAAATAAGAAAATAAATAAATAAAGTAGGCTCCCCAGCATGGAGCCCCATGTGGGATTTGAACTCAGAGCCCTGAGATCAAGACCTGAGCTGAGATCAAGAGTTGGAGGCTTAACTAACTGAGCCACCCAGGCACCCCAAGACTCATCCTTTACTTCCTTCTTCTTTAACTCAAGTTACTCCAGTTTATTCTGATGTCTATATAGGTCAAGATAATCCAATGTTTACACATGAGTAGTCAGAAAAACTTAATGGACTTCACCCTCAAGAAAATAGTAAAATACAAGGCAATGAAATAGGAACAAAAAATTGTTAAAAAAGAAAAAAATTGAGATGACAAGAAATTAAAATGAAATAAAAATGAACACTGGTGAGGCAAGGATGATTTAAAAAAAAAAATGCAAGAGCAAAATTAAAATATGCCCTGGAACCAATACAGGGAAGATTTTAAAATTCAGGAAATAAGGTGAATAATGCAGAAGACATACCTGATACACTCTCCCTGAATTTGGAGAAAAGATTAAATAAAGATGAAAATTAGGAGAAAAATAATGGGTTTGACCTTTGTTCTCAGTATTTTAGAGCTAAAAATCTTTACAAAACAAAGTTATAACTATTGAACTAAAAAAATAAATGAAGACAAAGTTATAGAAAATTTCTTGAACCCAAGAAAAAAATATTGAAAGGAGTCACTACATTACAAGCAAAATTGTGAATAGATAACCATATTTAGACTGATAGTCATACTTTTTTTAATTACAAGGATTTTTTTTAAAAAGCATCCTATCCAAATCTAGTCAGAAAAAAATTAACCAGAAAAAAAAAAAAAAACCAGAAATCGAAGTGGGCTTGTTAATCTGTTTGCAACACTAAATGCAAAAAGTTAATGGAGCAACATTTAGAGAGTTTTGAGGTTGAAAGTTGGTAAACATGAATTTTTATACGCAGCCAAGTTATTGATTTTGTATAATGGGAACCTAAAGACAGTGTCAGATACGTACAAGCTCAGGAAAATATCACGTCTACCTTCCTTTGAGGAAAGACACACTACAACTGACCAGCTGAACAAAAAGATAAACCAAAATTAAAACCTCAAAAACTGAAAACTATTGATATAAAAGAACTGATTTTTTGCTTTTCATCATCACAGACTGCCACACCTAACCCAGATGAAGCAATATGGTAGAGGGTAGCATTTTCCAAGTGGCCCTTTGAAGTCTGGGGCCAAGAAGTGATTGAGAAGTGCCAAGAAGGATGAGTACAAGCTCTGCTAAAGAATCCTAGGTCCCCCTCTCCCCCACCACCACAACAGCTCCACGTTCATCTCCCTTCTATATTATGGTTCTGCAAAATTTGGTTTGGGGGAAAAAAATAGCTTTTAGCTGGTTTTTTTTTTTTTTTTTTAAAGGATTAAAACCCATCTGAAGAGTAGAAAGACCAGAAGTAGAAAAATCTGGGTTTGAACACCAACTCCATCACCTACTAACTATGAGATGTTGGGCAAACCATTAACCTCTCTGACCTTCAAGCTCTTCAGTTATAAATTTGTACCATCTACCTTGTAGGTTCTTGTCAGGACAAACTTGAGATGAGATGAGAAAGAAATTCTTAATGTGCTACTATTACCCAACTGGAGATTTGCACATTTCCAGCCAAAACTACATCATAATTTGTACTCTTTTTTTAGAGTATGGGCTTACTGAATGTTGCGTGTTCAAGCTCATGCCGCAAGCGAGGGTTCAGCAGGTGAGACAGCTTGTCACATAAGCTGGGCTTCCAGACCACTTTCAATGTGACACATTGAGACTGTTGCTTAGGGAAAACAGAGGAAACTACTTGTGGCCCAGGGGCTCCAGCCACTCAGGCTTCACCCAGATACCCAGAAGGACTAAAACATAAATATCTCAGCCCACTTAGAACCCATTCATGACCCACCAAGTTCTGAGGCAAAGATCCTCATTTCTGTCTCTTAATGTAGTACGTTCTAGATTTAGCTATACTACAGGCATCTCTTAGAAAGCTACAACTCTTTTGGGGTGCCTGGGTGGCTCAGTTGGTTAAGTGTCCAACTTTTGATTTCAGTTCAGGTCAGGATCTCAGGGTTCTGAGATGAAGCCCTGTGTCGGGCTCTGCACTGAGTGTGGAGACTGCTTAAGATTCTCTCTTTCCCTCCACTGCTCTCCCCCCTTTTTTCTTTCTCTCTCTAAATATAAAAAAAGAAAGAAAGAAAGCTACAACTCTTTTGAATTGCTTAACAATTCTTCCAGAATCCAAACCTTCCAAATTTAATTTCCTCTCACCAACCTAAAGTTTTCAAGCACATCATCTTTCTGTACCTTCACCCAAATCTACATGTCCCCCATGCAGGTTATGCTGTATTCTACAGGTTGGCACCACTGTATCTCCTATATCTGTGAGTATCCCCAACTCAACTCCAATATCCCTGAAGAAAGTGACATTTTTCAAGAGTTCATAATTACATGGAAAATGCTGGTGTTAAAAATGTGGGGGAAGGTGTATAAACTGTATATGAATTATAATCTCAATTTGTAAAGAATACACACTGAAAAACTACTGAAATAGTCCACCAGGTTAACAATGATTTTCTGAGTAATAAATTATTTTTTCTCTTTCTACCTTTCTGTATTTTTAAATATTGAATAAGGAGTAGTATTGCTAATTTTAAATGAGCTATAACTTACATAATGTACCCAAATCTTAAGTATACAATTGGACCAATATTTATAGATATATACACACTGGTGGCCACCATCTGAATCATAACTATTCTCATCTCCCAATAAGCTCCCCCATGTTCTCTCCCAGTCACTGATGCCCCCTAAAAGTAATTGTTATCCTGACCTCATTCATCATGCAGTACCCTTACAAGGGAAGAAATAATAAACTTCACTTTTTTAATTATAAAAAACGTAAAAGATTGAAATAACAGAGTGTAAATATCTTATATCAACACAGATACAAGCTCTTCCTTAAAGTGCTGACTGATACTCATGATTGTTCTGTGCCTGCAAAATAGATCTTCTAGGAAATGGCCACAGTGAGAGAGAAATAATCTATGTGACTTGAAGGTGAACCTTGATGGGTTCTGTAGGTTTGGTTCAGAACAGCAAGCTCTGTCCTAATTGGCACATGCAAAAAGTTAATATTCATATGAACTTGCAGAGGTTTTCAGTTCCTCCAGAGAGACCCTGCATGAACAGACTCCCCTTTGAGATTACTGATAATTATCAATTCTCAGTGAGCGGAATTCACTTGCTCTAAGTATCTTCTTTCTAAATATAGTTGCATAGGCTTGTCACCTTCCCAAGCTGGCCAAAATCTGAAGAAGTGAACGAAGAATTTTTTAAATTTCCCTATAGGATCCAAGAGGGCTGAAGACATCTCCTGTTTGAATGGTTGATGCAACAGTGTTCTCCATAGAATGACTTTCTGAAGCTTTCTTTCAGATCTAAACACTGTCATTAAGAGGAATCGCCTTCTTTTGTGTGATCAAGTTCACCGTACCATGGAGTTTGGCCTTTCCTCTCTAATGTCTCCTTAATGGACGTAGCTAGTCCTGTCGACATGCCTTATTTCATAAACCTTAATACAGCTCAAAACGGTTGTCAAAGCTCCTCTCTGAGTTTAAATAATTTATTCTTCTAACTTTTCCATATGGAAGTGATTTTGTATAACTTCAAACATTTCAGGCTCTCCATTCCTCTCTAGACTCTCCATATGTGGGGAGGTGTGGAACAGTTTCAGGGTGAATCGGAGCGGCACTCAGATAGAAAAGAGGATGGTTCCCATTTACCGTGTGCGTCTCCATCATAACTATGACTATGAGCCCCCTTTCAGCTGTGTGCTTTTGCTTACTGACCTCCCCTCCCCGCCAGACCTCTTTTCCTCTGCACCAAACAACATTTGCTTTTCTTGATAGCATTATTTCTGGAGTTTCAACATCCTCCCTCTAACCCTGTCAGCTCTCCCGAGGGGTTTCTTTTCCCTTTCCCTTTACTCATAGTACCTTCCTTTTCCTAAACATGTTTTGGCCAACATTTTTGTTCTGTTTTTCAAATCTGGCTCCCTGACCCTGTTGGATGCATCAACCACACCTGCCTCTGATCACTGATGGATCTTCCATGCTGTGTCCCTACCACACAGGACATAGCTCTCTCTAAAAGCAAATCTCCACCACACCCAAAAACTATCTCTGCCTTGGCTTCTCAGTGACTTCTCAAACAACGTGCTCCAATACCCCAATTGCCTGTTTAGCTCACACGTTGTGGGTTATTTTCTGGACACATACACACTAAATGAGAGAGAATGATGTTCTACCTTCCCCCTTAGGTGTCCAGCCTTGTCCCCCGCATAATATTCTACCCATGTAACAAACACCTGCCTATTTTAATAGGCTTACATAATATATTCAAAATATATCCAGCACCGCAGTTTCCTTATCTCAAGAGATTGATGAAAACGACTTCACAGGACAGTGGGTGGGCAAAACAAGGAAAGCTAGTCTCCTACATAGAGTACCTGCATGGTGTCTGACACATAGTAGGAAGTGGGGTGGTTTTTTTGTTTTTTAAAGATTGATTGATTGATTGATTGATTGATTTTAGAGAGAGAACACAAGCGTGAGGGGCAGAGGGGAAAGGAAAGAGAATCTCAAGCAGGCTCCACAAGCCTCGATCTCACAACCCTGAGTTCAAGCAAGTGGAAACCGAGAGTCAGGCTCTCAACCAACTGCACCACCAAGTGTTTTAAAATTAGTTCTGTAACCATTCCTTTCTCTATTTTTTCTTTAAAAACAAAATGTTGACGTTGCATGTGCAGTCACACACACACACACACACACACACACACACACACACACACACTGCCATTAACCTAAACTCTCAGCTCCCTGGACAAACCCCAAATTAAGCTGTGTCTCCTCCGGGCCATAAACCCTATCCCTTCTTCCTTTTCTTAAAGCAACCATCCGTGATGAAATCTCTCTCCTCCCCTAAACTCGTGGCCTGATATTGCTGCCACAGCTACGCTCTCTCACAAACTCCAAGTTTATGTAGCCTCTCTCTATCCCCACTGATAAGATGCCACCATGTGTTTTGGTCACTCCTCGACTTGAGGAGTATAACTGTTGTCCAGATGGCCTCATCTCCCTATGTGCTTCTCAAGTCTAGTAAATATTAGACCTGCTGCCAAGATTCTCTCTCCCTCTGGTCATTCCGATCCCTACTGTTGCTTTTGTATTCATTTTGCACAAAATTCAACACATCTACAATCAAGAATGAAAGCAGTGTCCCCTCAAACATGTTAGGTTACTTGTTACATTCTTCTAAATTTTTACTTTTGTAGGGTGTTTCTACTCCTTCCAATTTCCTTTCTCATTCTTCATGCACCATGTGGACTTTTTCCATTCATTCTATAAACTTTCCATTCTTCCTTCACAAGTGTTCCTAAAGCTCATCTAAAAATTCAATGATACCTAAATTATGACAAATCTGTTCCATGGGTACTATGCAGACTTTAAAAAATGAGGTAGTTATTCTGGTGTAGAGTAATACACCAGATATACCATTCTTAGTTTGGGGAAGAAAAGGTATGGAAGAGTATGTATAGCTCGATCCTTTTAACATAAATATATATATAATACACACACACACACATCTGTGTGCATGTGCATATACACACACAGACATATCTGCATACTTTTCTGCAAGCATACACAAGAAATTACTTTAAATGTTTACTTCTGAGGAGAGGGACCTTTTTCTATTATTTGAATTTTCTAGCTATGTGCTTTAATTACTTTTTCCCTGATACCATCAGGAATAATCTGGACAGTGGAACTATGGGCAATTATTCTTTTTTTTTTATATTACTCAACATATTAACATCTAAGAAACATTACATTTAAGAAATAAAAGTAATGATGCCCCTACTCTAGAGGGTCCAGCCTAGAAAGGATTATTAGAAGAAGCTAATGCAGGCCTGTCACAGCCCATATGCTGAGAACATCATTCATTTTCAAATGTCAGGAGTGCTACCATTGTGTTTGGCACTGAAGTGGGGAAGTAGAATTGCACCGGGAAAATAAAAGTGAATAAAAGATAGTGCCTGTCCTCAAGTGCTTTCTGTATAAATGGTAGAATAAAGTGCTGTAGTCGAGGCAAGACAGGGTACTGGCAGAAACCAGGATGGGAAACCCGCTCTGGGACATAACAAAGAAAGCTTCAGAGGAAGGGACAACTGAGTGGACCCTGTATCGATTAGGATGGGTTAGGTTACACTGCAGTAAGAAATGAGCCCCAAAAGCCCAGTGCCTGAGACCGCTAAGGTAGGTTTCTCGCTTCCATGAAGCCCATCACCACAGGTCTGGGCAGCTCTCCATTTTTCCTGCCATGGGAATCTCAGGACGGTTGGCCATCCACAAAATGGTAAACTAGGCAAGTCAGTCTTCTGGGTCCTCTCACTTTTCCTTCCTTCTTCAGTACAATTTGTTCTTCTTGCTCTTCACTGTTGATTAGCTTCTTCGTACCCCTCCTCTCCTCCTCTCCACCCAAGGAATCCAGCAGCCTCATGCTTATACTACACATTTGAATCATGAAGCCTGCCCCCACCCTGAACAACTGGTATAACTGCACCACCTCCTCACGCTTCAGACTCCTACTAGCCACCCTCCCAGGATCACAACTTATTTGAACTATGTCTCACTTTCAGCTATTTGAGAGGTGTAATGTGACACAGAAATGAGGAAACTTGGCTGTCGCTACTCAGTGTCAGAAACAAATGAATGAGGGTCCCACTGAAAAAGAGCCTGCCACGATTTGCAGCAAATACAGAAAAAGGATTCGATGAGAAGTGAGTATCCACTCAGAGGAGGACTCCTCCTGCCCCTCTCTGAATCAGTTCCGGGCTCCCTCTTCTAACATAAGAGGCAAAGATCTGCAAACACACAGCTGCTCAGCTGAGCTGCAATGAACACATTTGTAGCAGACCTGACACCAACCGTGTGGATTGTTCTCTAGTGTGCTCTCCAGGCCCATTCTTCCCCCTTCTCTGCTCTGCTCAGTGATGGGAAGGTTCTCTGTGGATTATAGCACTGGTCTTCCTTGCCCTCTGGCTTCAGCCAGTAGGAATTACTAACATGCAGTCAGAGGATGGGAAAAGAAAAAGACCAGTGCATGGATTCCTCCAGCTTTTTACCTGCCTTGCTGCAGTGGGACAGTGACTATATTCCCCCATCTAAGGGCACAGTCCTATTGAGAGTCCCTTTGCCCATGGCTACCGCACTCACTGGGTTCCAAGAACAATCACCTTTTCAGATGTGGAAGTGGTAGCAGCTCCCCATCACTGCTGGGCCCTGGCTTCTTCACTATCTTTCATTGCTTTCCTTTTTTTTTTTTTTTTAAGATTTTATTCATTTATTTGACAGAGAGAGAGAGCATAAGCAGGGGAGCGGCAGGAAGAGGGAGAGGGAGAAGCAGGCCCCTGCTGAGCAGGGAGACCAACATGGAGCTCCATCTCTGCACCCTAAGATCATGACCTGAGCCAAAGGCAGATGCTTAACTGACTGAGCCACCCAGGCACCCCTTTCATTACCTTCCTTAACCCTATTCTCAATTACATTGCATTATCCCTTCATTAACCCCTCTTCAATTACCCCTTAAGTGTGCCATGCGTTTTCTGCCAGGATCTACCCATCTCAGTATTTCAGCATTCTCCAGGACAAGGGACTATACCCGAAGCTCAAGGAAGTCAGGTCAACCAAAAGAAGCAAAGTAAATTCCTCTATTGGAACTCTTGTACACTGTTAGTGGGAATATAAAATGATGTAGTCACTCTAGAAAATAGTACAGCATTTCCTCAAAAAATTAAACATTGAATTCCTGTATGATCTAACAATTCCATTTCCAGGTATATACCCAAAAGAATTGAAAGCAGTGAGTCAAAGAGATATTTGTACCCCCATATCTATGGCAGCATTGTTCACCATCACCAAAGGTGAGAACAACCCAAGTGTTCGTTGACAGATGAATGGGTAAGCAAATGGAATGGAATATTCCATTTACATACAATGGAATATTATTCAGCCTTTAAAAAGAAGGAAATTCTGGGGATGAATCTGGAGGATATTATACAAAGTGAAATAAGCCAATCACAAAACCATAAATACTGTATGATTCCATGTATGTGAGGCACTTAGTCTATTGGGAAGGAGAACGGTGGTTGCCAAGGGCTGGGGAAGGAGGGACTGAGGAATTGCTCTATAACAGGTATGGAGTTTCAGTTTTGCAAAATGAAAACAGTTCTGGAGATGGATGGTGGTGATGGTTGCCCAAAAATGTCAATGTACTTAATACCACTGAACCATACCATTTAAGATCACGGTTAAGACAGTACATTTTGTGTGTATCTTGTCACAGTTTAAAATAATAAAAATAAATTTCCCTGTGCCCTGATAAAGAAACTTTTGCTTACAAAAGCAAGCATCAAGCATGCAACAATCCTACCGGCTCAGGCTGGACAGGAAGTGAACGGATACGCCTTCCTACAAGCTCTCAGAAGCACGAGGAACCCAACCGAACTAACGTTGAGTCAGTTCAGGAAAGCCAATTCCAATGTGGAATGCCTGGAAGCCCCACAACATACCTATTTATACGGAAGGCTCTATACCAGAACTGAATGCTGCTCTCAGGCAGTAGAAACACAGCTATGGGGTCCACGGTCTCCTCCAGCAGCCTCGTGTAGAGATTGAGCTCCCTGCCCCCAAAATGAGGCAGCCTTCTTCACTTCCTCTTCCACCTGGATAGAATGAAAGCCAGAGGAGTCTGAATCAAGACACTGACTTTTAAGTTTGTTTTGTTTTAATTGTGTCCCTATAGAACACTTCAGTTCCCGGAATCCATGGCATCCTCTATTTTTATTCAGAAGCCCAGGATCCAGTCACAAGGAAAACTGGGATAAAGCCTGATAATATCTCATTACACAATAGGCACAAAAGGTCTATGCTGGAAGGAGCTCCTGGTCCTACCTCCTGGGTGAAGCAGGGCTAAGAAAGCCCAGCTGTAGCTAATTGAGAGAAACTTCCATCAGGCTGACAGCATGAAAACAAGTAACAGACTAGACCAGTGCTTCTCGGAAGTGTGGGTCCCAAACCAGCAGTGTCCGCATTATGCAGGAACTTATTAGAAATGCACATTCATAGGTCCTACCCGAGATCTGAGTCAGAAATTCTGGGAGGGGGCCCAGAAGCCTGTGTTGTAATAAGCCCCCCCGCTGATTCTGATGCCTAACCAAGTGTGAGAGCCACTGGTCTACACCCACAGGTCTCAGCCTAAGCATTTATAAACAGGCAAATCCCCAAGCTCAATTCCAGAAAGTCTGATTTATAAGTTAGAGGCACAGTTGAGAAATAGTGTTACAGACTAGCAGGTTGTGTATAAGAACTCTAGCAACAGAAGGTGCTGGTCAAGGCAGGCAAGCTTAGCAGTGAGCAATAAAGGGACAGAGTTTATCCTGGGGACGGTGGGAAAGTTTGTATAAGTGCTGGCAGAGCTCTAACCCAAGCACACGTTTCAGAAGAATAGGTATTAATTCTTCTTTAAATGTTTGGTATAATTGCCCTGGGAAGCTGTCTGGCCCTGGGCTCTTGTTCGTTGGGATATTTTTGATTACTGCTTCAATTTCCTTACTGGTTATGGGTCTATTCAGGTTTTCTATTTCTTCCTAGTTCAGTTTTAGTAGTTCACATCTCTAGGAATGCATCCATTTCTTACAGATTGTCTAATTTGCTGGCATATAGTTGCTCATAATATGTTCTTATAATTGTTTGTATTTCTTTGGTGTTGGTTGTGATCTCTCCTCTTTCATTCATGATTTTATTTATTTGGGTCCTTTTCTTTTCTTTTTGATAAGTCTGGCCAGGGGGTTATCAATCTTGTTAATTCTTTCAAAGAACCAGCTCCTAGTTTCATTGATCTGTTCACTGTTCTTTTGGTTTCTATTTCATTGATTTCTGCTCTGATCTTTATTATTTCTCTTCTCCTGCTGGGTTTAGGCTTTACTTGCTTTTCTTTCTCCAGTTCCTTTAGGTGTAGGGTTAGGTTATTTGAGACTTTTCTTGTTTCTTGAGAAAGGTTTGTATTGCTATACTTTCCTCTTAGGACCACCTTTGCTGCATCCCAAAGAT
This sequence comes from Neomonachus schauinslandi, assembly GCF_002201575.2. Taxonomy (NCBI): domain Eukaryota; kingdom Metazoa; phylum Chordata; class Mammalia; order Carnivora; family Phocidae; genus Neomonachus; species Neomonachus schauinslandi. The sequence goes on along the minus strand of NC_058416.1, from coordinate 18,716,420 downwards.
TTTGAACAGTTGTGTTTCATTTTCATTTGTTTCCATGAATTTTTTTAAATTCTCCTTTAATTTCCTGGTTGACCCATTCATTCTTTAGTAGGATGCTCTTTAGACTCCATGTATTTGAGTTCTTTCCAACTTTCCTCTTGTGATTGAGTTCTAGTTTCAAAGCATTGTGGTCCAAAAATATGCAGGGAATGATCCCAATCTCTTGGTACTGGTTGAGACCTGATTTGTGACCCAGGATGTGATCTATTCTGGAGAATGTTCCATGTGCACTCAAGAAGAATGTGTATTCTGTTGCTTTGGGATGGAATGTTCTGAATATATCTGTGAAGTCCATCTGGTCCAGTGTGTCATTTAAAGCCTTTATTTCCTTGTTGATCTTTTGCTTAGAAGATCTGTCCATTTCAGTGAGGGGGGTGTAAAGTCCCCTACTATTATTGTATTGTTGTCGATGTGTTTCTTTGCTTTTGTTATTAACTGGCTTATATAATTGGCTGCTCCCATGTTAGGGGCATAGATATTTATAATTGTTAGATCTTCTTGTTGGATAGACCCTTTAAGTACGATATACTATCCTTCCTCATCTCTTATTATACTCTTTGGTTCAAAATCTAATTTGTCTGATATAAGGATTGCCACCCCAGCTTTTTTTTGATGTCCATTAGCATGGTAAATGGTTTTCCACCCCCTCACTTTCAATCTGGAGGTGTCTTTGGGTCTAAACTGAGTCTCTTGCAGACAGCATATTGATGGGTCTTGTTTTTTTATCCAATCTGATACCCTGTGTCTTTTGATTGGGGCATTTAGCCCATTTACATTCAGGGTAACTATGGAAAGATATGAATTTAGTGCCATTGTATTGCCTGTAAGGTGACTGTTACTGTATATTGTCTCTGTTCCTTTCTGGTCTATGTTACTTTTAGGCTCTCTCTTTGCTTAAAGAGCAATATTTCAATATTTCTTGTAGGGCTGGTTTGGTGATCACAAATTCTTTTAGTTTTTGTTTGTCCTGGGAGCTTTTTATCTCTCCTTCTATTTTCAATAACAGTCTAGCTGGATATAGTATTCTTGGCTGCATATCTTTCTCATTTAGCGCCCTGAATATATCATGCCAGTCCTTTCTGGCCTGTCAGGTCTCTGTGGATAGGTGTGTTGCCAATCTAATGTTTCTACCATTGTATGTTACAGACCTCCTGTCCTGAGCTGCTTTCGGGATTTTCTCTTTGTCTCTGAGACTTGTGAGTTTTACTATTAGATGTCGGGGTGTTGACCTATTTTATTAATTTTGAGGGGGTTCTCTGTGCCTCCTGGATTTTGATACCCATTTCCTTCCCCAAATTAGGAAAGTTCTCTGCTATAATTTGCTCCAATATACCTTCTGCCCCTCTCTCTCTTTCTTCTTCTTCTTCTGGGATCCCAATTATTCTAATATTGTTTCATCTTCTGGTATCACTTATCTCTCACATTCTCCCCTTGTGATCCAGTAGTTATTTCTCTCTCTTTTTCTCAGCTTCTTTATTCTCCATCATTTGGTCTTCTAAATCACTAATTCTCTATTCTGCCTCATTTATCCTAGCAGTTAGAGCCCCCATTTTTTATTACATCTCATTAATAGCCTTCCTGATGTCGACTTGGTTAGATTTTAGTTCTTTTATTTCTCCAGAAAGGGATTCTCTAGTATCTTCTGTGCTTTTTTCAAGCCCAGCTAGTATCTTAATAATTGTCATTCTGAACTCTAGTTCTGACATCTTACTAATGTCCATATTGATTAGGTCCCTGGCAGTCAGTACTGCCTCTTGTTCTTTGTTTCGAGGTTAGTTTTTCCATTTTGTCATTTTGTCCAGAGAAGAATAGATGAATGAGAGAACAAAATGCTAAAAGGGTAACAACAACCCCAGAAAAATATACACTAGACAAATCAGAATAGACCCGAAACTGGGGGGGGAGGGGGGCGGGGAGAAAAAAAAAGGGGAATATGATCAGGCTGGCGAATAGAACAGAGCCACACACTGGATTTTGGGTATATTTTGGTCCGTTAGATGAAAATGCCTCCCAAAATTTTAAAGAAAGAAAAACGTATATATATACAAAAATAAGGGTAAATACAATGAAGGAATGGAATATGACTGTAAAATGAAAATATAAAAAGATTTTTAAAAAGCAATTGATAAGAAATTGGTTGTAAAAGAAAGACGAAAATTTTTAAAAAAATGGAGAGAATGTGATGACACTAGATTTAGGGTATATTTTGGTCTGTTAGAAGAAACTGTATCCCAAAATTTTAAAGAAAGAAAAACATATATATACAAAAAATAAGGTTAAATACAATGAAGGGTTAGAATATGACTGTAAAAATGAAAATTAAAAAAGATTTTAAAAAAGGAATTGGTAAGATATTGGTTGAAAAAGGAAAGAAGAAAAATTTTTTAAAAAATAGAAAAAAAAATAAACTTTTTTTATCTTTATTTTATTTTTATTGTTATGTTAATCCCCATACATTACATCATTAGTTTTAGATGTAGTGTTCCATGATTCATTGTTTGTGCATAACACCCAGTGCTCCATGCAGAACGTGCCCTCCTCAATACCCATCACCAGGCTAACCCATCCTCCCACCCCCCTCCCCTCTAGAACCCTCAGTTTGTTTTTCAGAGTCCATCATCTCTCATGGTTCATCTACCCCTCCGATTTCCCCCCCTTCATTCTTCCCCTCCTGCTATCTTCTTCTTCTTCTTTTTTTTTTCTTAACATATATTGCATTATTTGTTTCAGAGGTACAGATCTGAGATTCAACAGTCTTGCACAATTCACAGCGCTTACCAGAGCACATACCCTCCCCAGTGTCTATCACCCAGTCACCCCATCCCTCCCACCCCACTCCCCACTCCAGCAACCCTCAGTTTGTTTCCTGAGATTAAGAATTCCTCATATCAGTGAGGTCATATGATACATGTCTTTCTCTGTTTGACTTATTTCGCTCAGCATAACACCCTCCAGTTCCATCCACGTCGTTGCAAATGGCAAGATCTCATTCCTTTTGATGGCTGCATAATATTCCATTGTATATATATACCACTTCTTCTTTATCCATTCATCTGTCGATGGACATCTTGGCTCTTTCCACAGTTTGGCTATTGTGGACATTGCTGCTATAAACATCAGGGTGCACATACCCTTTTGTTAGATCTTCTTGTTGGATAGACCCTTTAAGTAGGATATAGTGTCCTTCCTCATCTCTTATTAGAGTCTTTGGTTTAAAATCTAATTTGTCTGATATAAGGATTGCCACCCCAGCTTTCTTTTGGTGTCCATTAGCATGGTAAATGGTTTTCCACACCCTCACTTTCAATCTGGGGGTGTCTTTGGGTCTAAAATGAGTCTCTTGCAATAAAGAAAATTTTAAAAATTAACTTTGAAAGACTAAAGAATCATGGTAAAAAAGTCATGGATTCTATGTGCAGTATTCCCCTAGCGCTGGAGTTCTGCCATTCTCATTGATCGGTAAACTTGGTCTTGGCTGGCTGTTCTTGCTGATCTTCTGGGGGAGGGGCCTGTTGCCGTGGTTCCCAAATGTCTTTGCTGGAGGCGGAATTGCCCCACCCTTGCCAGTCCGGGCTAAGTAATCTGCTCGGGTTTGCTCTCGGGAGCTTTTGTTCCCTGCAAGCTTTCTGTACAGCTTTGGAGGCCGAGAGTGAAAATGGCGACCTCCCAATCTCCGCCCCGGAGGAGCCGAGAACTCAGGCCCCACTCCTCAGTGTGCCCCCAGAGAAAAGCAGTCACTCCCATCTCCCCAGTCTCCAGCCGCACTCCGTGCTCACCTGGCCTGTGACCGAGCGTTTCTATCTCTGGCACCCGACCCCATGCGGAGTCTCGAAACCCAGCAGATCCTTGCGGTGCGCTCCCACGCCACTCCTCCCAGGAGAGGAAGGGGAGTCTCCCCAGATCTGCCACTTGTTGGGTCCCTGCTGGAGGAGCAGTGGCCTGACTGTGCCGCGGATCACGGTCTATGGCAACCCCGAGCTGAGAGTCCGCACCTCGGCTCTGTCTCTGCAGCCGGCTTCCCCGCTCCGATACCTGGGAGCTCTGCTGCACTCAGGCACCCCCGGTCTTTCTGTGACCCCGAGGGTCCTGAGACCACATGGTCCCACAAGGGTTCCACCCCCCACTTAGCCACCGGAGCGACGTCCCTCAGCGGAGCTGACTTCTAAAAGTTCCGATTTTGTGCTCCGGGGCTCTATCACTTGCCAGAAGCGGCCGAGGGCGGCCCCCTCCCCCGCCGTCTATCCTCCCAAATATCGCTTCGGATTCACTTCTCCGCACGTCCTACCTTCCAGAAAGTGGTCACTTTTCTGTTCAGAGAGTCGTTGCTATTCTTTTCTTCAGTCTCCTGCTGAGTTTGTAGGTGTTCAAAATGGTTTGATCCCTATCTAGCTGAATTCCTGGGACCAGATGAAATCCAGGTCTCCTACTCCTCCGCCATCTTGCTCCTCTCCCTCTCCAGTATAGTCTTAAGAAGACCCATCAGGTCAGGAGCAGATCTGAGGCAAGCCACCCCAAGATGAAATGCAGTTTCTCCTGAATGAGCTCAGCTGGCCCTGGGAGTGAAGGTAGGGGAATGGCAGGTAGTCAGCCTGGCTCCACAGCTGGGATCTACCTGGGCTGAGGGGGAGCTGTGGAGATGGGGAGCAGGCCCATCCTGAAAAGCTGTGTGCTCTGGGGGCTGAGACGTTTTCTCACTCAGAGTTAGCACTGCGATTCTCATGACAAATGTGTGGCAGTTTCCCTTCAATCTTAACTGAAGTTCATTTATGTTCATGTAAAACCTTTTTACCAGGCAAACAACCAAAGTAGTTAATCCCACCCATGAATAAGCAAGTTATCATGCCTGCACAGGTAAAATAGATGCCCCCTACACACACCCAAACCGAGAGTTTATGTGGCATTGACAAACATCGAATCTTCCAAAGAGAGCCTGGATTCAAATGTGACAGTGCTTTCCAATTCTCTCACTTTTTTCCCATACATCTGCCTCTTTCTCTGTATTTCAAGGCTACAGGAGATGGCACGGCAATAAGCCTTTCTCCTTGGGTCAACTCTCTTTCCTACAGATAGACCCCCTTTCCCACCCCATGGCTGTTCTTGACTCCCACATCCCTTCAGGTACCGTGAGTCCCAGAATAAACCCCACCACAATACAAGTCAGTTACACATATAACACAGGAAGGTTTTCATTGTAATTTGATGGAACCCTATGATGTCTCTTTAGGACTATGCACTAATAGTAATGTAACCATAGCTTTTGTATTGTATACTACACACAAACACACACACACACACACACCAGACTCCCACCTGAGCCTCATTTTAAAGGAGGGGACTCCTGAAGTTGTGATGTCTTAACCCAAAGAGTCAGAACTCCAATGAGAGGAACATGAAACACTTTGTCAGCCTAGATGAGTAAAGACTGGGGACACTGAGAGACTTCCACACCCTTCAAATTATATAAAAAAGGAAGCCCCCTTCTCTTCCAGTGAATACACCAACCTTAAACTCCCAACTTTCGGAGAAGCTCCATGAAGGACTCTAGGCTCTCTGCCCTATGAGGAAGACTATTTTAGGTATTTACCATTTGCCACACAAAATGGCTCTCTCTTGAACTGCCTTAGAGGGAACAGAGAAGTGGCAAAGTGTCTTCATCAAAGAAACGGCTCTTTATCTCCAAGAAAAACAGAAAATGCTAGCCTGCGAAGAGTTTCATCACATTAATAGATAGATAATGTCACTGTGTTTCCACAACTGTGGCATTAATTTTGACCAAAAAACTGCTCCAAAAAGCATCCCAAACACAGCACCACTGCTAAAAGGCTTCCCTCACAGGCAGCTCAACTCCTGGAAAGCGCAAGTCATCTAGATTGAAGAGGCAACCGGTAAGAGACCTCCCGTGGCTGCCTCATCCCTGGTTGTCTGCCTGAAGCAGCCGTGAGGGAGTGACATCCATCAAGCCCAAATCGTCCCACAACCTCCATGACAGCGTGATCTTCACGCAGCATCTGTTCCTTCCTGTCAGCAAACAGGGATGATGAACTACCAAGGACAATAATGTCTAATTGCTGCTTTTTAATATCTGGGGTTGGCTTTGAGGATTCCCCAGTGAAAAGTGGAGAAGGACGATTCTACCACCCAGCCAGACCATAGGTTAATTATAAAATAAGGGCAGATGTCTTGGCCTTTGACTCTTCTCTTGTTGCCATCACTCCCCACCTTTTTCCTTGACTGCTCCCCTCCCCCAGGGACCTAGTGACCTCAACATCACTCTGTCTCCAAACCGCTAAAACATACTCAGCAAAAGTAATGGTAAAAACAGCAGAGTGGTGGTTAAGGGCAGAGACCATGGAGCTAGAATGCATGTCTACCCTCTGGCCATGTGAACTTGGGCAATCTACTAAAATATCCTGTGCTTCAGTTGTCCCATATTAGAATAGGAACAATGATAGTAATATTAATCACCTCAGTTGTTGTGAGGATGAAAGGAGCTGACATTTTTAAACAGGAATAGTGAGCACTATGTAAGTGCTTGCTAACCAAATAGCAACACGTGTTACCAATTAAGAAGCACTAAGCCAGCCCCTCTCATGCACCTCATGGGGAACAGGTGCTATGCAAGACACACCGGACTAGAGGTGTTCATGCAGCATGGGCTCACGCCCATCATGGAGCTCTAAAATGAGCATTTCTAAAGACGGCAACTTCCCTAATTGCCATCAGTGTTCTTGGTCATGGGTATTCATGCAAATTGTTCCTCTGCTTCAGTCCTAGGCATTCACTGCTATTTGCTCTCCATGAGATGACCTTGGGCCCACTCTTTTCCCAAAGCCAATGAAGAAGCCAGTTAGTCATCTAGAACAGGTGTGGTCCCCAGTTTGCAGGAACAAGGAAAAGCAGGGTGCAGCAAAGTGCATGCATGCACTCATTGCCAAAGTCCTCTCCAATCTGCCCCGCTCTGGACCACTTCATCACTAATCACCTCTCCTTGCCTTTTACACAAGGCCTTTGGTTGGAAACTGGGCTGTTAGAACTAACTGTGGCATCAAAACTCCACATGGAATCTGGTTTCTCTATGTGTGCACCTCAGCCAATGAGTCTGAAGGTATGTCATATGCTCCAGGCCAGGCTGGGCCTTGTGGAGGTCATGATGGAGCACAAAACATGGCGGCCACCAACCATTCTCCAAGCAGTGCGGGAAAACATGAGGCCAGAGAAACTGTGTTGAATAGCCTTGAGGGTCTTGGGGAATTCACAAGAGAGGGAAATAAATAAGTGCAGGTATAATCAGTGCAACATTTGGTGGGGGGGGTGGTGTTGAATGGAGTTTAAAATTTATTTGGAATAGCTAGAGCAAAGAGAGGGCATGAGGAGCTAGGAACCAAATCTAAAATCCAGCCTCCATCAGAGCATCATGGCATATCTGTGGAACGGCAAGATCAGCACCCACCCCCCCACCCCCCATCGTGGAGAACAAAGTAGGGGGGTGAAAAGATGGAGCGGGCTGCCATCATTCACAAAGGACCTCTGAAAGCTCAGCTCGGGAAGCCAGATTTGATTAAGCGCTAAATGAACGAGATATTCTTTTCTACAAGCTCTCTTGGAAGCCAGATAAATACATTCCCCACCAGGACCTCTGGGCCAAGCTGTTTCTCTAGAACTCCCCCTTCTCTTTTCTGCTCTCCTTGCGCTCATCCTACCAGGCCGATGCCTCGCCTGGATCATCGCAAAAGGCTCTCGACTGGCCTCTATCATGCACCCTTCGTCCATTCGGGCCCACCCCACGCCAGCTGTGAGGCTCGTCTCCCTGCAGCTCACCTCTCATCAGAAGCCCATCCAGTGTCTCCTCACAGCCAATTAAATTATATCTCAACTCCTCGCTCTTGAATTTAAGGCCATCTGAGCTCCAGCCTCAACTTACTTTTCCCATCTTTGACCCTATTTCTTCATACTGCAGTCAGGACCGAGTAGACAGGGGTGCTTCCCAACTCCACCTGCTTGACCATCTGCAAAACAGTCCCCCTGGAATGGTCTTCCTGGCTGCAAAACCAAGTAGGAAATAGCATCCCAAGACCATGGTGATAGATACAGTTTGTGCAAGCAGAGGGGCAAGGAAAGACCCCAGGAATTACCAAGAGGGTGTGCAAACAGGTGTGTGTGTGTGTGTGTGTTACTTAACCATTTATGCTTCAGTTTCCCATCTAGAAAGTTAGGCTAGTGGCAGCACCCTACTCTTAGGGTTGTTAATGAGAATTAAATGAGATAATATACATAAGTATATAGCACAGTGTGAGGTAAACAGTGAAGGCTACATAAGTGCTTACATTGTGTTGTAGGCAGAACTCAGCAAATGAGAGGGAAAACAGGCAGGCACATTTCTATTTCCACATGTCTCCATATTGATCATTTCTCTTCTCCTTCACTTTTCCAAAACTAAGCCCCTCAAAGTTCTTCTAGGATCTTCTTTCATCGCATTTTCAATCCTTAGCTTTCCATAAGATGTTCCTTTTTACCTGACCCTATGTAGCCCAACACCTTCCATACATGCTTTGTGGTGAACCGCCAACGTGTAGACTGAGTGAGAGAAAGTTTAGGGCTGGAGTCTGGGGGTGAAGGCAGGGTGGGAAGTGTGAATGTGGAAGATGTTAGCAGAAAATTGGCATCATTCAAATAAATGAGCTCTCTGAAGAGAGAAAATACAGAAAGGAGCAAAAACTGGGAATGGAAGCTTTAGAAATGTGCACCAGGAATCAAGGGACCTGCACGTGAAGACAGGTTTCTCCCTGAGATCCTGGCTCCTCCACTCCCTTACATGGAGTCTCATTGCCAAGGGTCTGTCCTTGGCCCTCCCCTCCTCACTCCTCCACTTTTCTGGCTTCCTCTGTTACATCATCACAGAAGACACCTGCAGCTCTGTCTGATATCTCACCCCAGTGTCCAAGTTCACCCTCAGGTCCCTGGCTAGAAGTCCAACAGATACATGGAACTCATCCTCCAAATATGTTGAAGTGAAAGTAGAGGGAGGTGGTCAGTAGTGTCAAATTCAAAATTGTCTTTTAAGGCAACCTAGAGAGTGAAGTAACAGTAAACGTGCTTTTCTGTATGGTTGCTCTATTTTCAAATGTAGTGAACATCCAGCGTAACTTCAAATACAGACTTCAGACGATGTATCGGATTAGGCATTACATGTTTTCTTTCTTTCTATGTAGGTGAACTTCATGCAACCCAAAAAGAAGAGGAGAGTCAGCAGTGACCCATGATGGCTGCATTGCATGGGCAAAAGGACCAAACCAAATAAGCCCGTCTCACCTGGGAACGAGCTCTCAGATCTCTTCTAGCCCCACCTTTGTAATATATCCTTTTATAGCTAGACTCTGCATGTATATTTATAGTAGAGAACACGAATTGTACAGATAAAAACTAGTAAATTTTTACACGTGAATACACCATGTGACCACCACACAAATCAAGACTGTAGAATAATGCCAGCCCCCCACCAGAAGGTTCCCATATGGCCTTCCCCCAGTCAATACTGCCCTCCCCTCGAGGTAAACACATCTGACTTCTACCATCAGTGGTTACTAGTGCTCACTCACAATCGCCTAAATTGAACCATCTAGTATGGGCTTGGTTGTTTTAAGCTTTTTTGACTCAAAATCATGCCAGATTCATTTTTCATTTATATTGTTGTGTGTCTCTGTGGTTTGTTCTTCTTATTGCTGTGTTGTACTCCATTGTATGAATGCCACAATTTATTCATCCTTTCTCCTGTTGATGGACATTTGGTTTGCTTCCAGTTTCTTGCCATTGTGAGAAAGCTAGTAGGAACCTTCTTACATATGTCTTTAGTTGGTATGCAATTGTTTCTCGTGTGTGTGTGTGTGTGTGTGTGTGTATCTGAAAGTAGAATTCTGTGTCATAGGTTTTGAGATACTGCCAAAGAGCAGTCCAAAGCAGCCCAACTTTTCTATTCTCCCACCAGCAGTGTTGTAGAATTCTAGCCATTCACATCCCCATCATGATTCAGTCTTAATCCCTCTATACCTTCATTTACAGCAAAAGAGTTTATGGCTTTCTTGCTCAGATTTTCAGAATCAGGTTTTCTTTCAAGCATCATGTCTTCCAGAAGGAGAGTATCAAGATTTTTATCTCATTCACCAAAGAGAAGGAGGTGATCATTTTTTTCACTGCTTCATTCTGTAAAGATCTTGAGATGCTTCTGAAGAGGTGTGGACCTACATAGGAAAAGACAGAAGGGAAATAAGGATTTGTAGAGCACAAACCTGATTTATCAAACTCCTGGCTTAGGGAAGTGTTCTAATTTGCTACATATACCACTGGTGAAGTAACACCATTTGGTGACTAGGAAGCAATTGTCTCAGAAGGCATCGTGGCTCACAGAAGAGCAGACCCCGAGCCCACAGGCTGATGAATGATCGGCAAGGCTATGTCCCCCAGCCTGCTCGGTAAGCCACTCTCGTGTGGATTTTGGCATAAGCGGGCTTTTTGTTGTCATTAGGAGTTTTCCTCCCCCTGGCTGTTCAGAAGTTTCAGATGAAATTTTTCTGATGTTTTTAATGAAAGATGATATTTGCTTACCCATCATAGAAGATATTTCCTCGGCAGGAATGCTGTCGAACATGTTGCATTCACCACATGACACAAAGTCTAAAAATCACAGAGAGACTAATTACTGGAGGAAAATTACACCAAAAGACCTATTTCCTCATGATGAAAATGACAGCCTGGTGCCCTGTTACCTGGCCTGATAGGGCAAATAGCCTGCGCAACATTGTTTCAGTGCTTGGCGTTACAAGCCACCAAAGAGGAAAGAGGCACTTCGGAACTGTAAGCAGCTCAGCGAGAAATCAAGGTGAGCTGTCAGTTAAGTGAGGTCTAATTATAAGTCTCATTTCCAGTATTTATGAATGCGACAGATAGTAACCGGGACTTACCCGCATCCATATGTGGGGCCACTTCAGCAAGTCCTTCTCTCTTTATGCCAGCAACTGAATGATCATCTGGAAGCTTTGACATTCCATGCTGACAGCCAGGGTCTGTCCCGGCCAACAGTGTGAAGTGAGGACCACCCCTCTCTGCTCACTCTGCTTTGCCTCTTCTCACCAGGTCCTACTACCAAAAGGGTCCATGCCTCCCCTGATCAAAAGCCTATTTAAAGAGATAGAAAGGACTCTTTCCCTCCTTAATATGAATTTAAATCACTGCCAATCATTTCCCTTTCTGGTCACAAAAGATCACGTGTTACATGATTATGTTTATATGAAATGTCCAGAGTCGGCGAATCTATACAGACAGGAAGTAGATTGGTGGTTGCCTTGGGCAGGGAGGGCTGGAGGGAAATAGGGGTGAAGCTGCTGATGGGTTCAGGTTTCTTTTTGGATCATGAGAATGTTCTAAAATCGACTGAGGCGATGGTTGTAGTATATCTGCGAATATACTAAAAACCACTGAGTTATACACTTTCAATGGGTGAGTTGTACGGAACGTGAATTGTATTATCAGTAACACTGTTTTAAAAGTCGCTTCTTTTTATCTGTGGTCTTTTTCCCAAACGCAGATTTCAAGTGTCCAAGAACAGGTGAGGACGTTTGGGAGTGGAGAGTGGACGAGGAAGAGGTGAAACCATTTTTGTTCCCCTGAAATCACACGTAAGAAGGCCAGTCTTGGTTTATATTAGAAAGGGGGCGGGCGATTTTGCTTGATATGAATTGGTGTTGCTCCAACTTTTCAAACCCATAACCGCTTTTGATAAACATAATGTCTCATGACTTCCTTTGAGCAATTTGAAATTTCAAAATAAATTAAATATTACGATTACAGGCAAAGCAAAGCAATTATAACACGACCTCTCAGAGATGCTTCTACATCCTCTTCTCTCACTTGGAATTGCGATACAGAGGGAGCAGTACAATTTGTTTACTAAAACTGCCTGTAACTTTCTCCCATATTATGTCACAGCTGGAAGCAACTTTACGATGTTCCCTTTATCTCTAAAGATACTCATCTGCCAGCTACGCACTAGGACCTGGGGTTGAGGAGATGGGGCTTGAATCGGGTGGGGAAATACAAAAGGAAGAGAAGGAGCTCCTGGATATTTCTTTGCTGGGGGAAGGATAAATTTGAACAGAAAGGGGTTTAGAAATAGAGGGGAGAGTTCAAGTTCAGATATGACCATACCCTAGGATATCATCATTGGGAATATTTCGGTCAGGCGTCCTCCTCCTCTAGGAAAACATGAAATGTTATGTTGTCTAAGTAATTGACAGTATTAAGGAATTGTTATTCATTTTTTGTAAGCATGATAATGCTGGTGTGGTTATGCCTTTTAAAAGAGCTCTTATCTTTTAGAAATGCATACTGAAATATTTACAAGTGAGATTATCAAATACATGGGATTTGCCTCAAAGAAATCCCAATAATCTTCCCCAGGAGAAGCAGGACAGTGTCTAGATGAAAGAAGCCTGGGCATGAGTTGATAATTGTCAAGGCTAGATGATGGGTACACAGGGATTCATTATGTCATTCTATCTAATTGTATGTATGTTTGAAATTTTCCATAATAAAAAAAGAGTTTTAAGAAAAACAATGTTTCTAACCACATGGAAGACAGAAACTGGATTTTTCTTTAAAAAAAATTAGAAAACCAAATATATATATATATGACACAATTGTTTTCAGACATTGAATCATAGGCAGTGCATGAAGGGAAAGAAACTAAATGGGACCTACCATTGCCCCACCATATTGCCGGAAGACAGTTTCCATGAAGCCCAGAATTCTCACTGGAATGGAGAGGACAGGATTGGAGTTCTTTCAGTTCTTTTTCTGTAGAATATACAGAGCAGAGTACTGGAGAAGGAAGTGCTGGAGGGAGGGAGACAGACAGATTGAGAAAGAGCTCCAGAAATCTGTAAAGAAGTCCCGTTGCATGCTTGAGAGGAAACTACCCAAGTCCAGTAAAGAAAACACTGGAAAACAGTAGGTTGAATGCTTCCGTGAACCACAACAAAAAAAGCCAAGTAATATACAGGACATAAGGCCGAGTCCTCAGAAGGGTTTTGCCTTAGTAATAGAGCTCAAATAACCTCAACCAAAGGCAGATTTGGAAGTGATCTAACAAATCTTAAAAACAACACTTGAAAGAATCAAACAGCTTCCAAGTAATTTAACTGCATGCCAGAACAAAGTCCAACACATTTAAAGAAACACAGCAAAAGCTAAAATGCAACAATGTAAATTCAGAGTGTCATCATCGGATCTGAAGCAGCCAGGCTCACAAAGAAGGAGGAAACTATGATCCATACCCAGGGGAAAGATCAACCAATAGAAACAGAGCAAGACACAGCAGGGATGATGTAGTTAAGAGAGAAGGGTGTCAAAACAGGTGCCCTAAATATGCTCTATGTGTTTGAGAAGGTAAGAAGAAAACATGAACATGATGAGAGAAATGGAAGATACAAAAAGAATTAAATGGAACTTATCGAGATGGAAACTACAATATCAGAAAAAAACTTTAAATTCACTAGATTGAAAAGCACTGAAGAAGCATCAGTGAATTGGAAACTATCCAAAATAAAGCAGAGAGAAGAAAAGCTGAAAGACAATGAACAGGGGTACTGGTGATCTGTGGGAAAATACCAGAAGTCCAACGTGCTTGGGAATTCAGGATAGGAAAGGAGGGGAATTAAAAAATACTTGAAGAAGCAATGACCAAAATATTTTCAGACTTGATGAAAGCAATAGACTTCCAGATCCAAGAAGCTCGATAAACCTCAAGCAAAATGAACATGAAGGAAACAACCCCAAGGCTCATTTTTTAAAAAAAAAATTTACAGAAAACCAGGACTAAAAAGAAAATCTTAAGAGCAGCCAAATGAAATAGATACATTATATACACAGGAACACAAATAAGAATTTTCCTGTGAAAATCCATGCAAGCCAAGAGGCAATGGATAAACTTATTTAAAGTACCAAAAGATAGAAAAAAAGATGTCAATACCCCCAAAATATATTTCAAATCTGAAGGTGAAAATAAGACTTTTTCAGACAGACCGAAGCTGAGAGAATTCACCACAATCATCCATCCCTACACTCCATGGATGCTAAAGAAAGCTCTTTAGGCAGAACAAAAAGGAGATAGATAGATGCTGGATGGAAATCTGAATCTGCACAAATGAATGAAAAGCAGCAGAAATGCCTGTGATTCCCTCTGGGACCACTCCTGCTTCTTTGTCACGGCAGGCATTGTTCCCTCTGTCTAGAAGGCTACCAGTCCTTGGGAAGACTACTCAGATCTCTGAATGATGCTATGTGAGCCTCCCTGCAAAGCCTTCCCTTACCACCCACCCTCTCAAACCCAACCAGGCACTCAGATGCCCTTCTTCGCCCCCCAGATCCCTGCATGTTCCTCAAATGTGCTACTCGTCCCACTCCGCTGTGATTGCTCAGTCCGTCCCCACCTCAGACCTCGGACATCTGGTGGCAGGACTCCCTCTTAGCTTTGTGAGTAGCTCACCGGCTCCTGAATGAATTAAGGTTGGCCAGATGGGAACCTGAGCGGAACACTGGCAAGACATTGAGCAACTCTGTCCATATTTATTCTCCACTCATTTATTCATTTGTTGATTTATTCACTTATGGAATGACCTCAAATTCATCAAGGAAAGAAGGAGTTGATCTGTATTCTACTTGTGAAAAACAAGCTGGCATTTGCGACCCCTCTCCTATGATAGAAACCACAAGCTCACCGAGTCCTTGCTCTGTGCTATTTGAACTGCACACCAATTAAGACTTTCTGAGAAGCAGATGAGGTTATGGAGGAAAGGAGCCAAAGTGAGCAAAATCTGTTCCTTCATTAGAGTCAAACTGGATAAAACACACACATTTTTTTCATATAATATGACGTTGAATGCTCTCAGCTCCCTACCTTACTTATGTGCTTAGATTGCCTCAGAGGAAATTGTTTAACCGGCTGTTCTATTCCTTTATTGTGAAATAAACAAATATGATGAGGTAACAAAGCATAAAGTTCAAATAATATCTCTGTGCTGTTTATAAACTTGTTTCTGATTTCCTTTGCTATTTTTCCATTTTTCCATTTTTCTATTACTGCCTGAGTAATCAATATCCTATTTATTTAAATATGCAATAACTGCATACAGTTTTGACCAGTTCATGAGAGTCTCAGAAATGAAATACTAGACAAAAATTTCTGGTCACATTTAAAAGAAGTTCTAATTTACATAAAATTAAAAAAAAAACCATGGAGATTAAAACCTAGTTAAGAAGTTAGTAGTATAGTTATTGGAAGTTGCTTTTTGCATTTATTTATTTTAAAAAGTTGCTTACCGGCAACCCCCATTTCTAAGCCTTCTCCTTTTTGAAAGCAGAAAGCCAAACTTCATTTGTAAATCTTTTTCTCTTAATACATTAAGCGGTATTGTTATTACATATTAAGAAATGAAATGCTTTGCTATTTGAACAGCAATTTTTCTGATTTTTTTATTAACTGTTTTAATAATTTGAAAATAACTTATTTATGAGTATTAAACGTTTTAACAATGTGCTTGGGTTTGTGAGTAAAGGTTTCAATGAGGCGGGGATTTTTGTCTGCCTTTGTTGTAGTTTGCTATGAATCCCGAGAGCCTGGACAAGGGCCTGGAACAGGGTCCATGGTATCACTCTGTAAATGATGCAATGAATGAATGAATGAGTTGTGCTCAGCCCCAGAATCTTTACCTCTTGGACCACCAGCCTTTGGAGTTAGCTTGGAAGTGATCTCTGGCCATCTGTTCTCTCTCATTCTGTCCACCTGATCTGTTTACAATATGTTAATGTATTTGATGATGTTATCCACCTTTGACTAATCACTTACAAGTAGACCCCAATGATTATAACAGGAGACCTGGGATGCATTCACTCACATTTGCAGAGACTTCCTTTACTCACTGGGCTCTCAGATTTCCATGACTTTCAAAAACAGTCACGTTTCACTGCCACCACGGATTCTGAACTTGAACGTTTTCCTCGTTTCCGGCCACTGGTTTTCATGTGTTCACTGGGGCTTACCCTTGAGAGTCACCCAAAGCCAGACTATATTCCACACTGAAATATCCCACAGCAAACCTAAGCCCAACCTAAACTCTAGAAATGCTGGCTGAGGGGACCTGGGCACAAAAATCCACTTCTCTTTTGCAAAGTTTGTCTTATCTGCCAGGATCAGAGAAGTTCCACCAACAGACAGAGAAGTTTCCCTGAGCCAGGGGAGACGCCTAGTTAACTTCAGCGTGGGCTGTCCACAGTGCCCACAGGTTTCTGACGTGGGACCTTCCCAGACACCAAACCCCAAGACCAGTGAGACACACGTTGGAATCAGCTACGGAATTCCTCCTTATTCTGGCTTACATTCTTAAGGATCCAGAAACCCTAATTATAGATGAGATGTGTTAATGGTCTGTAAGGTGAGAATTTCGAAGATACAAATGAGTGAATCAGCACCTTTTAAATGTCTGTAATGCAGAATACCCACGTTGTTTGGACCAAACCAGACCAAACCAAAGCTGCAGCTGCCGACGCGACATTTCTGTTAGTTGCTGGTAATGATGTTAAATTAAGAAATATCATTTCAAACTCTGTGCCCACTCATTTTTTTTTAGAGTGATCATGCAACCCAAAAAGTACATTTATTTCAGCAAGGTGGTTTGGTTCAGAGAAGTTTTAAATATTCTAGTCAAAGAAGATCAGTTTTTGCTGTGGTTGCGAAAAACTACCCATTTCCATCAGAAGGGATTTCCAAGCTGTAAATGAAGTGAACTTTTTAAAAGGACACTTAAGGCACCTATGTTTCAAAGAAGTCTCCTCCCATCCTTTCAATGCATAGCTTAGAGAAAATACAAACATGGATATTTTAGGGTCTTATGAACATTGGCCACAGAGCCCTGTGGGATTTTAAGGAGAAAGGGCTCTTCAGTCCTCTGCACAGAACACCTTTTAGCATTTTCTTGTATCAATTGAAAATACCATATTTTTATAAGCTTCCTGTGAAAGACAAGAAATTGGGTGTATTGTGTACTTATATATGATATATTTCATATGATACATGTCATACATTGGCCTACAGTGAATTTCAGCTTCATGAATATGAGAAAAAATCACAAATAGTTATCAAAAATGATAACTGTTTTATTTTAGAGTTTACTTGCCTAAATTACTTAAGAAATTTGCTTTTTAAAAATAATAAAATTCCCACAAAAAGTGAACAATATGGGATTCTAAATCCACTCTCCAGACTTGCTTCCCCTGTAATATCTGTAATAGAACAATCCTGAATTAGCTGCTACTTTCCATAATTCTTGTCAGCAAAATCTATCAGTAGTTCTAACTCTGATTATACACACTGGTAATGTAATTAAACGTGTTTTAAGCCTATCTCTGATGTCACAGTTTCAAATATAGCCACATAAATTTTAGCTATGAGTATTTCATACATAATTTATATATACAAATGTGTTTGCATGTGTACCTGGATTAAGTATAATAAATGTAAATTATATAATTTATATCTATATACGTTTAACTGTGTTTAGTTTCAATCAGACAATGGTTTGATATATATTTTTAATGAGGGAAAATCCTACTGCAATATTAAGATTTTGTGTTTTGCAGACTTCATTTCTTAGTATTTTTTTAATTAAAAAGACAAATGCATTTCAATGTTCTTTTTAGTAAATGTTATGCTTCCTGCTCCAAAACAACCTTAAGTTTATAAATAAGAGTTAATGAATCCAAGAACCATGTTATTCCATGAGCTTGTGAACAAACGGTTTAGAGTCAAACTACAATTCTTTCCAAGTTGTATTTTCACACGATACAGTTTATAAACAAGTTTCGGGGGAAGAGGGATTGCTTTTGTCTTGTTTTGTTTTTCTATATTTTTAATAAACGAAATTAAAATTCTGCCTTTGAAACGACTTAGAGACGAGCTGGATTTCTAACCCATCACAAAAATGGACTTGCACTAAATTGAGGGATTTCTCGGGCCGTCAAATGCTCTTCTGTGTTTTTCTCTTTGAGGGCATTCCAGGCAGGCGTGGGGATGGTTCTGGAACAGTCTGCAGCCTCACGTGACACTTTCCTCATTGAAGAACGAGGAAGCCTCCATGGCATCCATTCCTGAGAACTTGATCAGAAATAGATCCTGAGAGAAGTGACACTAACCTTGGACTCTCTCACGCCGTAAATTGTCTCTTTTGTAATTGTGACAGACACTCCCCCAGGTTCTCCCTTCCATATGACTCCCATGATCACTTTATCCTTTCTCTTGCTGCTGCCAAATGGAGTAGAGTTCCCAGAGTTTTGACACCTTGTAAAGACATTCCAGTGGATTCTAGCACACCCAAACAGATGGTGTGAAAAGAATACAGGGGAAGAAAATAGAGCCCTCTGCCAGATTCTCATGTATTCTAGGTAACATCGTGTTCCAGGAGAAGAAAAAAAATAAAAAGGAACTGATATCATTGTTACTGCCTGCTTCCTGAGCCAAGCCACCATGCTTCTGCCAAAGATAACAACGTCTTTAAGATGGCTACAAAAACTCCTAACATTACGTGAGGTAAAAGGACTAGACCTATGAGGGGGTATAAAACAATAATCTGTATTATTGTTATACTGTGTTACATTGACGCTTACACAAAACAATTTTTTTTTTCCTTTTAGCTAAGAATGACATCCAGCTCAAAATAACATTTCTACTTCTCCTTGTCCAGTGTGCTGGAAATCTCTACTGAGCTTCTTCTCTGAGGCTGGCATTGACTTTCTCCACATATTAAGGCTAGTGACATGAGAACAACGTATATGAAATGAACATTAAAGAACAAGTAAGTGCTTTTTTCCCCAGACACAACCATACACACACATACGTACACACAAGCACATGAATAGATGTTTAATATCATTAACCATTAGGGAAATGCAAATTAAATCTACAGTGAGATTCCACTATACAACTATCAGAATGTCTAAAACAAAAAATAGTGATAATACCAAAATCTGGCATAGATATGGAGAAACTGGATCACTCCTCCATTGCTGCTGGGAATACAAAATGGAAACAGTTTGGAACTTTGGAAAATGGCTTGGCAGTTTCTTTAAAAACTAAACTAGCAACTTCTATACAACCCAGCAATTATACTCCTAGGCATTTATCCCAGAGAAATGAAAACTTATGTTCGCACAAAAACCTGTACACGAATGTTTATAGCAGCTTTATTAATAGTAGCCCAAACCTGGAAACAACCAGATGTCCAAAGTGTGCAAATTGTACTTAAACAAACACTATGAAGGGAGGTGGGGGTGGCTAAAAAGGGGCAGCAGGAGGGCTCTGGTGGTGATGGGAATGTTCCAGATCTTGACTGCATCCATGTCAACATCCTGGCTATGAATCGTATTTGCAAGATGTTACCATTGGGGGAAACTGGGTAAAGGGTACATTGGATTTCTCTGTGTTATTTCTTATAATTGCATGTGAATCTGTGTCTCAAAATGAAAAGGTAATTAAAAATATGACTCCTGAGGTGCCTGGGTGGCTCAGTCTTTAAGCGTCTGCCTTTAGCTCAGGTCATGATCCCAGAGTCCTGGGATCAAGCCCCACGTCGGGCTCCCTGCTCGGCGGGAAGCCTGCTTCTCCCTCTCCCACTCCCCCTGCTTGTGTTCCCTCTCTCTCTGTGTCTCTCTCTGTCAAATAAATAAATAAAATCTTTTTTAAAAATAAAAAATAAAAAAATAAAAATATGACTCCTGTTACAATAAAAAAATTAAATCTATATAAAGACACAAAGGAAAATATGGATCTTTTGAATAGATAAATTTGAGGATGATAGTGATCCAAACAGATTTAAGCCTCCACATTAAAATAGATTATATATATATATACACAACAATAGATTACTTAGCTTTAGTCAAGAAAGGAGTCATAGTCTCTTTATGTCTTCATCAACCTATTCAAAGGATTGGAGAAAGAAAATTATGGGTACTTTATCAAGGATATAATGGATGGATGATACAATTAACATTACCGCAGCACGATGCTCTTTGGGTGTGCAAAGATAAAATTATTGAAGCACCACTCTCTGGTCATAAATCTGGCTTGTCTAGAGGCCATGCATGCTCTCGCATCCATGTCCCTTGGGACCAACGACATGAACTATTGAATGGCTAACCAAAAGTAAGGTACAGAATATAGTTTAGAGCTAGTAAGTGACCCACAGAGATATAAAACTCGTGACCTTGGTCTCATTGCTTTTTCTGCTTGTCTGTCAAACACATTTGATTTTAAGAGACTGAGAGGCCACATCATATGAGTAGGAGAAGCCACCTTTTTGCAAGACCTCTGGTTCTTGAAATGCTTACCCAGATTCTCATGCCCACTTCTCATTTGCCATCTTGCCTTTTCTCCAACTCTGGTTCTTCCTGGCCTGCTCATTTCTCTTCCTTCTTATATCTTCTTTTCCTCTGCTTCTCCCTCAAAGTTCTCCACTGACTCATTCCTCGTCCTCTCTTCCCATACCAAGGCCTTGCTTCCTCTCCAGCTCAAGTGCCCCTGCTCAGCTGCTGATTTCTCTTTCTTGTATTTGGAATTTCCTGACTCCACAGTTATATCATCCAGAACTCAGCCACACATAGGCCTACGTAGAAAGGAAATTATTTTGCTCTTTAGTAGATGCTTTTAACTCTACAAAATTCCATAAATAGAACTGTTTTTTTTTTTTTCTTTTGAATTACATATGATAATCCCCACAGTGCTCTAGAACACCTTTCTACTCTGGGACTTTGGCCAGAAAGTGTTGATGAGGACACGTATCTTTCCAACTGCCTGCCCCCTACTCATCTCCCTTCTCCTTTCCATAAACCCCCCTTCCTCTTTCTGTCTTACCCAGACCTCCCCTGTGTAAAACTTCATGGTTTTTTTTTTTCTTTTTGTTTCTTACCAAGTATGACACCACACATTTTGGTTAGAATCTCACACACACACACACACACACACACACACACACACACACTAGCCACAGAAACAGCAAACTTATTTTCAGGTAAAATCAATAAATGATGATCATCTCGTGCTATGATCTCTACCTCTCTGCCCCAACACATATTCTCCTGTATTCTGGGCTCTAAACAGCAAATAACTTATGCAGGGAAGGAGGGGTTCAGGGAGGGGTCGTCTAGGAGCTACAGTCACATAAATAACACCATTTCCACGAGGGGAAGCTACGCAATGTGATTTTGTTGCTGCACCTGACCATTGGCACTAAGTCTCTAGCCCCGTCATTGGTAGCAGAAACAGGACAAAAGCAAAAAAGGGAAAAAAGAAAAAAAAAAGGGGAGAGAATCTCTGGTTTTTAGCACACCCTCTTAGGCATGGAATCCCTATTTCATTGTTTGACTTTGTTTTATTTTTCGCTCAACCATTTTATGGTCACTATAACGACATAGTCCAAACAGAACCATTTAGAAAACAAAATAGTCAATAAATCACTGAGACTTCTTAGATGTAAGGCCTAGACCATCCCCTTACAATAAAGCCACTTGTGTTTTTCACTCTGGATCACTTTCCCCAGAAAAGAAACTTGCCTTATTTATCTGAGGTAAGAGAAAGGCAACAAATTAACTATTTATGTGAGCATCATAAAGTTGAAAATCTCATGTCTAGATCTTTCCAGACCTGGAGTCTCCTCAAAAAAGTCAGTCCTCAAAGTGAGTGCTTGGACCACAGACTGCCCTCACTGGTCAACTGGTGATATATGTGTCTTCTGTGGGATTCTGAGTGTGGAAGCAACAAATTAAATGAGAGATAGTGATAAAATAGCTCAACGGTTAAAGAACTTCAAGATTTTGAGTTGCATGTGGGAAATCTTAGAAATTTGTTTTGCTTATTAATGCCCAACGGATAACATTTCATTAATTTATTGTTGTATAACAGACCTAGTGGTTCAAAACAATTCATTATTGCTCACAATTCTCTGGGTTGGCTGAGCTCAGCTCTTCTGCTCCATGAGGGAGAAGCTGAGATCACTCATATGGTGGTAGTCACCTGGGAGCTCAGCTGGAACTGGATCATCCAAGATGGCACCTCATCTTCCAGAACCCCTCTCCTGTGACTCTTCATCATTTAGTGGTTGACCTCAAGCTTCTTTATCTAGCAGCTAGAGCATCATAGAGAGGCTGGAGCCAAGGTAGAAGCTGACAGACCTCTTACGAGTGAGGCCCATAACTGGCCCAGCATCACTTTTGCCACAGTCTGTTGGTCAAAGCAAGTCAAGGCCAGACCTCCTCTTGAAGGGAGGAGGAACATGCATGGTCATAGATGCGAGTTTTGGGCCATCTCTGGGGACAATCTACCCCTGATGAACAGGAAAGAATGCAGACTACTTCTCCTATAATATGCCACATTTAAAACAGGGTGATTTTAGCTGATACTGATAACATTCGGAAATTAGTGAAAAATAATAATGCTTGTTTCCTTGCAAACAATAGGCTCTATTTTTCTAAGACTATTAACAAGAACTCCTTACTGGCCTGCCAGTGGGCCCCCAAATGCCCAGTGTTAGAGCCATTCCTTTGAGTTACGCCATCTTTAGGAGGCTGCCCCAGATGCAAACACCTCTGGGGTTGATTTAGTGTCAGCCACAAATCAGAAATTAGCAACCAAGTGAATAAGAGACCTTTGGGGCAGAGTTCTTAGTCCACAATCCATGGTTGGGCTTTGGGCATTTAAAAGACCTTGAAATCACTTTCAAAATATTGTAGTTATTGTGTGCATTTTTCTTCAGTTTTTCAAATGGGGCAAATACCAAAAAGGTTAAGACTCACTATTCTGAGGGCACAGTCACAAATAAGTCTCCCTAGGGAAAAGGCAAACCAAACAATTCTCTTTGGTGAGTACTTCACAATGTAGCAGGTAATTGTCTTCTGATTATCTGACATCTTTCCCTGTGTCTCCCCCCAACACACATTCTATCTTTATATGTGGAAGGAAAGGTCTTCACTTCTGCTCACATCCCCCACTGAGCAGAATCCTTTAGAGTCCTCAACGTGTATCTAATCTAGTTCTCAACTCATATTCCTCGGGATCCTTCTAGAGCTAAATGAGGCCAAGAAGGAGCATGCCTCCAGGGAGAACCCAGGGGGTGAGTGGGGTCAGGCTTGCCCCCATTCAAACAGAGCAACTCTACCTTCCACTTGGCCTTATACTTACATATACATTTCCCTTTGAAGAATGAGTCCTGAGGCTAAAAGAAGTTTGAGAATTACTAACAAGCCCAATGCCTTTATTTTCCAAGGAATTAAAAAATGGTGTTCAGTGGCTTTAAATATTTTTCTCAAAGTCTGGAGTCAGAGCTAGACTAGAACTGTAATTTGTGTTTCCTGACACTTAATTCTGTAAGTGTTCTAGTCAACACACTATCCCCCACCCACCACCACCAAGGACAGACCCTGCCACCTTCTCGGACACCAGAGTGTGCCCTCCCCAAACTCCAATGCACGGTTTCCTCCCACGCCACAAATATCTCCAGTCAAGGAGCAGCCAGTTGATGAGTCAAGAACTT
This sequence comes from Neomonachus schauinslandi, assembly GCF_002201575.2. Taxonomy (NCBI): domain Eukaryota; kingdom Metazoa; phylum Chordata; class Mammalia; order Carnivora; family Phocidae; genus Neomonachus; species Neomonachus schauinslandi. The sequence goes on along the minus strand of NC_058416.1, from coordinate 18,692,757 downwards.
AGGATAAATCCAGGAGGAAAGCAGCCTGGGCTAGGCAACAGAGAGGGAGGTGGGATGGAAGAATAGGAGAACTCCGAGGAGCCCAGGGAAGAGGCTAGCTCCATATTGGTCTCACTATTGGACTGTGACCTCACCTTGACTCGTCCTACATCTTTCTTTTTCTGCCAAAGAATGAATTCGAAGGAGCAACAAACAGCCTTCTTTTTTCTTATATAATGCAAAAACACACTGTCCCTGATCACTTAATTCCTGACAGCTAGAAAGTACATTTCAAAGTCATATACATATTCCAAGCCATCCAAAATGCCTAAAGGAGAGAATGCTAGACAAACCCCAATAAAGATATGTGTATAGATTTCTATACTTGCAGTGTTAATGGGCCTTGACAAAGACCACTGTGATTTTAATACATTGTATTGTTTTATTCCTACTGTATTTTTAAATAGAACATTTCAAAACAATTAGATTAATTAAATATCCACGGGGATGCAGGAAATGTTTTCTTATCACACTTGGGGACTTGACCAGCTCAGCTCCTTGGATTTTTTCAGAATGAAGGATTCTCACTCCATCGGAGCCTTGACAACTATTTCAATCTGTCATCAGGAAGAACATTTCAGGACCTGGAAAATTTTAAGACTTCTTGAGACTTAAATTTGCCAAATGTAGCTGCATAGTTTAGAGGGAAGCCATCCTTTGCCACGAGGGGCACACTTTTAACCTCCCTAGCTCATTGTCTGAGAATGCAAAGTGGATCGTGGTCTTGGGGAGTAAAATACAGGTTAGAAAGGTTAGAAAAAGTCACTGAGCAATTTTTATTGTCTATGTTTCATCAAGATACTGAAAGTTTAAAATTTCACCCCGTGCTAATAACACAGTATTAGTTACACTTGACTGCTTTGTTGGAGGCAACCCAACCTCACTTCTGTTCTCTCAAGCCTAAATTCCAAGAGCGGCCAGGTTTTTAAGAAAATAAAAGCTTCCATAATCTCTAGTAGAGGCTGGTGTCAAACCACAGGAGTTCTAGCAGAGACCACATGTTATCATGAGCTGCAAACATTAAAGAATTCTGTGGCATGACAAGCTCTAAGAAAGAAACTCCTAAAAGAGACTCATTTTTCTCCACAATGTCAGCTGCAAGAATAAACTAGCAATGAACAAGAGGTTGAGAGTTAGAAACGAAAAGACCGTGGGTTCCTCTGTTTCATGGCCAAATCGTTTTATAACCTTTGGTAAGGCATTTCATTCATCTAAATGTCTACCCGGGGACTTGCTGCTTATGCCCTTGGTGAATGGTGAGTTTGCACAGTTGCATGAGAGATTCTTTTTCCTTTTGTAGGATGATAGGGCTGTCAGTGTCCACCAAAGACTACCAGTTCTCTGCTGAAGCGGTATAGCCTACTGGTCAGGAGCCCCGACTCAGCCCCAGACGACAGGGCTCCACCCACAGCCTGGCTTTCTCCCTTGCAACTCTGGGACCTTGGACGGGCTATTCCAACTCGCTGCATCTCAGTGTCTGCAACAGTAAAATGGCAATGATTTAACTATAGTCTACTGAAAAGGGCTTAAGGATTAAATGCATTAATGGCTTAAACCATTTGGAACAGTGCCTGGCATACCCAAAGTGATACAAAGTAGCCTTTAGCCTGGGTACTCTATAGCTTAAGTCAAAGGAATCAAACTATTTCTCTTCAGTGTTTGAAGACAGTAGATTTCAGGGCCTCCTGCAGCCTGCCCCTATTCTAGCATTTCAGGATCCTCACTGAGGAAATGAGATTGTTTAAAATAAATATAAGCCTATTTTTCTTAGAAACCTCTAGCAACTACACTGCATAATATAATAGGTTTCATTCAAGAATGCAGATCAGAGATGAATTACAGAGAAGACCAATTCTTTAATTTTTTTACTGCTTAACCACCTGGGGACTCTGAAACCAACTAATCCCATTGTACTAAAAAAGCAGAATCCAGGAATGACCAGAGCTCATGGTATTAAAGAGGTAAGGAATATTAGCAATCATTTAGCCCAAACTCTTAGTTTTACAAATGAGGAAACTGAGGCACAGAGCAGGACATGTCTCTGATTCCTTTAATATACCAGAAATTATACTTAATATCTAGTGGTTTCAAAACAATGATTAGTGGTATCCTCTCGATATGTTTACCTAGATGGCTATAATTTATTCTAGTATTACTGTGATTATTGGATTGTGTTTCTGAACTTTTTGCTTTTCATGGCTTGCTTAAATAAGAAAATCAGCACCTATATTTTAATACCAGGAGTCATAAGGAATGATGGAAATGGATCTTATCTCTGGAATAGACCAAGCAAAGTTGTCCTTTGTGGTTACCCACTCCCTAGAACCCAACAAGGGTGAGGAGATTTCTCAACCATTACACTGTTCTCTGGGAACACAGGGCTCAGGGAAAGCTCAACACCTTCATCACAAAGATGGTCATATCTTTGAGGATAATCAAAAAAAAAAAATGTACTCAAGCTCTTAAGACCACTAACTGCTCAGTCCACTAATGTGATCCCCTTGAAGTCTGTCATTTGAATATTGTATGATCTAGATGGGTTTTTTCCCAACTCATTTTTATTATCTTGTATCTGACAATGACATCATTTTTCCTGGTGACCCCTTTCCTGCATCATTTATCTGAACCCTTAAAAAACAAAAAGATGCCACACCACTGCTAAAGCAGTTCAGCACTACCTGGACACGTGCACCTGAGAACAATGAGTAAACCTCTTATCCTCCATGAAGCCGTCTTACTCATCTTGTGTATAAATCTTGCATTCTTCAATATCATAATCACTTCCCATATTGGGAATAGAAAGTGTGATGAACTGAAGTTCTGAAATTCACCTGAGTCTTGAACATAGAAATAGTTGGTTCAATATCAATAGATAAGGATACTGTGTCCAAAATAGCATCACTATAATTTCCCAGTGATAGGGCTTGACATAAACAGTGTGTGTGTAAAAATTGAGAGTTTGAAATTTGACTTTCCTGACTAGTTAATTCATTCAGGTTTTCTCTGCCTCTCATTGTCTTTGGTTAGGCTATTTAACAATTCTGAAAAGATAGAAGTCAAATTGTAGGAACCTGGTAGTAATGCAACTTATTCCTGTCCATAAAAATGCAAAAATCTGGGGGCCCTGGTTGACTCAGTCAGTAGAGCGTGTGACTCTTGATCTCAGGGTTGTGAGTTCGAGCCCTATGTTGGGTGTAGAAATTAGTTAAAAATAAAGTCTTTTTAAAAAATGAAAAAAATCTGTCCAGTGGAAGTTTGACATCCCTTTCCCATTGTGAAAGAAGTCAGTTTTGCATTTATTTACACAAATTTATTTTGGCATTCCTAATGACCTATAAATGTATCTGGTCTTTGGATTCTACTTTGAACCAGTTATAATACTTTTCTGGTTCTCTCATTAATTAAAAAGTTAAATAAAATCTTTGACATGTGTTCATTTTATGTTCATTTAAGAGTCATGGTTTTACCTTTAAGAAAATCCTTTAACATATGTAGATAAACATATGTAAAGTATCATTAACTCAGACTTATTTTAGAAGGGAAAAAAAGCTTTCTGATTAGATTATGTCCAAAGAAAATTTCAATGCTTTTAATACATTCAAGTTTATACTAAGAGATATCTAATAGAAATCAATATAAATGACTTAAAATGAGTATATAATTTTTCTAAATAAATTGGTGTTTCTAGAGCATTTAAACACAGCAGCATATTTTAACTGATTTTAAAATCTTCCTCTAATTTTATTTATACTCTCTTTAAAAAGAAAAAATATGTCCTATGTAATGAAAAACTTCAGCCCAATTATTCCAAATTACAAATTAGTGAAATCTCACTTTAGTGAAATTTTACATATGTAAACTGATAGAACACTGATTCTTAGAATGCTTATAATTGATGAGATTGACACCTAAAACATCAGATAAACCACAATGCAGGAATCCCTTCTAAATTGATCTTGATGGGTAATCAGCCAGGCTCTGCCTGAACACATCTATTAACAGGAAGCTCACTCTTTCAAGAAGGTCATGTCATCGTTAAAAGCTTCTAGGATTTGAACATTTTCCTTGTAGTTCATCAAAATCTCCCTCCTTGAAACCACCACCCATTGGTCTTAGTTGCAGTTTCTATATAAATAGACACGTAACCTGTCCTTTATCTTCTTTTTCCTCTAATGACACAATTTACCTGCCACTGGGGACCCTTTGGGGGACAAAACAGGTCCAGAAGAATTATCATAAACTAGGTCTCCTATACCACCTCAAAGGCAAGAACTAACAATTGGAAGCACAGATGCCTTGGCTAGTGCTTTAAACTATTCAAACCAACCCCTCTTAAACAGAGTCTAGATCACATAGAGGCTATAGTGCTTTTCCTTAGTTCTCATGGGTATTTCTCTAGGTATTCTGTTAAATCCAGAACTTTTGACTGAAAATTAAAAGTCCCCCACAGCCAAAACACCTGATTCTTTTGAAGCCAAAACAACTAACAATAGAATAAGATGTCACCCCATTCTGCCTATCACCCTATAATTCTAAGAATGTCATAGAACCTTTTCTGTGCAGATATTTTAGAATACTTTCATAGTTTGTCAGAGAAATAGCCAACCTACCTCTTCAAATGACACCATGATACCAAAAGGGTTTAGAGAATTCTTTTGCTGTGGCACCCTTCCTCCAATGTCAAGGCTTATTAAAAATAATGTAGAGTTTAAATACTAAGACATCTTATAGTTTCCTCCATGACTTTCTCCTTTCATCCATCTCTTTCCTCAAGAGGAAAGAGTCAATGTATGGACATATGACTAGAAATAAATTCCCATAGAGAGGGGACAAGCTGCAGAATGCAGGATCTCCCACTACACCGGCAAGAAGAGAGAAGTTCCTGCAGCTTTTATGGATTATTTTGCTAGGGAATAAAGAAAATCTTGCCATGTTCCCTATGTCAGATGTAAAAATAAAAAGCATAGAGGAGAAGAATGGGGCCATAAACTTGATACAACGTATTGCAATAGAGTTTCATCAGATAAACTACGGAGACAGTTTCGATGATGCTCTTGTCAGAAAACACATGGTATGAAACACTGTATATGCGCCAGATAGCTTCTGCACTTTCAGAAATGTCACTTCTAAAAATGTCTATCCATTTGGAAAATAAGTATGCAATAAATCTGTAAATATTTATTATAAAAGCAATAAGAAAACAGTAAAGAATGAATGCAGTTTCTGACAACACTGCATAAACTGTTAACAACAGACCTTTGGAGCCGACAGCTCTGTTTCTAGATCAGGGGCCAGGGCTCGAATGTCTCAGTAACTGGGGCCATATCAGTACGTGCCATCCCCGCCCTCCCATGCTAGGAGGTCCACCTGATCGAGATGCCAAAGATGAGATGGAAAATGTATAGATCTTGTGTTTCTGATTCCATATGTCTTACTTGATCAATGGACCAAAATAGCTACTCTTTGGAATTGAAAAGTGGTAAGAACTTGCTGCTCTTCTTTTTTGTTCGCAGTCCGATAGGAAAGGGCTGGGAGATAAGAACAGGAAGAGAACCTCCCAAAGACAAGAGAATAGTCACACTTCTGCAGGACTTGGGCCACCCGGAGGCTATTCTTTGAAAACACCCCTTTCTCCTGGGCAATGAACTCTCTGTTTTGCCTGGTAACCCAATCCTCCTGAATTCATGGAGGAAGGATGGTTAGGAACAAATTGCTGGAGGCATGAGGTATTAATGACCTCCTCTTTAAAAAAAAAGTTTCATATTGGTACACCTTTTCTTTTTTTTTTTTTTAAAGATTTTATTTATTTATTTGACAGAGAGAGACACCACGAGAGAGGGAACACAAGCAGGAGGAGTGGGAGAGGGAGAAGCAGGCTTCCCGCCGAGCAGGGAGCCTGATGCGGGGCTCGATCCCAGGACCCTGGGATCAAGACCTGAGCCGAAGGCAGACGCTTAACGACTGAGCCACCCAGGCGCCCTGGTACACCTTTTCTAAATAACTGTCTTCTGGACATCTTAGCTCAACACTTCTTGACTTAATCCACAGAATTAGAACATCTGCTCCAAATCGAAGATTTACAGAGGGAATTATACCTACTCCATCCAGAGACTGTTTGCCTCTGATGTCATTCTTGATTAGATGATTTTGGAATTTTGATTGCTTCACATTAGATCATTATGATTTCAAAATGCAGCTTGTAAATGTATTCAGTTCATCAAGGGCTATAAATATAAATCTTCAACTACAGACTTCTCCCTTGCTTAGGTCCTCTTAGATGCTCTCAGGTTGGTGGGAGACCAAAAGAAGTCTCTTCAAGAAAAGGTGAGAAAGTCCTACATTAGAAACAATTTTCTAAACATCTGGTCTCATATTCAGGAGTTTGATAATCATGAGCATTTTCTGGTTTTAAATTTAAATTAATGGCTATAGGGTAATGAAGTCTGGCTCTTTGGAAAAACAGATGTAAAAAATGTAAGGACTATTCATGCTCTGTTCAGTATAACAAGTACATGATTAGATAATAAATTCCTCTAGATTTTTCTACATGGTTTTGGAGTCTACCTTCAACTTTCTATTCCAAAGCTAACTATCCATTTCCTATTCATACGCCCTTGCACTATAGTGAGATTTGGATCCAACATGGTGGGGGGGGGAGTGTTATATCTATTTATAGGGAAAAAAGAGATTTCAAAATTCCTGAATTAAAATTCAATTTAATGTATTTTAAACCCCAAATTCCCTGGAACTTGACTTACTTCTTTCCTGATTTTAATCAAGTATATATATTCTAAAAACTTTTAGATTCTAGGATTCTACAAGTTTTATGTGAGTTCTACATGAAATCATGTCACTGCTTCTATTTGTGTTTAAGAACTCTAGGAAAGATGGGTGGCTCAGTCATTAAGCGTCTGCCTTCGGCTCAGGTCATGATCCCAGGGTCCTGGGATAGAGCCCCACGTCAGGCTCCCTGCTCTGCAGGAGCCTGCTTCTCCCTCTCCCTCTGCCTCTCCCCCTACGTGTGCTCTCTCTATCTCTGTGTCTCAAATGAATAAATAAAATCTTAAAAAAAAAAAAAGAGAGCTCTAGGAAAGAGGAATAACAAAACGTGTACCAGCAAGCTGGTGGGTCAGTTTGCAGGGGAAGGAGAAAGAAGCATCATTTATTTCCACAAGGCTGCAGTTCAGCATGAAAACTAGCCTATCTGACATGCAATTATGTGTCATGAGTTACAGTGGTAATTAAGTCTCTAGAACAGCAAGCTACCTCGAGAACCCCCTAGGACTTCAGGTGGCTGGCTCCCAACTCTGAATCATCTAGTACTTCACTGTGGATCATTCGTCTACATCGGTCCTTTATTTATCACCACCCTAAGCCAGGGGACTGCACTTGGCTCTAAAGCACATTTTCTTCTTTGCATGCCTACTTGCCCATGTTTCCATTTCCTGAACTTCCTTTGAAAAGGAAGCCTGATATCTCAGATGGGATAAAACCAAGTGTTTTCATCATTTTCTTTTCTTTCTTTGCCACCCCTCCTGTCTGCCTGACCAAGGAATTGAGTCAAGGCATCAGTAAGGGTCAGTTACATCTACCTCTTTTCGGTCCCCCTTGCACATCCCGAGAGTTGGTACATATTGCCGGTAGTACTTTTCATTCATTCATTCATTCAGCAAATATTTACTGAGGCACCAACAGCTGAGGCACATAGACTAATTATCTGAGAAGGGAGAGAAAGAAGGAAACAAATGAATAAAATGAGAGCCATAAATCCAAAGGGAGATGTCCTTTTATAGGAACACCCATAAATCCAGGCTGTTTTCGAGCTTCTCAGTCTCTGTGTGGCCCTTCTTTGAATTTGGCAGCACTACCCGCCCCCTTGATGGAGTCATATGTAAAGAATTAAGCATCAAAGAGGTGTCGTGTTATAGAATGTATGAACTTTTTATGTACTCACCCAATGAGAATATGAAAGAAAAATGAGGGAAGAAATGCTCACACCATATCCAGTGGATCCATGTCTTGGTGCATAATAGGCAGAAGCAAATCAGTCCAGGTTGTGGCTGATGGCCCACTTATGTGTACTCTAGGCCCCATTAACTTATACTAGCAATTTTGGAGAAGCAATTTCTTCTGCCAGATGGCAGCCCAGAAGTAGCTCTCTTGATGAGTGAGGGAAGTCGCTCCCCACTTCCTTCCTTGGCATCCCCAGTGCAGCCCCCTCACCTTGTCCCCACAGGCTGGGACTGGGCAGTGGGATCCACGCAGACCACGATTAAATGACTCATGTCCTTAGCGTGACTTGATTGTAAAGGTTACTCACAACAACAGCAGCAGCAGAGCCCCAACTCTGCAGTGGGTATTTGTCACAACTCAGTCAAGATAATAGGGAACCATTGAAGGGAACACCTACTCTCGGGTAGGAGAAGAGTAGTGTTTGCAACCTGAGGTGATACTCAATTGAACACTTTCATCCGCCCTTTGGAAAAATTTGACCCTTACAACAGAATCAATTCTTGGTTTACTGCTAGTTACTCAGTTGAGACCACAGACTCATTTCTGCCCATGACTTTGCCAATCGTAATGACATCCACACCTTCAGTCAAATCGATAATGCGCCCGCTCTGGTTCCCTGGGTCCTCTTGGTGCTGCCAATTATGAGAGGCGGTGAGAGAGTAGCAGCCCCAAACCTCAAAGCCAAATTAATCCCAACCCACTCAATTTCAAAATCATCAGGAAGAAATTAAAGAAAATAAAAATCAGCAAATCTCTTAAGTGGTGATTTATATTTAAGGAAGGCATATCATAAAATAAAACAAAAGCAGCCTGTCACAATCTTTTGTTGCCAAAAAAAAAAAAAAAGGTTTGGAATTGTTCAATAGACAACAAAAAAAGGAGTAGGGAATTATTAGAGATGTCCTCTAAAGTTGCTATAACAGATGAGTAGCTCTAGAGCATGATGGGGAATAATTGGCCCAGTAAATGACTCAGAAACTAATAGCAAGAAAGAGGAGCTCACATTTGTTAAGTGCTAACTTATGTCAGGCAGCATGTGACCACACAGATCATCTTATTTAATCCTTAAAGGAGCCTTGTTTGGTAAATATTACTATTCTCAGTTCATAGTTAGGAATATTGGGACTTGGAAAATATTAAATATAATATTTAATATATCATATATAAGTATGGTGAACATTTGCTGAGCATTTGTCCCTTTTTGGCTCCCTGGCAACCAAACATTTTGACTATTTGAGAGACCCTTTCTGGGTGATTCTCAATGCTCCTATTAAAGTAGCCTCGCCAATGAAGGCAGACACTCCTTCTTCCTCCTGCTGGTGCACAGGGCACAGGAATGTGACAGGTCCATTTCAAAACCCCAGGACTTGCCTCCTGAGTTAAGATGCAAAGGTCGCCCAAAAAGAATATGAAAGTAAAATGAGGGAAGAAATTCTCACACCATATGCGGTAGATTCATGTCCATGGCAGCCTGGAAAGCCTGGTTATAAGGCAGCACTGAAAATTCAACAGCAGAAAAATTAACAATAAACACTGTGTATGATTAAATACCAAGAAGGCAGTATAGGTTATCAGCAGTGGGAATTCTGAAATAGAACTCCCTTTATGAGTTAGAATAGTCAGGGAGAAGTTGATGGAGAAGCTGGGGCTTCGATCACACCTTGGAGTGAAGGTAGGATTTGGAGAGGGAAGGTCATTACTGATTACAGGAAGACCGCATGAAGATGAGCACGGTATGTTCCAGGGATCTGCTTTCAAACAGGAATAACACTGGGAAGGCCAGAGATTCAACCTTGGGGTAAAAAGTCCTTGGGGTGCTACTGAATGTCATTCAGCCAGGGGACACATAAAGGGGAGCAGTGTTTTCAAAAGATTGCACAGTGTCAGGCAACATGAATTTAAGGAAAAAGAGCACAGTGACAGGACTTGTGTTTCGGGAAGAAGAGCTCCTGACCCAGACTCTATTTGGAACAGAAGGCCCAGTTCTAGATGCTCAGTGACGTGGGGAAGACACGATGAAGAAGCTGCTACCGGCAGGACTGGCTTGAGGGAAGAGCCACCAGAGTGGAGAGCCAGGAAGAGGCAGGAGCAGAGGAACTCTTCCTCTTTATTCCTTTCACAGGGTGCCCCCCAGACCCAGGGACTGGTCCTGTTCAATAGTCCAGAGGCTTCCTGAAGTAACCACTCACCACACCACCACCCCAGAGTACCAGAGCTGAAATCAAGTCTCTGCTCCCAAACCCTGGGACCCATTTAGTCCTCACTAAACATGGCGGCCATCTGTTTCGCATGTTCAGGATCATTCTGTCTGCACTTGTATTTTTCTTTAGAATTGGCAAGACAGTTATAACTTCCCCTCTTCTCAAGAGAGGGACTTTGGGATCCAGAAAACAGAATTGCTCTCAAGTTGCAGATATAAGACATTTGCCCAAGGAAGAGCCTGAGGGCTATACTAGGGGGACTGATGATGCCGGGGGCGAGGGCAGGGAGGGATGGGGGATTTCAGATTTTAAAACCCAGATAGGCAGTTGCATAATAGCTATGTAAAATATAACCATTGGGGAAAATAGATAAAGGGTACAGGGGACCTCTCTGTACTCTTTTCACAATGCTGTGAATCAGTATTATTTCAAACTAAAAAGTTAAAAAAAAAAAAAAAAGCAGCACGTTTGGATGTCAAAGAAGCGGGGAGGGAGGTGGGGAGAGACTAGCAAAGAAAAAGGCTCAGGGGAGCAGACCTCCAGGTCAGAGGCCCAGGCAAATCTTTCTCCAACTCTTCTCAGGGCACCCCTTGTCCCCCATGTGTCCAGCCACTAGCCTTACTCCCACTCTGCATCCTCCCTCCCTAAACCCTACAGTGCTTGCCTCTCCCTTTGGGGTCCTAAGCACAGGTCTAGAAGGAACCACTGTGTGTCCTGACTGTTCTGTGTTTTCTGTCGGTCTTCATAAATCAGTGGCAACGAATGACAGAGGGGTACCACTGAGTGTTGTCTCAGCCCTCCTCCTGGTTCATGACAAAGTCCCTGACTTTGTGTAGGGCACTGCGGATGGTAGAAGGAGCACTCAGACAGAGGGAGGGAGGGCGGAGCTCTACTCTCAGTTCAGTGGGGTCCCTGGATGGAAGAACCTCATCTCTTGGGGCCTCTGCTCCTTGCCTATAAAGGAAGGTGATCAATTACTCACGAAGGGCTGTGCCCACCCTGAGAAGCTAGGATGTCCTGAGTTCTGTGCTTCTAAGTATTGCCTGACCTGCCCCACTGGAAAGCTAACGTGAGTGGTGAATTCCAACGAAATACAAGGCCCTGGAGGAATGTATACGTCCCTCTGTGAGTAAGCAGTGAACCAGCCTCTCAGACTTCACGGACTTCAAGTCCTGCTCCCCCTCAGTGCACTCCCCTGTGTGATGATCTTTCCCCAACATCAAAACCCGGGCACTCTTCCCAGGCCTCTCCTTGGCATCAGTCAGTCTCTGCCATGAAGGTCATTTTCACACATGCCCTTCTCCCCTTGAGAGGAGAGTTATTCTTATTCGGGTATGTGTCCCCAGAGATGGCAATAGTAGATGTTCACTAAAGGTAAGCTTTGAGGAAATGAATGGATGAGTGAAAGGAGACGAAAGGTACTGAAGTACCTTAACTGAAAATTCCCATCTTTGTGCAGGGAAGAAGCAATTTTATCAGAGGAAGACAAATTTCTGGGTAAGTAATCAGAGAAGCACATTACACTCCACATGAATCATTTTGCCAAATGAAAGATGAAAGCTGCACGAAATAGACAATTATGGCAAGCCTGAGTCTCTGGACTATAAGATGAAACTAAAGCAACATCTGCCAATCCTGACAAATGCATCTACTCAGGCCAAGTTGGGAGCAGGGTCTCTGTCTTAGGGGCTGTGCTTAGGTCCAGCTGATCCTCTTTAGGAATAACTACAATATAAAAGAATCTCAGTTTTCTACTCTGTTTGTGGCGTATTAACAGATCACAACCACCAGTGTCCACTTCTCCCCGGCAGGCACGTCTCTGACCTGTGTATGTGCTCATGTAAGTCACGTGAAATCAGAAAGAAAAAAAAAATCTACAAGACTGTTGCAGAATGCATTCAAAATCCAAAATTATTCTAAATGTGTTCATACTACCCCTATTTGGGCTAATAATTGAACGTTGACTGGGTTGTAAAAGGAACATCAAGTATTGAGCACCGTCTGCTGCTACTTCCTGCCAGGGCTGATGGTTTGTGAAATCTCAAACAAACTTCCATCCTTCTACTATCCTCCCCGGCCCCCTTCGTTTCTTCCTTCCTAACGAGACATGGTAAATCCATACAATGTGTGATTCTGAACTGGGTCCTGTTGCTATAAAGGACACTGTTGGGACAACTGGGAAAATTTGAAAAAGATCTGAGGATTTGATATTAGTAATACATCAATGCCAACTTCCTGATTTGGGTGGTTGTATCATAGGACATGGGAGAATTCCTCGTTTGTGGGAATTACACACTAAAGTGTTTGGAAGTAATAGGACATCAAGTTGGCAACTTGCTCTCAGAGGGTTCAGAATGAAAAAGTTCTTTATGCTATTCATGCAACTTTTGTTTAAGGTGGAAATTATTGTAAAGGAAATAGAAAAAATCTGAAAGCGATAATATTAAAAAGGAAGAGAAAGAAAAAGAAAAGGAGGAGGACGAGAAGAAGCTGACCCATAAGATTTTTCTGAGTCGGATTGTCGCTCTGGCACTTCTCTTCATGTTGGTTTTAGTCCCTAAGGCGTCAGAGCAAAGCAGCTGGCCCTACAGCTCCATGAACTGTCCGGATGTCCCTCCTGCCAGAGCCCCACCATCTCTCTCCCCTCCCTACGGACCCCAGGTCCTCCCCACCAACCTCACCTGAGAACTACAGCTCATTCAGGGGTCTTACTCGGAGGTCTGGCCCTCATGCCAGGCCATGCCACCTTCTCCTGGTGACCCCTGGGCACTTCTTCTTCCTCCTTCCTTCTGAATTCCAAACCTGCTCATTCACAGGCCCTTTTCATGCACTAAAGTCTCCCCGCAAACTACCTCAAGAAATTTCTGTATCTCTCCTGGCCTCTCCTCCCTGACAAACCCCGGGTGCCAACAAACTGCTCCCTTCCTGCCTTCCAGAAAGACCTTGGAAACCCCTGCCTTCTGCTATCTGGAATGCTCTGCCCTCAGAATCCTCCCCATCCCTCAAGGTCCATTTCAAGGGCCACCTCCTCTAGGAAGCCTCCCCTGACCTGCCCAGCCTCCTCTGAATTCCAGACCACTTGCTGTGTCTCATTTGGCTCTAAACACACATGGCCTCCTATTGCAGTCTCCTTTCTCCCTCAACATCTTGGATCCTCCATTAGGTGAAAGTTTTTTAGAGAGCAGAGATCATTTCTCACATCTCTACAGCTTCCCACCATCACAAGTACCAGGCTGATTCAGAGTTGCCCATCCTTTATCAGCATCTCCTCCCTCAGATCGCTAATGTCAACTGCTTATTGTGGGACATGCACAGACACACAGAAGACAGACAGAAAGACACACATACACATACTTCAGACAAAATGGCAATCAACAGATATGCCCTTCACCCCTCTTAGTTCTCCCACTGAGCCAATTAGATCCAATTTGTCCTTTAAAACAAAAGAAAGCACTTGTGGGGGCGCCTGGGTGGCTCAGTCGCTTAAGCATCGGCCTTCAGCTCAGGTCATGATCCCAGGGTCCTGGGATGATCCCTGAGTCAGGCTCCCTGCTCAGCAGGGAGTCTGCTTGTCCCTCTGCCCCTCCCCCCTGCTCATGGTCTCTCTCTCTCTCTCAAATAAATTTTTAAAAATCTAAAAAAGAAAAAAGAAGAAGAAGAAGCACTTACGAATCCTTCTCTCTGATTCAGTCTGGAACCTTAGGAAAAACAGGATGTTTTGGAATCTTTCTGCCACCCATATCATGACTCTTTTTCTTAAAGAAGACCCATTCCAAACCAGTTCCCTCCAGGAGCTTGTACTCCCTTCCTGGTCCATGACCGTGGCAGCAGCTGGCTACAACATTATTAGTTGGTGAGGTGATCAGCTCTCAGGGGAGTTTCATGATAGGAGAAAACTAAAGAATGAAAAAAATCTACAAAGCTCCATAAGTGAGGGATGTCAAAGAAAGAAGCAGTTAGCTACTTAAGGCAACTGTTGTTTCTACTAGCTCATTCTTATCCATATACTACACCCCAGAGATGGGGACTAGTTGAGGGGCCAACTAATTAACAGGAGAAGAAGCATCTTTTCAGAAGACAGAGCAAGAATGAACTGTGAAATTGGGGGAAAAAAACTTTGTGCCTCTAAAGAAAAGAATGATTTCACAGATTTGGGGTGTGGGGTGTATCATGAAGCCCAACCAAACTCCAGAATATACGTCACTGGGAGAATCAGCAAAAGAAGAGGCAAAGATGAACTACTGGAGCCTAACCCACAGCGGAGGGGGGTCCCCAGGTGGGATAGAAAGCTCATAAGGACACAGCTGTCCCTCTTGGCGGAGGGCAGCATTAGCGTATGCCATCTTCAATATCTATGATTCTAATTCAGGATTGCTCAAGGAAAACCACAACGTTCGGATCCATCTGTTCTTTACATCCCAACGACTATACTTGTGGCAGATTTAAACATAATTTCCAATACAAAAAAAAAAATTTAATGTGGCCAATCCATAAAACAGACTCCTAACTATACTCCCAAGTTTATTTGATAATATTTAATATGTCAGTGTCCAAATGGCAAATTTAATGACAGAGAAATTTTTGGTCAGATTCTGACATAAATCGCTCTTAGGGTACGGTATGAATTCTAGAGCTTCCCACTATATTTCAGAATCCTTCATAAAATAGGTCATTTGGTGACTAAAAAGAGTTCACACAGCCTTGCAGAAACATTTTCAAAACCCATTCTGCCCATCAGCTCTTGGAGCCTGCGTGAGTGGCCGTGGCCAGCACACCTGTGTTGACCTCTGCCTATTCTTACCCCGTTTCTCTCACCCAAGAGAAAGTAAGAATCCATCTACTTCAGACCTGTCCAGCCAGGAATGAGTCAATGTCAAACCACATCATGATTCCAGCTGGCAGAGATGACTCTTCACAGACTACCTCCATCTACACGATCTCATTTGAGCCCACAGTTGCTCTCCCGAGGGTAAGGACAATGAATATTTAATGAACCATATGCAAAGCACTGCGCTGAGTAAACACACATTTTCCTTCATTGAATCTGCACAAGAACCCTCTAGGCAGGTGTTCAAATCCCCTTTGTTACAGATGAGGAAACTGAGACTCAGAGAGGTGATATGTCCGACATGTCCCATGGCTAGCAATGGTCAGGTTGGGATGCACAGCTGGGTCATCAGGCTCCAGAGCCCGTAGCTGTCTCCCTGGGCCGTGAAGAGTCGCCAGATGGTGTCAGATCTATCTGCTTTGCCACTCTGCAGTCTTGCTCAGTCTTGATGGGGCTTCCTCTAGGCCTTTGGTATAGACAATACGAGTAGTTTGGTGGAGAGATCAGCCTTCTAAGAGCTGCAGGCTAAGTGTCCACCTCCATTTTTCTGGCCTGAGGAGAGGTGGAAGTGCTGTTCTAATACAAAATGCTAAAGTTTATGAGCAAGAGAAAGGGAGTGTGAGGTAGTAAGGAGAGACTCTCTCAGGTGAACAAGGCAGCAAGTGGGATTGGCAACCATCTTTGGCCCAAATGCCGTAGGTATCTGAGTACTTGTGTCCTCAAAGCCACTTCATTGTTTCCATTGAGAATCTTCATTATAAGGCAATATTTCAAACTTCTAAGAAAATTTTATACCAATAAAACACTATTTGTATATTTTATAGATTGAGGACTTATGTATTATCTACTTATGTTAAAAAAAAAAATAGGTATCTGCTGCTTTAAAAAATAAGTTTGAAAACATGGCCCAGAGCAATAGACCCTTCAAAGACACCCCTCAAAACACATTTCATAGAGTCAAACCTTTGATAAGTGAATTAGTTGGCGAGAGCTGCTATAACAAAGTACCAATACCAAAGACTGGATGGCTTAACAACAGGTTTTTGTTGTTGTTGTTTTTCTCACAGTTCTGGATGCTAGAATTCCAAAATCAAGGTATCAGCAGGTTTGGCTTCTTCTGAGCTATCTTTCCCTAGTTTATAGGTGGTTGCATTCTCTGTGTGTCTTTATATGGTCTTCCTTTTGCATGTGTCTGGTCTAAACCCTCTTTTATAAGGACACCATATTGGATTAGGACCCACCCTAAGGACCTCATTTTAATTTAATTATCTTTTTAAACATTTTTATTTCCAAATACAGTCACATCTGAAGTACTAGGGATTAGGACTTCAGCATATGACTTTTAGGGAGACATAATTCAGCCCATAACAATAAACATGGGGTAACCCTGAGCTAGTGTTTAAGGCTCCCCCAGCCACTATCTAAAGAAGGGATATTCTCTGTGGCCAGTTAAGAGAAATATGATGTCCTAACAGATAATTAGCTGAACCAGACATGGAACTAACTCAGAAAAATTGAAGGACTTGACAAGGACAAGGGCCTGAATCCAAACTTGTCCGGCTTCTGCTTGGATGCAAATGAAGAAGAAGCCCCAAGGAAAACAAGATACTTCCTTGTGCAAATTTTTCTTCAAACAGTCTGTATTTCTGTACATACATGAGAATAATTATAAAAATAAATCTTTCTAAAATTACAGCCAATTGCATTTTCCAAAGATGGCCAGAACGATATATCCCATCATACATCCTCTACTTACAAAGTGATATTGACACTCCTCCCATTGAGAGGTGGGGTCTGCATTCCCTGCCCTTGAATCTCTGCATCTCTGCAGGGAAGAGAGGTCATGTGACTTCAGGTTAGGTCCTAGAAGGCACTTCAGAGTCTCCCTGATTCCTTAGGACACATGACTTTGGAGAGTGGAGCCCTCACCGTCCTGAAGCCACTGTCCCACATGGGAGAGAGAGCTACCCCATCAGCTGCCAGCTTCACCTTCAGCCATACCCAACCGCAGCATGTTAGACCCCAGAGCCCAAGCCACTCAGCCAGGTGCCCCTCAAATTCTTGACCAGAGAATCCAGGAGCATAATAAGAGGATCATTGTTGTTTTAAACCACAATGTTTGGGCTAAATTGTTACACAGCAATAAATAACCAGAACAAAAAATATTCTGGTGAAGTCTTTCTGCTGCTAAATTCACTTTGCTTCTTCCAAAAATTAGTCCAAATGAGTAAAATGATCATTGCCTCTTTTTAAAAAAATTTTTTTTAAGATTTTATTTGCAAGAGAGAGAATGAGAGACAGAGAGCACGAGAGGGAGGAGGGTCAGAGGGAGAAGCAGACTCCCCGCTGAGCAGGGAGCCTGATGTGGGACTCGATCCTGGGACTCCAGGATCATGACCTGAGCCAAAGGCAGTCACTTAACCAACTGAGCCACCCAGGTGCCCGATCATTGCCTCTTGATGGCTGTATAGACTTTTTAATCAGCATCTTCTACATCTGCAAGTGACAGGGTCAAATGACCTATTTGTAAAATCTGTTATGGACTGAGTTTTGTTCCCCCAAAATTCATAACTTGGGGAAACCCTAATTCCCAACATAACAGTGTTTGGAAATAGGGCCTTTAAGAAGGGAATTAAGGTGGGCGCCTGGGTGGCTCAGTTGGTTAAGCGACTGCCTTCGGCTCAGGTCATGATCCTGGAGTCCCAGGATCGAGTCCCGCATCGGGCTCCCTGCTCAGCGGGGGGTCTGCTTCTCCCTCTGACCCTCCCCCCTCTCATGCTCTCTCTATCTCAGTCTCTCTCTCAAATAAATAAATAAAAAATCTTAAAAAAAAAAGAAGGGAATTAAGGTTAAATAAAATCATAAAGGTGGGGCCCTAATCCAATGGGACTGTTTCCCTATATGAAGAGGAAGAGACCGGAGGAGTGCAGGTGCACAGGGAAAAGGCCATGTGAAGACACAGGAAGAAGTCAGCCATCTGCAAGCCAGGGAGAGAGGTCTCACCAGAAACCACCCACGCCTGCACCTTGCTCTTGGACTTTTAGCCTCTAGAACTGTGAAGAAATAAATAAATACATTTCTGCTGTTTAAACCCCCCAGTCTGTAGTATTTTGTCACGGCAGACTATCCAAGAGCTTTCCAAACTTCCTAACTCCAGTTATTTTTCCATGATTCTGTTTAAAATGCAAAAACAAAATAAATCAAAAAAACATTATCAATCATGAATAATTTTTTGTGCATCAGTCTGTCTAGACTTTTCCAGTGGGAGATTTCATGTGGGTAAAAGGAGAAGGAAGGTGGGTAGAGGGTAGAAGCGGCAAAGGGGGAGGGAGAGGGACAAGCCGACTCCATGCTGAGCATGGAGCCCAACACGGGGCTCCATCCCAGGACCCCAAGATCATGACCTGAACCAAAACCGAGTCGGACACTTAACGGACTGAGCCACGCAGGCGCCTGGGCACCAGTTTTAAACATACAGTTCACTGATCTTTCAAGTAAATTTACAGAGTTGTGCAACTATCACCACCATCCGATTTAAGAATATTTTTATCATCCCAAAAAGATCCCCGATGCAGTGCCCACATCTTAACCACTCAATCACTAAACTCATAGTCGGAGACACCACAGAGTGGAAGACATTAGTTGAAGCAACTGGGAGCTCTTCTAGAGTGCTGGTGGACATTTAAATTGGTGCCACCACTTTGAAGAGCAATTTGACCATACAAACTTGAAAACACTTGTATTCAATGACCCAAGACTTCCCCTGCTGGGTATGTCCTAGAGACTCCCTCACATCTGCACGGGGAATCACATACAGAAGTATTCACCATCGCATCACTTGTAAAGTAGACATTTAGAAACACCCCGAAATGTCTGTCAATGGGAATGGATAAACAAGTTGCAGTATATTCATAGAACATGATACACTTAAGCAGCCATCGAAGGGAATAAACTATAAGAATCAATATGAATAAATCTCATAGGAAAATGTTGAGTAAAAGAAAAGGAAGCTGCCACACAATGTATATAGTAAAACACTACTTGTGTCCACATGTAAAACCATAAACAGCAGAGATTTTTGTAGGTACATCTGTATTTAAGTCTTACTCCTTTAAAAAAAAAAAAAGTGACACAAATATGGCCCTAATGCTAAGATTCTCTTGAAAGTTTAGCGTTGATATTCTATACTCGTCTTTGTCATATTTCATAATATTGTAAGAAATAAAAGGAAAGGATTTTTAAAATGACAAAAAAAAAAAAAAAAAAGCACAGGATTCCTACTTCATTGGGCTCCCTGTTTCTTAATTGATTCTTTAAGCGTTCCTGGGCAGTTACTCTGTATGGACCAGGGGCCGAGCACAGTGTCGGGCCCACCTGTGTGCCTTATCGCATAAACCCCCGTGGGTCAACACCTCCAGGACTCCGTGTCTCCAGGGCACACTTTCCCCCCTCCTCCCCGCCACACCCCTCGGCCCCGGCTGCCTCCGTTCCTTCGCCCCTATTCAACAGCCGAATGTCTGCTGAAGACAGATGGATGTCTTTGTGTTTGAGCAAAAGAAACCAGGACTGTTGGACTCATAAAAAGATAATTAAGTCCTTAACCATTATCGAATGTGGCAGGGGGGAAAAACACAGAGCCTTTCCCCAGCCTTCTCAGAGGCCACGCTGGGAGAATGAACAATTCTAAGAAACCTTCGGCCAGACAGGGATGGATTTAGACATTCTTACCTCTATGGGCTTCTAGCAAAAGAGAGCATTTTTCAATCTCGGATTTTTACATCGACACATTCCCACATTTTCGGGAGGCAAAGGGTCTCTCGTGAGGCCCCTTTCACATGATTACCACAAAATGTAGGACCCTTGTAATGAAATTCAAGACCTGAGTTATCCGATCCTCTAACTCTTTGCCGCGTGCAAATAAAGCTGGGGCCGTAGGAACGCTTGCCTCCCCAGACTCCCAAGCTCTCACCCACTGCCCTGTCTCACTGTGGCCCCTCAGGTTTGGGCTCCCCTCCTGCTCCTTCCACACCTCAGCCTGTGCACCTCTCCCCAGCAGCAGGAGCAGATCCAACATCCCTTCCTCCTCAAGGCCTTCCCAGCCGGGAGAAATGCCAAACCCCAGCTTCGGTCCTCCCATATAGATCTTGTGAAGCAAGGCAGAGTTCGCCATACAGTATCGTCATTCATTTTACATTTTTTGTCTTTCTGATTATACAATGAAAACGGGGGAAACGATGTCTTACTCATTTTTCAATCATTCATATTGCCTAAAACAGAGCATATAATACAAGTTTAGTAAACACTTGTTAAAGGAATATGTCTGTCTTAACATCTGCATTTCAGGCAGGATGATTTGCACTGTAGCAGGTGGGATATGTTGACAAATTTGCTACACAGGGAATCAAGATAAACCTTTAGGTTTCTGGTGACCTACATCTACTCGATTATAGAAATCAAAGGATCCGGATAATGGCATTGTTAATATATTCTCTTGACCAGCAATTCTTGGCCCCGGCTGCACATTCTAATCTCTTGGGGAGCTTTGAAAAAAATACCAATGTCCAGACCCCTCCTTGGAAGTAGTTGATCAGAGATAAGGCCTGGGTGTCTGGAATTCCGACCAGGAATTCTAAGGGGCAGACGGGGCTGCAGACCAGCTCTCTGCATAGGCTTTTGAATTCCTGGGGCTGAGGTTTGGGTACTGGCTTTGAAAGGGAGCTTGAACAATGTGGTAAGCAACGGGAATGTCAACCCCATTTGCATCAAAGACCACAAACTGCTTAAGCACCACCTTCCCAGCAGTTTTTATTCAAAGGATGGAAGAGCTCATTCGAAGCACATCTTATCTGTTTGTTAAAGCCCTTACAGGATTCTCTTAAATGCATAGGCAACTTGCACTTTCCCACTTCCCCTCGTCCTGTCAGCACTTATGCATGCATTTGAGAGTCATAAAACTCCTTTCCCTAAATAAATTACTTAAAAGTTCTATAAACTATGTATCTCCTAAAAGAATATGAGTGTTGGACCATGTAGCTATAAGCAAATATGGATACGAAGTCATGTCCAGTGAAAAGAGTGGAACATAAACTAGTACGAAATGCAACTGTATACAAAGTAATGCAAATATTGGGTACTTTCACTTAACAGAATTTTTTTCATCAATCAGGTACAACCTACCATAAAGATTCAGAATTATTTTAAGAGTGTTATGTAACTCAAACATTTTCTGTAAGGTTGATTTGCCACCTAATTAGGGTATATTTATCATCAGTGTTTTTACAACATTCTCCAAGCAAAAGCTACTCTGTGTTTCTGTCTCAGACAAGTCTCTTTCTCAATGCTCTATTTTGGTGGTCTCCTGACTGTGGGTTCTTTAGAAGGTTTTAGTTCTGTGATTGTTTTTTTATCGTTCTCTTGAAAGCACCCCTTCTCCCTTTAGTGATATCGCATAATTGGACAACTCTGGAACCACACTCTTGCTAATCTGTCAGCCTGGAAGTTAATTCCTCGCAAACTGAGCTTTCTTGTCAACTTACCAGGGTGAAATGACACACGCTTTACCTTAAAAATAAGTTCTGCTAAATCACAGACCTGTACCTCTGAAACAAATAATGCATTATATGTTTAAAAAAAAATAAGTTCTTTATAAGCTTGAAAACAATTTGGTTTCCCTTTTGTCTTCAGAGGAAATGAAATAGCAACCTACATTCTTCACTTCACAAAGTGCATGTTTTTTGAAAAGTAGGCATCCATCTGGTTGCATTTTAAAATCTTTAAGAACCTAGCTAGAAACCCTAAGATGATCTCATTGGGAAGAGAATAAATCTTTTCTAAATAAAATAACTGCCCTTAATTAGCATGTAATCAATGCTCTTTTTATTTGTTTTTAGCTTTAAACTATAAACTTATAACTACATATAAGATATAATTCATTTTAATTCAAGTGGAAATGTCAATGTTTCCAAGTTGATCTTCTCAATGTAAGACTTCTGCAAGGAAGCCAGACAGCAGTAGGAATGTTCCAGTTTTCCCCATCCTTTCCTTTGCCAATGAGAAAACATAGTCAAAATTCTGATGCCTGCAAGGATGAATGAAAGCATTTCCAATTGCTCTGGTGTGAGGCTTTGAGATTTTCTTCAACTTCCTGATTTCCCAAGAGCTTTGTAACCCTGAGTGACTAAAGTATCTACCTCCCAAGTCCACGAACTAGATCAGTTGCTATTGGTGCACGTTGTCATCGTTAACAGCAGGAATTCATCTATTCTGAAAGCATAGAATGAACACACACCATGGCAAGGCTCCTAAAGATGAAAATCAAAATGCAGTTTCTCTCCCTGAAGAGTGCACAGATTGCTGAGGCAGGTGGGGAGGGATATGTTTGGGGATTTCAGAAATTCAGCCAGTCATGATGTACTGATGGAAGCAGGTATTCTGCTGCTTGCTAACGATACTATAAGAAATGACATAGCGTGCTCCCTGCCTTCCTGGAGTTTACAGTCTAATGAAAGAAATAGGTACTAAAGTACTAGCCACATAATTAATAAGGTAATTGTGATTAGCAATATGGGGGGACCTAATGCTCCCTGATATTTAGGGTAAAGAGAGACTGTGCGAGTAGTCCAACAATTCTTTCCATAATCTCATCATCCTCTGGACTTTCTCCCTTTGATTCCTGCCATTGGTACAACTTCCAGATGTATTGTCCTCTTTCCTGAAAATCCCAGTCCAAGCAGAATAAAAATCTCCATTCTTCTATTACCTCAGCAGAGCAGGTTATCTTTCAGTTTATGATGAACTAAGGTGTGTGAGAAGAAGTTACTAACTGGACTTGCAAATAATATTAAAAAATAAGTTTCTGGGCGCCTGGGTGGCTCAGTTGGTTAAGCGACTGCCTTCGGCTCAGGTCATGATCCTGGAGTCCCAGGATCGAGTCCCGCATCGGGCTCCCTGCTCGGCAGGGAGTCTGCTTCTCCCTCTGACCCTCCTCCCTCTCATGCTGTCTCTCATTCTTGCTCTCAAATAAGTAAAATCTTTAAAAAAAAAAAAAAGTTTCCAAAGTAAAGGTTTCCAATCCTAATAATCCCCACAAATCAGGGGGGAAAAAAATCCTGGAAAGTTGCTGAGACAATGAACGGGCATCTGGAAGAAAATAAATTTGGATCCTTCTCCCATACCTAGAACGAAATGAATTCCACACATACCAAAGATTGCGCTTTTAAAAAGAAACCATAAAAATACCCGGAGAAAATATGGGAAAATGTGTTATAATCTTGAAGCAGGAGAAGGACTTTCTAAAGAAAGTATAAAACAACACAGAAGCCATAAAGTGTAAGAGATCAATTCGAGTGCAACAAAACAGAACATGTCTAGGGGAGAACAAAATCACCATGATCAAAACATACCATTGTCAAAAGACAACAAGGAGGAAAATAATATTTGGATCTCATATCACAGAAAACAGGTTTATTTGTTTAATATAGAAAAAAATCTTCACAAATAAAAAGGCTAAAAGTCCAGTAGAAAATGGACAAAGGATATTGTCAGAGTTCACGGCAAAGGAATTACGCAAGGCTTATTAACAGACGAAAAGGTGCTCAAACTCATTTATGAAAAGGGAAATACAGAGAGAGAAAGGAAAAAAAGGGAGATAGATAGATTCATGCCAAGTATAGTGAAGCGCCCATCACAAGCTACAAATGACAGGGGTATTAGCGAGCAGACACTCTCAATCATAACAGCCGGCGTGTGTGCCGATGGTGGAAAGATAAAATGGGGTAGCAGCAATGGGTAAACGGTATGGTGGTTCCTCAAAAAATTAAGAACAGCATTACTGTATGATCCAGCAGTTCCACTTCTGTGTATATATCCAAAAGGACTGAAAGCAGTAGCTCGAAGAGATATTTGCACACTATGTCCATAGCACCAGTATTCACAATAGCCAAGAGGTGGAAGGAACTCTATAGAGTTTGCTGACAGATGAATGGGTAAGCAAAACATGGCAGATACACACAATGGAATATGATTCAGCATCAGAAAGGAATTCGGACGACATTGACAACATGGGTGAACCTTGAGGACGTTATGCTAAGTGAAATAAGCCAGTCACAGAAGGACAAATACTCTATGATTCTTATATGAGGTATCTAGAATATTCAAATTCATAGAAGCAGAGAGTAGAAAGACAGTTGTTAAGGGCTGGGCCAACAGGGAGCTGTTTAACAGAGAGTTTTGGTTTTGCAGGATGAAGTTCTGGAGACTAGCTGCACAACAATGTCAATATACTGAACACTAATGAATTGTGTATTTTGAAAGGATTACGATAGTTAAGTATTATGTTTTATGTTTTTTACCACAATAACATTTTTTAAAGATTTAAAAAAAAAGAGTAGGAGTGTAAATTGATACAACTTCCGTGGAGAAAAATTTAGCTAATATCTATTTATAGGTATATAATACAGATATCTATTTATAAATATATAACACCTATAAAAATTTTAAATTCACATACCCTTTGACTCAATAACTTATAGAAATTAAAACTACTGATATACTCACACATGTACAAAACTAAGTATCTCAAAGGATATTCACTGCAACATTGTTTAACATAGAAAAAGACTAGAAACACCGAAGTCATCCTTGGGGCTTTTAAATAACAAATTCAGAAAATGTATTCAAATAACCTATCTTTGAAATCATTCCATAATAATTTATATAAACGATGGTACATCTGTAGAATGTTAAAAGAAAAAAAAGTAGTCACTCTATATGAGTTTTTATGAAATTATCCCAATTAAATTGTTAGAAGGCAAACAGCAAGATGCACGCAGGTGTTCACAGAATGCTACAGTATATGGGGGAAATAAAGATAGAGTTGCACCTTTGTATATGCACATCTCTAGCAAGAGACACAAGAAACTGATAACGAAATGCCTGGAGTACAGGAATCAGAAGAACATACACTTTTCACTACATATTTCCTGTGCCCCTTTAGTTCTCTATCACGTATTTTGAATCTGTGTCCTAATAAGACCTTGGGCCCCAAATACCCTAATCGTAAGAAAAATTTTGCCATAAAAGTAGTTCCCTTTGCCTGCCTGCCCACCTTCCCCTCCAACTCCCTACCTGTCCTCCTGCCCAGGCCCTGTCTCACCAAGTCGCAGCACTTTCCCTGTCCCTTCTGTTCCTCTCCAGAATAAGGTGAATCCCGTCAGTGGTAAACGACTTAAATTCAGCGCAAAATCATAATAATAGGTCATGCAAAAAAATAGCCTTTCAGTTTAACAGTATCATGTTACAATTCTTTATATAATAGGATAAACGAATATACACTAAATTAGAAGTGTTTGTCATGGAAAAATCATTATGTTTTTAAAATATTTCATTTTTAACACTTTCACAAGAATCTGTAATAATGATGTCAGTTGCTTTTCAATTATTTTAGATGCCATGAGAAAGCTAGGCTTTATATTCACATATATATTATGTTCTTTGATACACTCATAATATCATGGAAGGCAATTGTTAATACCCAGCCAAGTTGTTATCAGCTCAAACTCTTTCCCATTCAATAATCAGTTATATACTAATTTATATTTTTAAGTTAATGGGGCAGGGATGCCTGGGGGGGCTCAGTCAGTTAAGCATCCAACTGCTGGTTTCAGTTCAGGTCATGATCTCAGGCTGGTGGGATCAAGCGCCTCCACTCAGTACTAGAGATTATCTCCCTCTATCTCTGCTCCTCCCACTGCTAACACTCTCTCTCTCTAATAAATAAATAAAATCTTTAAAAAAATTAAAATTAAAATTAATGGGGCAAAAAATAGAGGAATAAGTATAACGTTCAAAATTACAAGGACAACCAAAGAATAAAAATAACAATATAAATATCAAACACTGGGAGGTAAGAATTAGTAAAAATGAGGTCAATTCTCACTTTTCACACGGGAGAATCAGTATTATTGTCTAAGATGATAAATCAGGAAATAGCTGTGTAAGCAGACTACGGAGACTACAGTTACTGAGAGAATGACCCGTGGAACTAACAGCTGAAACTGGATGAGAAATGGAGTGAGATCCTGTTCCTTTCTGTCATTCACTCTTCTTCATTCTTTGATGTATTCTCATACCCATGTTTTTCTTTAATAAATTTTTTAAAGCAGTCAATAAGTTTTTTTTCACATAAAGTCTATTATAAGCATACAACTAAGTCAAGCATAAAGAGACTCTTAAAAGAGAGAAATAAAATTAATTTAAAGGAGGTCATGTTCTCATAGGGTCAATATTTGAACACAGGTGAACACACAGACATGTACATACACATCCATCTATACATGTATACACATGGATGTGTTCAGAACTATACATGAGAACTAAAATGGAAAGGTGTTTGGAGGAGAGGAGACCCAGAGCATGGGAGTGGTCAAGGGGCACATCCCTGACCATCCCTGTGACCAGCTGGACAAGAAAGGAGGATGGAGGATGGTTATTCTAGACAGGAAGTTGTGGTGCAAAGAAGAGAAGTCATGGGACAGTGAGGAGTCAAACCTGAGTAGAGCAGAGAATGTGACAAGAAAACGAGATTGGCAGAGTGGCCTGGGAAAGCCATGAGGGAGCAGATGACCGAGGTCTCTGAAGTCCAGACAGAGGACTAAGGTTTGGTGGAGTAGGATAAGTGGTGAGTTGTGGAGGTGCCTGGAGGGGGACTGAGGTTGGTCTAACAGTGTGGAGAGGATGTTTCTGCCGAAGAGAGGAGAGTCCAGGGTGCGCGTTGAAGTAGGTGCGAGGTGATGATAATCTAATAGAAGGGAAAAGGAAGAGACATGGAGACACTTCCTTTACTCCCTGACCCTGGCAATCAGTAGCCCCCAGAGGGCAGCTCAGACGATTTTGACAGAGCTAAACTGCAGGAGTTCTAATGCCAGCAAAGATGCTATTCCCCACCCTTCCTGCAGACAAATGCTTCAGCATATTCCCAGTCAGGGAAAAAATGGAAAATGGCAAAGAGCTGAGGCGGATTTGCTTAGACGATCAGTAGTGCCTGGTTTTTGATGTTGGCTAGATGCATAAAGAAAACTGAGAATCAGAAAGCACAGGTTCAAACCCTAGCTCTGCCACTTACTAGTGTGTATTCTCACACGTGTTATTTAGCTTCTCTAAGTTTACTTATTTACAGGATGGCGGGAATAATGACTTCCTTTTAGGAAAGATGCGTGAGAAAATGAACAAAGCACCTTGTGTGTGGCATCTACAAACTATAGGTTTCCTGCCCTGGTGCCCATTACTATCCAGTACTGCTCCCTGGCTGCTCTCAGTCCTTCTGCTTCGCTGGCTCTGAGTCCACCCCCTTCACCAGCTCAGCCACATGACCCAGGCCTAAGACCCATTTCATTCTCCTGACTGCCATTATTGGTTCAAGGATGAGCATGTGACTTAATTCAGGGCAAGGAAAATTAGACCCAAGATTTTTTTGTTCAACTGGTGGAGGGAAAGAAGCTAAAATATTTTACAGACAGAAATCTGGAATGGTATTAGCCTGGAGGTACAGAGAGCCATTGTACCAACATGTCAAGTTCAAGAATGAAGCAATCATGGAAGAGGGCAGAAGGAGAGATAGAAAGATAGAAAGTTCCATACCTATTATTGAGGTCCTGGCTGAAGCTATCCCTGTGACCAGACTGCCTGTGGACTTCTCCATAAGGGAGACTACAAATGCCTTTTTTTTTTTTAAGCCAGTCTGGGTTGGGTTTTCTGGCACTTGCAACTCAATGAGCACTAACTTCTTCCCCATCTCCCACCCTTCAATAACTGCAAGCTCCCAAATTGAAGTTCTTCTGTGGGAAGAGAGAAGGCGTTTTCCTCTTTGTCTTCCCCCTTCCCAGTAATAGAGCAACACAAAGAAACAGCTTGCCAAATGGCTCAGACTTCCCTCCCCAAAGGAGCACCTTTAGGGCCCATTGGAAACAGGTCCATCTAGAGTCAAAAATAACCACCTGCTTTTCTGTTCACCATCTTGGAAGGGGTAGGCACATTTCTCATCCTTTTCTCCTCGTGTTTCTCCATTGCATCCCTCCCCCTCCGGTTTCCCCATCAGTGAAGGTCCCCATATGGGTACACTGATTCTAATACGGTCCTTCCTGTGCAGTCTCTCATACTGCTGCCTATGGCCTCAGTAGCTAGTGCCATAAGTTTCCTCTTTTCCTCCATATTTCAGGGCCGGAAAATGCTTGTTAAACATTTGCTCCCAACACCTACCAGTGGATCCTCTTCTATTAAGGAGGGAGCTCTGTTTGGTAGCGAGATGGTTTCACTCAACCCTGAATTTATAAATAGCTAACACTCCAATTGGTTGCGAGCCTGGCAGAACGGGTAACATATGCATGCCCCCATTTGAGTGGGCCCAGCTTATGTTATGTTGAGCAATTTTTTTCTAGAAATGAATAAAAATCAAATTATGACAAAATGCCTTAATTTCCTGTCTCAGATGCTAGTTTTTGATCATGCAGTCCATGACTTTAATCAAAATCCCCCATCATTTGAAGACTAACAGCAACTCTTTCCATAGAAGGAAACTGCAGAACATACATGTGTGCCCCCAAATTCGTTACCATATATTAAAATTGTAGTTTGCGTTTGCTTTTCCCCAAAGCCCTGAAGTAAAAACAAAATGACAAAACATAAAGCACAATGAATCCTCAAGAACTGAGGAAATTTTGACCAAATTTATTTCCTCTTCACTTTCCTTAAAAATATCATAAATCCTTTGGGAAGTTCAGCCAACCTTGCTGTAATCTCTGGTAATTAGGAACTGAAAGAGGCTGAACAAATAAGATTCACTAATCCACCTCACCTTTTCTGTCAGTTTTAACCTCCTCTCATAAAAAAAAAAAAAAAATGTAATGCCTAATGCCTAGGAGTAGCCAAATTGACTGACATTGGTTTTTTTACCCCCTCTACTCCCAGCCCCTTCAGGTCATGAGGAAGAGATGACACCTAGAAGCAAAGACCAGGAAAGAAAGAATGAAGTAGTTGTGACTATAGGCTAGGATAATGTGCTGAGTCTCCAAAATGATAAATTGGTTCCCAGACAGTTGACCTAGCTAAACTTAGTGGTTAATTAGCCCAAGGAAGACATACATACAGACCTAGAGAGAAGTCACCAGCAAGCCAAAAAGCTTCTATGCCAGTGGAAGGAAAATTCACCACTGAGGGAAGAAATTTTTCCTCAAAAAAAAAAACAAAAAACAAAAAAAAACAAAACTATTCTACCTCATCTCACAGAGTGGTTTTCTAACTACCTAAATGCTAATAAATCTTTAGTCATGAAATACTAAATAGCTAGGGTCACCCAGCTAGTTAGTGACCATGCTGAGACAAGAGTCTGGACTCCTGACCTCGTGAGTGATCCCGCTCTCCCTTCTCCCTGTAAAACATTTGCAATGTTTCCAGAGATTCTGTCCAGGTGTGTTCTGGCCATTCAAATATCTCTCTTTCATAGGAGTCTTCAAATTTGATTAAAATGAGGGAAGAGAGGAGAAGAGTCTCCTGGAAAGAGCACTGGTTCAGGAGTCATTGGACCCAGT
Organism: Neomonachus schauinslandi; assembly: GCF_002201575.2. Taxonomy (NCBI): domain Eukaryota; kingdom Metazoa; phylum Chordata; class Mammalia; order Carnivora; family Phocidae; genus Neomonachus; species Neomonachus schauinslandi. The sequence continues at coordinate 18,663,094 of NC_058416.1, read as the reverse complement.
CCAATCATGGTTCTAGAAGGTTGGTTGCGCATCCCCTCATCCTTTCTGTGCTTTGCTCAGCTTTAAAATTGACATTCCATTTTCTCTTCTCTACCTCACAAAAATGGCCAAAGGGCAAAGGACACAACCTTAGGCAGTATTCCCAGAGCCACTCTTTTCTTATTATTTTTTATTATTAATGAGATACAATTGATACATAACATTGTGTTCATTTTAGATGTACAATAACATAATGATTTGATGTGTGTATATTATGAAATGATCACCACCACAATAAGTTGAATTAATGTCCATCACTTCACAGAATTACAATTTTTTTCATGTGTTGAGAACCTTTTAGATCTACCCTCTTAGCCACTTCCAAATATATAGTACAGTATTGTTAACTATAGTCACCATGCTGTACATGACATCCCTAGGACTTATTTATTTTACAAATGGAAGTTGTACCCAGAGCCATTCTTTGACTATTATTAATTTTACAGCTTGGCAGCTGGAGACTCAAACGAAAGGACCATCTTCACATGCAAAAGCATAAAAATAAAGTTCAAATATTCACAGTATAACTACTTATGATAAGACAAAGCCCGATTTTTGGTTCACATATTTTAATGCTAAAACCAATCGATGTCCAAGCAGATGATACATTTTCTAGTTATTCCTAACCAGCCTTGTGTTTATTTCTGTTCTCATTAGTACTCATTTGCTTAATCAAGTCTCCTACCTCAGAACTCTTAGCATAAATGCAACATTTGTGAAACCTGAACATGATCAGGAATTATAATCACTCTTAAATGTACCTACAGCCAAATAATAAAATACATTCCCAATAAACCTTAAAAATAGTCATATGTTTAAAAAAAAAAAAAAAAAACTCATAGGTCCTGGGATGCAATTGTGACTGGGCCAGGCTGTAAAAATTAGTGATGTTCAGTCTTTGGCCATCAGAAAAATTTTGAGAAATTAGGATTTCAGATCTCAACAACTTAAACCCACTTGAGAAATAAGCAGACTATGAGTAAATGCATGGAAGATACACAATATATCAAAATGGATTCCTTTCTGGACTTCGACATTTCTGTCAGTTTTTTATTGACATCTGTCCCTGCCCACCTCTCCCACCGCATCCCCCCAGTGTGTGTCCCCCACCCCATCCTCTTCACGTGCAGAGGGGCGAGCCACAGTGCCCAATGGTGTGGATTCCCGAGTCCAATCCCATGAGCTCCGACACCAGCTCTGTCTGGTACTGCGTGATTTTGCTCAAGTTACACAGACTTGTAAGTCTCCACTGTTTTATTACATGGAGGTAATGACAGCATCGACCTCCGAGGAACGTTGTAAGCAAAAGTGCAGATCACCATCCCTGACAGAGAAAGGACCCAGTAAATTCTAACTATGTGGCAGCAGTGGGGGTTCATGCTGAGCCTCTTCCAGGGGCATCTGTCTCTCCAGACTCTGCCCATTCCCATCCCTCGGGGGCATTTATGCCAGGCTGTCTCCCACTGAGCAGGGGTGGGAGGGGGCCCACCTAAACTGCCTGTGGGCTCTCTCCTCTCCCTGGAGACGTAGACAGTGAATCATGGGGGACCTCGAACGCTGGAGTGGCTGTCAGTGCAGAGAGGAGAAGCAAGGGAACCTGAGCCCTCCTCCCCCTCCCCAGCCCACCTCTGCCCGATGCTTCTCCGGCCCCATCTCGAGTCCTTGGACCAGGGCTGGCTGCACAGCCATCAGCCCAGCCTGCCACACCACCTTATCACTTGCTCTTCGTAGAGAAGAGCGCCTAAATAGGCATTTTAGAATGGGGCTAGAATATAAGCTCTCTTTTCAGACTCTCCAAAATGCATCTTGCAGCCCCTTCCAGAGCACGGTTTCTTCTAAACTGTTATTTTATGCTTCTAAAATAAGCCATTTTCCCAGAAGACAGTGCCATAGATTGACAGAGCCAAAACACATGCTGGAGAAGACCTCCTGTGACCTTCTTTTGAGAGATGAGGGGATGCAGGCTTGTCTATAAGGTTATGATTCTCTTGGGGTCATGGCGATTGGCCCCAAGGAGTATTCACTTGATTGTCTTTCACACACGGACATGTATCTCCCATGTTGGTTGATGCCCAAGGAGTCAGTGTCTTGTATGAGAATTCTCACTACTTTTATAGAATAGCATTTATAGAATAAGGTTCTATCCTTATCTTTTAGTCTCTCTTTGGTGGTTTTATTTCTTTGTTTTTTAAATAGACTTGCAAGGTCTAGCAGACACTCCAAAGTTATACTTACTAGTCATTATAACATTTTTCTATTATTGCTATTTTTTCATTCTTAAAGTTATAACACAAGTATTCTGCCTTGTGAATATGTATATTAAAATATTTTTAAAATCAGCTGCATATTCTTATATAGGAAGATATTTATGCTAGAGGGCTAAGTGAAAAGAGTTTACGAAATAACATGTATCCTTTGATCTCATCTTCATTCTTTTTTGCACATTATAAAATCTGAAAGATCGGTCATTAGAATGCCAGTGATAGTTATTTCTAGAAGGGCAAGATTACAGGGGTCTTTTCCCCTTCTTTCTAATAAAGTTATGCATATTGTTCAGTTACTTACATAATTAAATACATTGATGCTTTCCATTTCAAATAAACATGGAAAGAACACTCCTAAAGCATGTTTCATAACACTTCTCTCTTGTTCATTTCTCCTTAAAGTCAGTTTGGAAGTATGAGTTTTGCCCATCCCTCCGAAGACCTCTGGACGCCCACTGATGTCACGAAATCTGTGATCAAAGCCTGCCACTGAGAACAGCACCTTCTCTTCAAGTCCCTTAAAATGAAACTTGGTGATGTATTTGTCTGAATCATTTCGTGCAGTCTGCCTGTAGGCTCTTACCTGCAACGCTTTTCTCTGAAGAAGGAAAGGTCTTTCTGCCTCTCATTGGCAGGGATTCCTCACTCACCCTGCAACATCCAGCCTTCCCAGCCCTCTGCTGATGCACCCGCTGCCCCAAGGGAATTAATCACCCGAATCCGCACCCACCTCACACCTCGAGGGACGCGCTAAGCATGATTTGCCAGGCTGTCTCCCCCATTCAGATAGAAGCCCCTTGAGGACAAGTGGTATACTGGGTGGCTGTGACATCAGCTCAGGCCCCGTTGGCTAAATAAATGCACTACATTCATGAATCCATCTGGCAGACCTTTCTCGGCTCCCCAGAGCAAACCTGTTACAGGTGAGCGGCATCAGAAGGAGTGGGGGTGGGGCGGTCAGAGTCATAAGTCTGGAATCACAAATATTAAAATCATGCTTCAAAATCTCCCAAATCTCCCATGAAGTTTATAGTACACAGAGTTTTGTGAGTAAAAACCCACTTTTATAATACGCAGGTATAAATTTCTAAAATATATAAGAACATACAGTATAGGACAGAATGCATGTGAAGAGATAGCTGCCCAGCAGACGTAAGAGAGAGAAAGCAGGCCATGTTTGATCCGACTTCGCAAAATTAAATATCACTGCACTGTATGAATTCCCATGTCCTTAGAGCACCTTGACTTTCTATTATGGCCTGTATCACACTGTTTTATGATTGTTTGTCTACATGTCTGTCACTCCTATGTTTTCCCTTTTGTCCTCAAGAGCTTAGCACAGTGCCTACGGCAGCTCAATAATGATACCTAAAGCTTCTCAAGCACTTATTATGTGTCAGGCACTGTACTAGGTGTTTGTACTTTATCTCACATTATACTTCAACAACCTAAGAGGATTAGTAGCCTAATTTTACAGAGCGATTAACTAACTTACATAAAGTGACCCAAGTAGTCTGGGAACAGCTAGGATTCAAATACAGGTCTTTTCTGCCTCCAAATCCCATTCTGTGACCATTGTACTATTTTGTATCTCCATTATAACAAATAGGATTTAATGAACATTTACTAATTCATAATCACTTACTAGAGAAGCTTGGTATAAGGACATGCTAGAACACTTATAATAACAAAGGTAATCAATTGTACGAGAGTAAGAACTTACTTATTAAAGTCCAATCAGAAATAAGAATAGCATCAGAAAATATAATTCAAGGAGAAGATAGTCAACTCATAAAAAATGATTGTGGGGCACCTGGGTGGCTCAGTCGGTTAAGCATCTGCCTTCAGCTCAGGTTGTGATCCCAGGGTCCTATGATCAAGCCCCACACTGGGGCCCCCTGCTCAGTGGGGAACCTGCTTCTCCCTCTGCCTGGCCCCTGCTTGCACTCTCTCTCTGACAAATAAATAAAATCTTAAAAAAAGAATGATTGCCCACCATCCTTTGGTAAACATCCACTACTTGAAGCAGAAGTATTGAATGTGTAGGAACAGCAGCTACTGTATGAGAAAAGCACAAATCCAAATGGATATAAGATGCTAAGGTACATTGGGAGTGGCTGAGTGGTGTTAGGTATGTTTTATGTCCCAGCATGATAGGAAAATGGTCGGTGGCACCAATCAGGACAGAGAGGAAAGCACCAGATAGGTTATTAATGTAGTTTATTTTCAACAGGGAAGGACCCAGTCAGGGATTGGAGATCAGAACCCCGGGGCCATTTCTGCCTCTACCACAGTTAACTCCAGGAACTCGGGCACATCCCTGAAGTTCGTGCTACCCATCTGGGAACGTGGGATAAATTAAAAGTGTCAGGGTTGTTGGTAGGCAGCCCTATGCTTCTTTTCTCATGTGCATCTCCAGTAGTCCTATCACAGGAACGATGGGCCACGGCAGAGCACAGTGGAAGGCAGCCCAGCTCCCCTAGCCGCAGCTCACCTGCATGAAATGTATGCAGGAGTAATTGAGTTTCCCCAGAATAGGATGCTGGCGAGGTGGCCAGCATGCTCCCTAAGATGCAAAACATGGTGCATAGGTGAGCAAAAGTGAGGACCACTTAAAACAAATATTCCGTATACTACATGTGCATTTCCCCATTTATTAAATATATATCATTCATATATACACATATATATACACACATATATGCATATATATATATATACATATATCTCACACCCCTCAGAGCTCTGGTGTAAGCAAAATTCACAGCTTCTTGTATTTCATACTTTGTGCTTGGGTGAATTGGCTAAACATAGAAAATGTTCAAAAATAGTTTCTGGATCCACTTGAAAGGCACTAGAGGTTTGTACTTGCCCAGGGCGGTGACTAGAATACAGAAACCTGCCTAGGGGGCCCGGTGAAGAAGCAGCCAGGAGAAGGAGGGAGTCCTTGATCCCAGGACCACAGCGAGGCTGAGGATCCAGGCTGTGGTCTGTGCATGTCTCTCTGCCTGTCCCTTTCCCTCCTGTAGCCTCTCCTTTAACGACTGGACTCCTTCACAGCACAGCAGGAAGAGGGGAAAGAAAGAAATTGAAAACCACATTGATTAGTGTGGCTTCTTGTCAGCAGTTGTGAGAAAATATTTAAGGAAAAAAAAGTTGAAAGCTCTAAATATATAAGGACTTGCAGATGGCTGGCGAATTTAGGTATCTATGCTGCTCCTGCCACGGTCAGCCCAGACTCCGTGTGGCAAAATGGTAGCTGAGACATCAGGATCAATCCCACCGTCTGCCTCCTACATCAGCGGTGTTCACTAGATGGGCGTCGGTTTCATGCCACTTCTTGAAGGCAGCCTATACATCAGTTCCCAGAAGTGGCGGGTATTTGAAAACACACTGACAGTCAAGAATGTTTGGGAAGCAGAAGCAGAGCTGAATGAACTGATTTAAGCTAGTAGTTCTACCGATGTGTCCCTGACTAGTAACTAGACTCAACTCTCTCCATCTGTGGCTGCAATTCGCTTATTCGGTTCCAACGGTATTTACCACGCGAGCCCTTTATGCCAGACGGTATACCGCCCCAACCTGGCGGCTTCCATACCCATCTAGTCGCAGAAACAGCTCAGGAGAGCCTAGAAAGCGGGCCTCATCCTTGAACACGAAAGATAGGCGGGAAACTCTCTGCACTGGAACTAGAAAATGAGACAATGAACGGGATACCAGCAGCAGGTGGAGCGCCAAGGGTGACCTGGATTGAGCACTGACTTGGGGACAGCCCCTGTCCGGCCACCAGTTCACTGGCGCTTTGAGGGAGTCGTGTTGCTTTTCTGCCTTAGCGTCTTCATATGTAAAATCAGAGGGCTCGCGGTATGTATTGTATTTTGGCTGATTATTTACCCCACACTTCCCAAGAACAAAGCTCTGCATTGGCCGGTAGCAGAGATCCTGTGAAATGTACATGAAAGCACTCAGGAAAGTGTCCAGAGGTGCCCTCATAACTGTGAACCATCTTGACCGTTGTTTCTGGGACATTCTATGCAATCTGCAGACATAAGGAACAGACTCGCGTAGCCAGGGAGAAGGTGTCATCATGGCAGAGAATCGGCGAAAACCACGGGGAATTTTCCCGGCCCTCACGACAGAGGAGCTACTGAGGGGTCTCCGTTGGGCACCCAGATCAGGGGAAAGGAGAGAATTAAAGTTTAGAGGCTGGCAAACAAGAGAAAATGAGAAATCTCAGCAGAAGAGCCTGAGACCGTTTCAACACTGCCCCGCCATTTCAGAGAAGCTTTTCAGAGCTGCCAGACATTTTAAATGCTGACACATTCCAACCCTCTCACTTAATAGATGAGGAAACTGGAGACCAGAAAAAATGCAGTGTGACTCACCCCGCGGAGCGGCTGCAGGGCCCGGGGCCTGGAACTCCCTCCTGTCTCCTGACGCTGGGGTGTCTTCTCCCCAAACTGCAGGAAAGTTTCATGCTTTTAGAGAGATGGCTGTCATTTGATTATCCATTGCTGAGCTAGGATGTTGCCTAACCTAAGAAGGCGGTTATTTTGAAGTTTAGGAAAAGAGCGCAGGGGCACCTGGCTGGTTCAGTCGGTGGAGCTCACAACTCTTGAATTTGCGGTTGTTAAGTTCGAGCCCCACGTTGTGGGGAGAGAGTACTTAAAAATAAAATCTTTTTATTTTTTAAAAAGCCTGGGTGGCTCAGTCGGTTAAGTGTCGGACTCTCGGTTTCGGCTCAGGTCATGATTCAGTCATGAGATCAAGGCCCATGTTGGGCTCCCACTAGGTGTAGGTCTGGATGCTGCTTGCGATTCTCTCTCTCTCTGCCCCTCCCCTCTCCTGTGTGCACACGTGCTCTCTCTCAAAAGAAAATAAATTAAATAGGGACACCTGGGTGGCTCAGTTGGTTAAGCATCGCCTTCGGCTCAGGTCATGATCCGGGGCTCCTGGGATCCAGTCCCGCATTGGGCTCCCTGCTTAGCGGGGAGTCTGCTTCTCCCTCTGCCTCTGCCCCTCCCCCACTGCTTGTGCGCTCTCTCGCTCTCTGACCAATAAATAAAATAAAATCCTTAAAAATAAAATAAATCTTTTTTTTAAAGAGAACAAATTCTCAAAACTATGAATAGAGCCATACAAATTGTACAGTAGACAACTAAAGAAAAGTTTTGAATCAGGGAGGCCTCTAAAAAATCACCTAGATGAAAAAGAGGAGATCTATAGAAACCATTTTGGCGGTAGGGAGGCAAAACCTGTATTCCTTCTATTATAAATGCCACCACTACACTTAAAGAATATGAGACAACAAATTTCGGTGCTAGAAGGCTGGACCTCAGATTTTCTAACCTGCTGTCAGTCACATACAACAGACACACTTTGGGCAAACTGTAATCACCACCATGGAAACCAAAGAAACAGGGTAGCTGGTCAACTGCTCCACAGTAACCTGGAAGGCAAATCCAGTACCGTCAGTGAAATTGAGGGGAGAGAGGAATGGTGACGGCACACCAAGTTTGGTGTTGACCCTTCCACCTGCGGGCCCCAGTAGTTGGAAGAGAGCAGACCCCTCCCCTCCCCAGCTTCTTTGAGCACCCCAGGAGTGACTGTAGCATCTCCAGAGGCCTCCCATGCAAAGTGGCTCAAGTAGGGGTTCCCACGTCCAAGCCCCAGCCCTGCCATGTAAGCTGTGCGACTGGAGGCAAATTGCCTCAGTTTCCTCCACTATGAAATAAAGATAATGGTATTGTCTACCTCGAACAGTTGAGATCAGGAATTTTTTCAGTTACTGTGCGTGAAGCACTTAGGACAGGGCTTGGCATGTAGAAAACATTCCATTGAAGGGGGCTACCATTATTAGCTATTGCCCAGGCCAGAGCATTTCTGCTCTAAACACTAACCAGGGGCACCTGGGTGGCTCAGTCAGTTGAGCATCTGACTCCTGATTTCGGCTCAGGTCATGATCTCAGGGTCCTGGCATCAAGCTTGGTGCTCAGTGCAGAGTGTGCTTGGGATTCTCTCCCTTTGCTCCCCACCCCCAACTTGGTGTGCATGTTCTCAGTCTCTCTCTTTCAAATAAATAAATCTTATTTTTTTAAAAAGATTGTATTTTTTTATTTGACAGAGAGAGAGACACAGCGAGAGCAGGAACACAAGCAGGGGAAGGGGGAGAGGGAGAAGCAGACTTCCTGCTGAGCAAGGAGCCCGATGCAGGGCTCAATCCCAGGACCCTGGGATCATGACCTGAGCCGAAAGGAGACGCTTAACGATTGAGCTACCCAGGTACCCCTAAATAAATGAATCTTAAAAAAAATAACCATTTACAGCTCTTAAACTGGAGTTTGATTGAGTTACACAACAAAGACACAACCATAACTAGATAGTACTTAGCAATGAAAATGAATCATGAATTGCAGCAGTCTCTCTGTAGAACGATTGACTTGTGGGTTGGATTGTGAGTCCCGGTTCCTTTTGGCAAAGGCAAGTCGCTCATACCATAACCACTTCTCCCCGTGTGTGTGCTTGGGCCTGATGACTGGGTCACTGGGAGGGCTGCTGAGGAGGATGTTTTAATCACTGTGCTCTTAGAGAATTTTGTACAAAACCGTCAGTCCCCCACCACCAGCACCTCTTGCCTTTCTGGTAAATGCTCATCACCCCACACCCCCTGCTTTCTGCTGTGACCCCCTCCCCCCCATGCTGCTGCAGCTAGCTATTCTCTCTCCTGTGCTGGGAAACACAGACTGTTTCTAAGCATCTCGATTCCCCTGGCCCACCCCAGGGAAGACAGTCCTGGGGGCAGAGGGAAGGCCTTTCCTGGCATGTTTCCACTGCATTCTAGCCACCTTGGACTCTCAGTGCCCGGGGTCATGTTAGGTACAGGATCCCGGGATCAACAAGGTAGGCCCAGTGCTTGTCCAACTGGAGCGTACAGTCTAGTTTGGGTGGCGATGAGATAAGTAAGCAGGCAGCAATGGTGACGCATCCTAAGGGCCACAGAGATCTGGGGGAGGCTTGGGAGCTTAGGGAAGGCTTCCAGAAGGAGGTGATCACTAAACTGGGATTGAAAGCAGCAAGCCAAGAATTATCCAGCTCCTCAATTTCTGGCCATCTCCTCCGGCTTTTTGCACACCCATACTCCCTTTCGTATTTGGGCAGAAAGGAAGGGGCTGGGGACAGTGGCAACGAGAGGGAATTTCATTGGGGGAAGAAGGGCCCACGGGACACCGTACCCTGTCCCCTCAATGCTCCATCATTCTCCTTCCCCTCCTCAAAGCAAAGCAGCAGCATCTCATGGCTGAGAGCAGAGAGTGGGCCCAGTGCTGACTGTCCATGGCCTGGGCACTAGAGAAAAGCAGCAGGGTAACTTGACAAAAGTCCATTTGACTTCAGTAGGAAGGCAGTCTGAGAAAGTTCAGTTCCCCTTATTGCCACCATGTGGTTACCTGTGCCCCTGGCAGCCAGTCGGCCCCCTTGCGGCCCCTGGCCAGACAGTCCCACATCTCCCACAGGGGCTGCAGATGTTGCTACTCTATTTTAGGCTGCGGCTTGAGGAAGTGGATTGGAACCAAGGGCCCCACCCCTCGTGGGACAGCACCAGGACCATGGCTGCCTGTGCCCCTTGGGGTCGGAGTCCTGCCACTCTGGTTTTACCGTTTACAAGGCGTGGATGGCTCCCGCTGTCTGGCAGAGCTGGGGACCTTGAGAGCATGAAGTGAACTGTCAAAGATCACACAGCAGGAAAGAGATGGTCTGGACTAAGTCCATGCACAGGGCACAGCTGCTGCCCAACTGGAGGACGAGGGCTTGGGGGTCCATTTTAAAGGAGGAAACTCTAAAAGGCTGTGGTTTCTCCAGTAAAAGACACGTTATGCACACACATATTCAGCTATAGGAACGATTATATTTTTTCAAATCCTTAGGAGTTTGGGAGGTAGAGATAGAGAAAATAGTACAGAATTGTGAAGAAAGAGAAAATTTAACATTTGTTTGATCCCTAGTAAGAGCTGTGCCCCTCCCCCATGCTTGACACATCACTGACACCCAATAAATATTTGCTGAATGCATAAACCCCTCAGACACACGCCACAGATAGTGGTAGGTTTCAGTCAGATATTTTGGTCGAGGCTGGACTATTAGGTAACGTTGACAGCAAGAAAAACAGTCAACACACCCATGAAGCAACTCTACTTCTGTGTTTGTAGTTCAGTTTCACAAACAGTGTCTTTCTATTCCACTCTATCCTTTTCTCCTAATATAGTTCAAGTTTGAAAGTACCAGCTGGGCCACGTTTCCCAGTTGTCTATGACCCAAGAAATCAAATATTCTCCCTAATTACTAATGTGCTTTTATACTTTAGAGGTCTGTAATCAAAGCAGACCTTGTTAGACAAACAAAAAGTTGTCTCCTTCACTTGAAGTTCAAGTGTAGGCTCACAAATCAAATTATTTGTTCGCCCTTGCTGTCAGCCTTCGGTCTTTAGCTCCGACCTATATTAAAATCTATTGTGCGAATGGTTCGTGCATGTGTGTGTGTGTGCGCACATGTGTTTGTGTGTGAACATACACAGTGCTTACGTTCACTGCCAGACCCATGCAAATGCATACGGCATATCTGTGATTCCTGGGATCGGTATCGCGCCAGATTCTTACACAGCTATTGAGATGAAACACACATACCCTAAGATTTGTACAGCTTCTCAGTAGGGGAAAGCTCCAGAGCAGCATGAAAAGTCACACCAGCTGCTGAAGAGGAAGCTGCCTGAGCTTTGAAATACTGCCGCAATTGGCCTAACAGCTCCGATATTATGTCATTAGTAAAAGTCTTATCACCCCATCCGTATGCATCTGAATCTCATTTTTTAAATGTGCTTTTAATTTTTGTCCCCAGACTAATCCACATCTCCCTGGCCTTGTTGAATTCTGGGTGGAAAGGAGAGAAGAGACAGGTCAGCGCCCCCTCCCTTTCCCGAACCAGCCCACAGGCTTGGAGCACTTAGCAGGATTTCGAGCTACCTAAGGAAAACCCTGGAGTGTTTCAGATCCTAACAAATGATAACATGTTATAGGTTTTTTAAAAGGGGGAAAAAAAGACACAGAAAGAACCCAAAATGTAATCAGAGCAGGTTTTGATGTGTGCAGTTTTCTTTTTACTGGCAACTAAAACTCATCTTGCATTTAAGAACATTTTGAAATTTGTCCCTGTAATGTTTTCAATTAGAAGCTTTCTTGCACGTGACGTACCAAGGGAAAAACAACACTTGGAGTTAGAGCGAAGAGTACTCCCAGAGACGAATCTGATTAATGGGATAATCTTGTAGATTACAATAGTTAGAGGCATTCCCCACTCTCCAAGGACTGGGACTCCTCACTCCCATCCGAACAGCTGCACATTCCTCAATACCATTATTATCCAGCGCAAGGCCACGATCCGCATGTTCAAATTCCTATAATAGCCACATTTGGCAATTTCCTATTGTGCAATTTGAGTTTCAGAAGTTAAAGCTCCAAGTTCCGTGTGATTACTTGATAGAGTTCACAAACGGAATTGATTTTCTAAAGCATCATGAAAGATTGCTCAGTGAGAAACCAGACAAAAGAGTGCCCCCAACAAGCAAAACAGCTTTTATGTGGCACACTGAAAACGGAAAGGACAGCCCTGTCATCTGCCAGTCAGTCCCCCAGAGTCGCCCTGAGGGGCAGGTGAATGTTTTTATTCCCAGTTTACAGGGAAGAAACAGCCACAGAGAAGTTAAGAAACCAGCCCCCGGGGCTTGACTGAACGGATGGCGGAGTTAGGATTAAGAACGCTGGTTCCCTGTCTCTCATTTCCATGCTTAGCCCACCAGGCAAGCCATCGCCTTCTGGGACCACCGCTCAGCTGCTCAGTGAGTCAGCGAGGAAAAGAGAAATTTCCTTATGTCTCCATAGCAGATGCAAGCTATAGTGATCTTGGCTGAAATTTGATTATAACCTCTTTCTTTTTTCTTTCTGTGGTCGAGATAAAGCCTTCGAAGAATCCTGAGTGAAAACATCCAGGCAAATGGTCATTCCCTCTTATATCTGTCCCACTCCATTTTCCCTGGTAGTTTCTCTTCCTCATTGTTAATATTTGGGGGCCACACTGACTAACCTGCAACTTTTCACCTCTAAGCAAAGACTGTGCCCTGTTTAATGTGCTGGATCCTTCAGTATTTGTGCTGTTTGCCCAGGAGTTTTTAGTCCTTTGACGTTTCTCTGCAAACTGTCTCAGATGAACAAGACATGAAGCTCACGCTGAGTAAAACCGGAACTTAAAGGGAGTTTTACCCTGGTCCCCACTCCCTCCTGCTTGTACTATTTCCTCTCAAAGGCTGGAGAGATCTCTCTGCACCTGAAGGTCAGCATCTTGAGTCTGTCTTTCTATAAAAACCGAAAAATATGAAACTGTTCATACTAAGATATAAATGACTGATGGCAGCTTAAAACGCCCGTAGCCATGTGTCTTGCAGGATCCAACGCTTCAAACGACAGAGAAGATGTTAATCCAGTGAAGTTCAGGTGTGTAACAGGTGGAGGGAGATTTGAATGGTGTGGAGGGAGGGAGGGAGAGGGGGAAGTCGCAGTAGTTCCTGAAATCATCACATATACCCGTGGTTCTTAGTCGTGAGCGTGGATCAGCATTACCTGGAGGGCTTGTTAAACCACAAATTGCTGGCCCCATCCCCATAGTTACTGATTCATTAAGTGTGGGATGGGGCCCAAGAATGTGCACCCTCAACAAACTCCCAGGCGCTGCTGCTGGTTGGTGAATCACACTTTGAGTTGCACGGACACCGTGTGCACCATGGACAGCAGAAGACAGTCTCAGCAAGAATTGTTCATGATGCCCAGAATCAAATATGTCAAACTTTTAAAGAAAGGGTTAGTACCCCAACCTGAGTCGGTAAAATGACCTAACAGAAGGTGAGTAAGTGGAATGGAGATTTGGGCTAAATGGCCTTGCTTTGCAAATCTTTCCGACGCAGACCATCCAGGAGGGGAGATTCGTGAGCTAGGGGTACTTCATCAAGGACAGCTTTTCAGGGTGTTTGGAAATGAGGATTGTGAGCCAGCACTCTAATTGACCTCAGCTGTCACAATGGTAAACAAAGAGATGTAGCTTGGTACCCAGGGATCAACCATCGGGGGTTTATAGATCAATATCCACACCTTGAACTGCACTTGAAAGCAAATTAAAAGCCAGTGAGGACTGCACAGTGCACAACCCAAGATGTAGGCAATGATTTGCAAAAATTTTTTAATTGGAGTCAATAGGAAATGTCTCTTGCTTTTTTTTTTTTTCCTTCCATTCCATCAAGCTTGCTAGTGATTTTGTTTTTCTTCCAGACATCACAAGATGTTGGTTAGGGGGATGGTGCAACACTAAGAATCTACACTCCTGAACTTTTATTAATTTATACAAATTGGAACCTATTACCATACAGGAAGTGTGTAAGTCAACTTAAGCATTGCAAGACCTAAGAAAACAGTTACTAAAATCCAACTGGTCTTTAACATGAGTGTTGGTGATGTCACTCAATGTCCATATTATAAGGAAGTTATAATGAGAGAGAAAGAAAGCCAATATTTACACACACACACACAATACAGACTGCCTCCTTCCCTCTCCACCTGTAGAAAAATAAAGAATATGTTGTTTCCATTGTGTATAGTGAAAAAAATTAAGAAATGTGAGATTGATCTGCAATGTCTATAGTATATCCTTTGGTATAAAATACATCTAAATTAAATTTCTGTCGCCCGTGGTGTTGGGAAGTACACCAGAGATTGTTTTAGGTTTAGAAGAACATAGCTTGTCCCTGCTCCTCTCCCCTCAAAAAAAAACTTCCTCAGGACCTCTTGAAAGACAGGCTTGGCTTATAACTTCTGTTTAAATACATATGTAGACTTTTGAATGAGTATAAACAGCTTCATTACATGTGTTTTCCTCTTTTTTTTTTTCTAGCTATGTCCGCTGTGGTTTTGGGCTTCTCAGTGCCAAGCTGTGGGCAATCATTTTCTAGTCAGTTAAAAGGCCTTTAGGTTAAGCAGTAATTCAGACTATAATAGTCTGTGGTGGTTTCCCAACACAATCCTGCGGAAGGAAAGAAAACACATCAGTTCTCTGAAAGTTGGCTTCTCTTTTTCCAGAGCTCAAGTGCATTTTAGGTGCCTTAAACCATGAAGATCCCAGAATTATACAATTGGGTAGAAAATTAGATCAACTTCTTTTTTATATATTGTTCATATTTTGGAAAATGAATAACTTCCCCTTTTATGAGCTGGAAAGTGCAAAAATGAATTGATACATCAGTGTGTTTTGGGTGAAAATGTCTAAGTTTCCTGAGTCTGTTTAGATGTACAAAGAAAAGTCAGGACCACCACCATCAACTCACTCTTATAAAAATCCTTAAATGGAACCTTCTCTATCTCACCGACTTTTCTAATTGAATATTCATTTCCTTTTGGGGGGCTAGGGGAAGGGGATGAAGAGGACTCCCAAAAATGGTCATGTGGCTGTTTAATAGCATTCAGAAAACTGAATTCATTTAACCAAACAAGTAATCAAGCATGGTAGGTGCTATGGGAAATGTTAGGTACCGTGGAGTTAAGTACTAGTGTGTGTTAGTACTATGGGCAATTCAAAGCCGTTTAAAAAGACAAGATTAACGCAAATGCAAAGACTGGAGAATGAAGAAAGATTGCATTTCATTAGGTCCTACACTGTGAGATGCTAATTATAAGGAAGAAAATAAGAGTTTAACTTTATAAAAATTCCTGATTTTGGATCTAGAACCCTGATTTAGCTTTCTTCTCTCGTACTCGGCTGAGAATGAATGGAAGGCAAGGCTGCAAGGCAGAACATGGACAGATTTGACACCATGGGCACTAGACTGTGTGCACTTGGTCAGATCCTTTCACTTCTCTAAGCCTCAATTTTGACATAAAACGGAGATCATAATCCCTACTGCAGAGTCTAGTGAGGATTAACCAACTCAGTTAAAACCCATAGAATGGAGCTCATAATAGAAAGTGAAGTAAGTGGTAGCTATTATTATTAAAATAAGTGGTCATTATTACAACCTGAATCAATCCTTCTCATCACTTGGCCTAAAGTACTTGTGCGAGGAATACTTTACCTCCCCAGTCCCGGCTGTGGATTTCTGGTGTGGGTTGCAAGACACAGACTTTCAACCTCCTCTGCTCCCAAATTATCTCTGTTTGGGATGTTACATACTGAGCATTCCATGTAGACCTTCACTGCTTTTCAGATTCCTCTCTCAACACTAGATCCAGAAGCTCTCTTCAATCTTTCTCTCTTGAACACACAATTACTCTTTGAAAGAAGAAGAATCTCTTACCACTGAATGGGATGTCTGACTTTTCAAAGTGCCTGCATGCCTTGTCTCATTTTATTACTATAAATCCTTGTGAGAGAGTTAAGACTAGTATTAGTCTTCTCAGGTGTAAAGTAGGAATAGTAAGGTACAGAGAGGTAATACAACTGGCCTAAAGTCACACAGTGAGACGCTCATGGAACCCTGATGACAGCCCAGGGTCTCCCACCCACAGTTCTGTGTGATTTCCACTAGAATGGTGCACCCAGAGCCTACTGCAACATTACATCACTTCCCCATAAGATCCTAGCCTGGTGTTGTACAGAACACACGAGATGGTTTGCATTCATTCATGTATTCCCTTAGGAAAGGTTTACTGAGTGCCAACTATGAGCCAAGCACACGTCCCAGGCACCAAACACCGCAGGAAACAAAAGAGATGGTGAGTTCTGTTCTCATGAAGTCTACACTCTGCTGGGAGAGACAGACAGTAAACAAGGAAAATATTTGGTTTCTTAGATTGATAAGGAGAGAAATCAAGCAGGGAAGAGGGGTGGAAAGTGGGGGAATTGGTGTGGGGGGTGGTAGTGGGGAGAAGGGTGCTGCAGTTGCAGATGGGGCAGCCAGGAAGAGAGCACAGGGGAAGGCGGCATCTGAGTAAGCCCTGAAGCAGGTGAGGGGCTGGGCTTGGAGCTACTCGGGAGAAGAGAATTCTGGAGAGTAGCAACAGTGAGCACAAAAGGCCCAGAGTTGGGGCTCTTCCTGGAATAACTGAGAAACAGCAGGTTGGCCATTGTGACTCAGCCCAGTGAGCTGAATAATTTGAAGAAAGGAGTGGGAGGTAGAGTCTGAAGAGCAAGGGGGTGGATGCAAGATGATGGTGGTTCGTGGCATGCCCTCACCTCACACCTACCCCATGGTGAACCATGGTTAACTCAGACACTGGTGGTAATGAAGTTGAGGCCAAGGAATCGTGGGAGTGTCCTTCGGGCCAGTATTATCAACCAGAGCTTCCAGACTTCTGGAGGTCCTCGACTGGTTTCAATACTCCTAAAGGAAATCATCTGGACGGTGGTTCAGGCTAGCACGCTGAGTTTCTTTGCAACGAGCTGGGTTTGCGTCACCCTGGCTCTCCATGCTGATCAGAATAGCAATGCCTGTCTTTAATTCCTCTTTTTAGTAGGAAAATAAATGAATATTTAACAAATGGGGTTTGTTTCATAGACATAACTTTTCAAAGCAGGGGGCCCACTATAGGTGGCAGTTAATATGTTCATTTCTCGGTGATAAGATAGGAAGAACCACTGAGATAGCTGATGGCAGTAGGCCCCCTTTCCACCCCACACAGCTATCTCTGTTTCTCTGTTCTTGATTCCCGGGGCGGGGCAGATGAAGATGTGTGCTTGGGTCAGCACAAATGTGGGTCTGCATTTTCAGCACACACCCTCTGGGAAGGAGACAGCATGGTGGAGGGACAGTGTGTTACCAGTCAGAACAAGTGACTCTGGGCCTCAGTTTCCTCATTGGTGGAAGTAAGAGATTGAGCTAAATGACCCCTGTGGTTCACCTCCACTCTAAGTATCTGTGATACTGTGGGTGGTCTCTGTCCGTGGGGAACGGAAGAGAAAGGATTTCATTTAACATCTGGTCCAGAATCCAGGTAAACAGTCCAGCACTTAACTCTTTTGTGCACCTAGAAAATGTGAGCATGTGTACATTTTTTTCAGTCTTGGCATAAGAAGGATATTTTAAATCCATCTTACAGGCTAACCATGTGATGTTCTACCAAACTCTCAGTTCAGGAAGATGTGATAAAACCTGCCTTTTATTGAATGAATTTGATGGACAGTCAAGTCATTCTCCTGAAATACATCGGGGTCAGATGCTATATATACCTCAAGGTCTTGGGTGGGCTTAAGTCATGGCTCAGCTGTAATTTGTTTTGTTTTGTTTTTAAGAGCAAAGAATATGTGGAAATATTCTGTTTTGTTTTATATCAGTCTCTGGAGCTCAAGTGATATACTTCAAGGGCCAGCCATACTCTGGGGTTATGGTCTTGGCACAAAAGGCAACTGTTAGGAGGTCAAACCAGGGCCGTTTTCCTCCCCTGCAGGCTAGCGGACACCCGCCATCCCCAAACTGACTTTTATTCCATTAGCGTAGCCTTGAGGCATTATTCCCTAAGAAAATGTAACACATTAAAAAGATTGTCACTGAAGTTCTTCTCAGATTTACTTTTTAAAGACTGGGTCAGATCAGCTTTTGGTTAGGAAGAGCAAGTGGGGCATGTTTTCTTGGGAGAGAAGAAATGGACCCTGGGGATGGAGAGGATTCAGGAGGCGGAGGCTGGGAACAGCAAAGTCCAACAGTGCCTTCTTTCCAGTTTTTCCCAGGCAGTCCCATTGTAATTCCCCTGTGTGGTTTCAAGAACCCAATTTTTCCTGGTAAAGTAAACTCAAATATATATTTGTATTTACCTAAGGACCCATTTTCAGCTCTTTCCTTGCTGCCTTCTTTGTTATTAAATAATGGACATCCCTGGGTATAAAATTGTGGCTCTTAGAGAATCTTAGAAGTCACTTAGTCCAACTTTCAACCCCAAGGAGAGATTCTTTCTGCCCTACTGAGGGCCACTCTGTTGGTGCTTAAATCTTTCCAGTGACAAGGGACACCACTGCTTCATAGAGCACTGGGTTCAAATGATGGGCTCTATTTTATTTAGAAAGTTCTTCCTTATATTGAGTCAAATTCTCTCTCTCTAAACTTCCACCCATCTATTTGTCTTCCTCCAGAATTACTCTGATTAGTGGATCTCAAAGTCTAAATTCAAACATCCTCAACCTGACCATCAACGTCCCCCCCTTTATCGTTCCTCTCACTGACCTAATTTTACCAAAACTCCTGTGAAGTCTTGGTGACTGCACATGTGACAAACCCATGCCTATTTCAAAAGGAAAGGAAGACTGGGGATCCTAAGTGAACCGTAGTCCAGAACAGACTTTAAGCACAGCTCAGAAATGCCATGGGGCAGACAACATTCTCCCTGGAGACACTCCCCATGCTTTAATAGCTGTGCTTCCCAGCAGTTGATAACCGATCACATTTTCTAATAGTTTCTAACATCTTACTTAACATTAATCCACAATGAATATTTTGACACAAAACCCTAAGGAAATTACTTCCTATCCAAATTAAGTACAAAATTGGGGAAAACTTACAAAGGTTCTGTAACAGACCGTACTCGGGAAGGCAGTCTATGATAGTTCACTGGGCTCTTCATGACATCTAGTGGTAAAAGCTGGAAGAGTCTACGGTACTCTAAAAGCTATTGAGAACATGGGGGGGGGGGGGGGGGGGGAATCTTATTTAATATTTTCTCTTTGGATATTTTATTTTGTGAAATTGTAAACTGAATCTGTTTTTTCAATCCACTGTAATGATATCCTCATCCTTATTTTAGGCATCTTTGCCGCTTTATGCCTTTTACATCTGAGCTTACTTTGATATCAATCAAGTCTCTTTTTTTCAAAGATAGCAGAGAAACAACACACCATCCTCCTTTAGAAAAAAAGGCACTTTGGATCAGCATAAATAACTATATTTTGATCTGGAAGCATACTACGAAAATGTTTTGTGTAAATGTATTCATCTTCAAATGTGGTTTTAAGACTTTGGATTCCTGTGAAATCTGAGTCATTTATAGCTAACCTTGAATGTATTGTTATTCACAATTAGAAGTAGATAAATTTCACAGGCAGAGAAGCTGACAAGTCTTTAAGACTTCACACTTAGTTTTGCAGGAAGAGCTGAAGTTAATTAGAAGTGATTATACATACATTTTGTGTGTGTGTGTGTGTGTGTGTATTGTTGCACACAGACACTACAAAGGCCTTGGGAAGGTTGCATTTTTTTGAGTTTTAAAAATAAACATAATCTCCTTCCCATGTGTTGCTGTAAGCCCAGTAAATCTAGGAAGCTCAGCAGGATTGAACAAGGTCATTTCTTTTCAGGACTCCAAGGGGGAGCAGGAAGCGACCCTGTGCATCAGATGCTGGCATTCTAATCCCCGCTCAGCACCGGCTTCCCGGGCGTGGGGGACGGGTTGTGCCAGCGAGGACACACTGGCCGACTGAGGCTTTGACATGAACACCACCAGTGCCAGAACCGTGGCCCTCTACCTACAATACCCCTTGTGAGGCGGAAATATATTCTTACCCCAGTAATAAAGGCAAAATGCCAACTGACTCTACTCACTTCTTGGTTCTGGTAAACAGAAGAGTAATCATGAAAAGATATGTCTAATCACTACCTCAGAATCAAAGAGGATTTATTTATTCTAGTTTCTGTTGAATTTAAATATATATTTAATATATTTTTTAATTCAGTGTATTTAATTCAATGACAAAGCCTTTCACCAGTCAGCTCTTCCAGACATTCAGGGTGTGCTGTCTATAATTGTTCTCTTAGGGGGTTGTTGCTAGAGCTCTTGGGTAGACGGGGCTGGTGCCTGGGTCAGCAGGTGGAAGGTTTGGTGCCTGGGTCCACAGGGCAGGCCTAGAGCCTGGGTTCACTGGGTCAGGCCTGGTGCTTGAGCCTCCGAAGAAGAACCTGAGAGCTGGGTATATGGGGGTAGACTTGAATACTGGGCCCATAGGAGCCAACCAGGCACTGGGGGCCATTGGGATAGGCCACCATCTATGTTCCTGATACTGGAATGGACCTAGACCCTGGTTTCACTCAAGCAGTGCTGCAAGCTGGGGCCACAGGGGCCAGCCTAGTGCTAGGATAACTCTGGAGCCTGGGGCTATGGGCATTGGCCAAATAACCTGGGGCCTCAGAAGATTTGGGTCTGCATGGGCTGTTTTGGCACTGGCCTGGCCCAGGAGCCTGGGTTCATGGGTGCTGGCCTGGTGCTGGAACAATAGGTCTATAGCTTGGGTCCATGGGACCAGATTGGTACCAGGGTGGGCTGGGAATGTGAGTCACCAGAGTGGGCCTGGTGCTGGGGCATGCCAGGTCTGGGGTTCACATGCTCACTTCATTCTCCTTCTCCCACAAGGAGGGTGTCTCTCTCCACGCTGGGCTGCCCGGGCTTGAGGGAGGCAGGATGAGGGTAGCGTCAATTTTTCCTACACTCCTCAGTGCATCTTCTCTTATGTGTGTACGTCACGCAGGTGCTATAATCCCTCACCTGGAATCCCTGGCTCTTGTGAAGGTATTTTTTAATGTGGATATTTGTTCCGATTGACATTTCTGGGGAATGATGAGCACTGGGAATTCTTATGCCATCATTTTGCTCATGTCACTCTAGCTCCTTTAAAGAACACTTAAGGGTGCCTGGGTGGCTCAGTTGGTTAAGCGACTGCCTTCAGCTCAGGTCATGATCCTGGAGTCCCTGGATCGAGTCCCGCATCGGGCTCCCTGCTCGGCAGGGAGTCTGCTTCTCCCTCTGACCCTCCCCCCTCCCATGTGCTCTCTCATTCTCTCTCTCTCAAATAAATAAATGTTTAAAAATAAATAAATAAATAAATAAATGAATAATAAAGAACACTTAAACTCAATAATAAAAATACAAATAACCTAATTTTTTAAATGGGCAAAGGATCTTAAACTAAAGACATTATATCAGTGAACTGGCTAATAAGCACATAAAAAGATGCTACACCTCATTAGTCATCAAAGAAATGCAAATCAAAACCACAATGAGATATCACTTCATACCTACTAGGATTATTAGAATCAAAGTCATCTAAAAACAAGTTTTGATGAGGATATGGAGAAACAAGAACCCTCATACACTAATTGTGGCGATGTAAAATGAGGTAGCCACTTAGGAAAAGAGTCTGGAGTTCCTCAAATAGTTAAACAGAAATATCATAAGAACCAGTGATTCCACTCCTAGGTATATACCCAAGAGAAATGAAAATATGTGTGTATATAAAACTTATATATGAATTAAAACAAAAAACCCTAAAACTTATATATGAATATTTATAGCAGCATGTTTATAACAGCCAAAAATGGAAACAACCCAAATGTCCATCAGCTAATGAATACATAAATGAATGTGGTACATTCATACAATAGAGTATTATTCAGCCATATAAAAGAATAGGGGACTTTAATACCCCACTTACACTGATGGGCAGATCATCCAAACAGAAAATCAACAAGCAAACAGTGGCTTTGAATGACACGCTGGGCCAGCTGGACTTAACAGACACATTCAGAACATTTCATCCTAAAAGAGCAGAATATACATTTTTTTCAAGTGCATACAGAATACTCTCCAGAATAGATCACATATGAGGCCACAAAACAAGTTTCAACAAATTTAAAAAACTGAAGTCATACCATGCATCTTTTTTGACCACAACTCTATGAAACTAGAAATCAACTATAAGAAAAAATCTGGAAAGAACACAAATACATGGACGTTAAGTAACACACTACTAAGCAATGACTGTCAACCTAGAAATCAAAGAAGAAATAAAAAATTACATGGAAACAAATGAAAATGAAAGCACAATGGTCCAAAATCTTTGGGATGCAGCAAAATTGGTTCTAAGAGGGAAGTATATAGCAATATAGGCCTACCTCAAAAAGCAAGAAAAGTCTCAGATAAACAACTTAAACTTATACCTATAGGAGCTAGAAAAAAGAACAAGTAAAACCCAAACCCATCAAAAGGAAGGAATAATAAAGATAAGAGCAGAGATAAATGAAATAGAAACTTAAAAAAAATAGAATAGATCAATGAAACCAGGAACTGGTTCTTTAAAGATTTTTTTTTAATTAATTTAAGGAGAGAGAGAGATTGAAAGAAAGCATGAGTGGGGGGAGGGGCGGAGGGAGAGGGTGAGGGAGAATCTCAGGCAGATGCTGTGCCTGACTTGGGGCTTGATCTCATGACCCTGAGATCATGACTTGAGTCAAAATCAAGAGTTGGACATTTAACCGACTGAGCCACCCAGGCGCCCCAGGAGCTGGTTCTTTAAAAAAATGAACAAAATTGCTAAACCTCTAACCAGACTCATCAAAATAAATAAGTAAATAAAAGAGAGAGAGAGAAGAAGGACCCAAATTAACAAAATCACTCATGAAAGAGGAGAAATAACAACCAACACCACAGAAATTCAAGCAATTATGACAGAATAAGATGAAAACCTATATGCCAACAAACTGGACAACTTAGAAGAAATGGATGAATTCCTAGAAACATATAACCTACCAAAGCTAAAGCAGGAAGAAATAGAAAGTTTGAATAGACCCATTACCAGCAATGAAATTGAATCAGTAATCAAAAAACTCCCAAAAAAGAAAGTGTAGAACAAGATGGCTTCACAGGAAAATTCTACCAACCATTTAAAGAAGAGTTAATACCAACTTCTCAATTATTCCAAAAAATAGGAGGAAAACTTCCAAATTCATTCTATGAGGCAAGTATCACCCTGATACCAAAACAAGATAAAGACACCTCAAAAAAAAAAAGAGAACTACAAGCCAATATCTCTCATAAATATAGAAGTAAAAATCCTCAACAAAGTATTAGCAAACCAGATTCAATAACACATTTTAAAAAATCATATACCACAATCAAGTGGGATTTATTCCCGGGATGCAAGTGTGGGTCAATATTCGCTAAACAATCAATATGATATGTCACATCAATAAGAGAAAGGATAAAAACCGTATGATCATTTCAATAGATGCAGAAAAAGCATCTGAAAAGTACAGCATCCATTCATGATAAAAATGCTCTGTAAAGTAGGTCTAAAGAGAACATACCTCAACATAATAAAGGCCTTATATGAAAATCCACATTCAACATCATACTCAAAGATGAAAAACTGAGAGCTTTTCCCCTAAGGTCAGGAACAAGACAAGGGTGTCCACTCTTATGACTTTCATTCAACATAGTACTGAAAATCCTAGCCTAAAGTTTTGGATACAAAATCAATGTACAGAAATCTGTGGCATTCCTATACACTAATAATGAAGCAGCAGAAAGTGAAATTAAAAAAACAATCCCATTTGCAATTGCACCAAAAACAATAAAATATCTAGGAATAAACTTAACCAAGGAGTGAAAGACCTATACTCTGAAAACTATAAAACACTGAGGAAAAAAATTCAAGACAACAAAAATAAATGGAAAAATACTCCATGCTCATGAGTTGGAAGAACAAATATTGTTAAAATGTCTATACTATCCAAAGCAATCTACATATTTAATGAAATCCCATCAAAATATCAACATTTTTCACAGAACTAGAATAAACAATCCTAAAATTTGTATGGAACCACAAAAGACCTCAAATAGCCAAAGCAATCTTGGGGAAAAAAAAAAAAAAAGCAAAACTGGAGGTATCACAACTTCAGACTTCAGACTTTCACCATACACAAAAATAAACTCTAAATGGATTAAAGACCTCAATGTGAGACCTGAAATCATAAAAATGTTTGAAGAGATTACAGACAGTAATTTCTCTGACATTGGCTATAGCAACATTTTTCTAGGGAAATAAAAGCAAAAATAAACTATTGAGGCTATATCAAAATAAAAAGTATCTGCACAGCAAAGAAAACAATCAACAAAACTAAAAGGTAACCTACTAAATGGGAGAAGATATTTGCAAATGACTTATCAAATAAAGGGTTAGTATCCAAAATATAAAAAGAACTACTACAACTCAATACCCAAAAAATAAACAACCCAATTAAAAACTGGGCAGAAGGGCTCCTGGGTGGCTCAGTTGGTTAAGTGACTGCCTTCGGCTCAGGTCATGATCCTGGAGTCCCAGGATCGAGTCCCACATCAGGCTCCCTGCTCAGCAGGGAGTCTGCTTCTCCCTCTGACCCTCCCCCCTCTCATGTGTGTGCTCTCTCTCTCTCTCTCTCATTCTCTCTCTTTCAAATAAATAAATAAAATCTTAAAAAAAAAAAAAGGGCAGAAGACATGAACAGCCATCTCTCCAAAGAAGACATACAGATGGCCAACAGACACATGAAAAGATGCTCAACATCACTCATTATCAGGGAAATGCAAATCAAAACTACAATGAGATATCACCTCCCGCCTGTTAGAATGGCTAAAATAAAAAAAAAATAAAAACACACAAGAAACAACAAGTGTTAGTGAGGATGTAGAGAAAAAGGAAACCCCATACACAGCTGGTGGGAATGCAAGCTGGTACAGCCACTGTTGAAGACAGGATGGAGGTTCCTCAAAAGTTAATAATAGAAATACCATATGATCCAGTAATCACACTACTGGGTATTTACCCTAAAAATACAAAAATACTAATTCAAAAGGATACATGCACCCCTATGTTTATTGCAGCATTATTTACAACAGCCTAACTATGGAAGCAGCCCAAGTGTTCATCAATAGATGAATGGATAAAGAAGATGTGGGGGGTGTGTGTGTGTGTGTATAATGGAATATTTTTCAGCTGTAAAAAAGAATGAAATCAAAAATTTGCAACAACATAGAGCTAGAGAGTATAATGCTAAGCAGTCAGAGAAAGAAAATACTATATTACCTCACTCACATGTATGAACTTAAAAACAAAACAAATGAGCAAAGGGGAAAAAAGAGAGAAAGAGATAAACCAAGAAACAGATTCTTTTTTTTTTTTTTTTTTTTTATTTGACAGAGAGAGAGATAGCGAGAGCAGGAACACAAGCGGGGGAGTGGGAGAGGGAGAAGCAGGCTTCCTGCCGAGCAAGGAGCCCGATGTGGGACTCGATCCCAGGAGCCTGGGATCATGACCTGAGGCAGACGCTTAACGACTGAGCCACCCAGGCGCCCAAGAAACAGATTCTTAACTCTAGAGAACAAGCTGAAGGTTACCAGAGGGGAGGTGGGTAGGAGGATGGATGAAATAGGTAATTGGGATTAAAGAGTATACTTATCATGATGAAAAAAATAAAATTAAAATTAAAAATTAAAAAAGAATGTTAAAAAAGTACTGATACATATGGATGCATCTTGAAAAGATGTTAAGTGAAAGAAGCCAGTCACAAAGACCACATATCATGTGATTCCGTTTATATGAAATATCCACAATAGAAAAACCTACAGAGGCAGAAAGTAAATTAGTAGTTACGTAGGAGTGGGGGTAATGGAGGGATAGGAGGTTGATAGCTAAAGGGAATGGGGTGATCTTTAAAAGTGTCTCCTATCCTAATCCATTCTATCACTAAGTAATATCTATCTTTCTTATTTGAATATTTATATTTTCTTATAATAGTTTATAAAGATTTATTTATTTATGTGGGAGGGGGGCAGAGGAAGAGAGAGAGTCCTGAAGCAGATTCCCTGCTGAGCATGGAGCCAATGTGAGGCTTGATCCCAAGACCCTGAGATCATGACTGAGCTGAAATCAAGATTTGGCCACTTAACCGACTGAGCCACTCAGACACTCCTGTAATATTTTTAAAACCTTATTTTTCATGAACATACACTTTTATCAATCTAAATGATGGCTAAAATATAGCTATTATAGAGGGACCTGACTTTAAATTCAAAATTATTCTTTACTATGGATTAAACAATCCCAGGAACAGTCTATAAATAAAATTGCATTCATTTGAAACTTGTACTTCTTGTAATGACACCATAGGTGATTCAGATTAGCCATCCACTGGTGATGACTAAATATGCTAGACAAAATGTTTAGAATCTTCTTGAAAACATCCAAGAGCTTAGCCAAAATCAACAAGGCTAATTTTTTCCTGATGGCATTTGTCAATCCTGGGGAAGAAGCTATGTAACTGAGTTGCATTTTTGCACCCTTCTGGGGAAGTAACTATGAAGCTTGGCGCATATCAGGGATAAGAACCGTAAGAAACCAGGGCGGAGCAAGATGGTGGAGGAGTAGGAGACCTGGATTTCGGCTCCTCTCAGGAAGTCAGCTGGATAGGGATCAACCAACCTGACCACCTACAAACTCAACAGGAGATCGAAGAAAAGAAGAGCAACAACTCTCTGAACAGAAAAGCAATCACTTTCTGGAAGGTAGGACGTGCGGAGAAGTGAATCGGAGGCGATATTCGGGAGGATAGATGGCGGGGGAGGGGCCTCCGTCGGCCGCTTCTGGCAAGCGATAGAGCCGCGGAGCACAAAATTGGAACTTTTAAAAGTCTGCTCCGCTGAGGGACGTCACTCCGGTGGCTAAGCAGGGGGTGGAACCCTCGTGGGACAGTGTGGTCTCAGGACCCTCGGGGTCACAGAAAGACCAGGGTGCCTGAGTGTGGCAGAGCTCCCAGCTATCGGAGCAGGGAAGCCAGCTGCAGAGACGGAGCCCAGGCGCGGGCGCTCAGCTCGGGGTTGCCATAAACCATGATCCGTGGCACAGTCGGGCCACTGCTCCTCCAGCAAGGACCCAACAAGCGGCAGATCCAGGGAGACTCACCTTCTTCCCCTGGAAGGAGAGGTGCGGGAGCACACCGCAGGAATCTGCCGGGTTTGGAGACTCCACACAGGGTCAGGTGCCAGAGATAGAAACGCGCGGTCACAGGCCAGGTGAGCACGGAGTGTGGCCGGAGACCGAGTAGACGGGAGTGACTGGCGGCTTTTCTCTGGGGGCTCACTGAGGAGTGGGGCCCCGAGTTCTCGGCTCCTCTGGGGCGGAGATTGGGAGGCCGCCATTATCACTCTCGGCCTCCAAAGCTGTACCGAAAGCTTGAAGGGAACAAAAGCTCCGGAGAGCAAACCGGAGCAGATTACTTAGTCCGGACCGGGCAAGGGCGGGGCAATTCCGCCTCCAGCAAAGACATTTGGGAACCACAGCAACAGGCCCCTCCCCCAGAAGATCAGCAAGAACAGCCAGCCAAGACCAAGTTTACCAATCAATGAGAACGGCAGAACTCCAGTGCTAGGGGAATACTGCACATAGAATTCATGGCTTTTTTACCATGATTCTTTAGTCTTTCAAAGTTAAATTTTTTTTAACTGTCTTTTTTTTTTTTTTGAATTTTTCTTTTTCCCTTTTTCAACCAACATCTTATCAATCCCTTTTAAAAAAAAAAAACATTTTTATTTTTCATTTTTATTCTTCATTTTTAGAGTCATATTCTATCCCTTCATAGTAGTTACCGTATTTTTGGCATATATATATAAGTTGTTCTCTCTTTAAAATTTTGAGATCATTTCTTCTAACAGATCAAAATATACCCTAAATCTCTATTGTATGGTTTTTTTCTACCCCCCTGCCTGATCACATTCTCTCCCTCTTTTTTCCTCTCTCTTTTTTTTAAATCCTCTTCTTTCTTTTTTTGAACAACTTCTTATCAATTCCTTTTATAAAATTTTTTATAATTTCCATCTTTACAGTCATATTCCATCCCTTCATCATACCAACCCTTATTTTTGTACATATATAAGTTTTTCTTTCTTTAAAATTTTGGGAGGCATTTTCTTCTAACAGACCAAATACACCCAAATCTAGTGTGTGGCACTAATCTATATACCAGCCTGATCATATTTGATCACATTCTGGTTTTTTTTTTGTTTTGTTCTGTTTTTGTTTGTTTTTATCTTTATCTTTTTCTTTTCCTTTTTTTTTTCTTTTTTTCTTTTTCTTTTTTCTCTCTTTCCCTTTCTTTTCCCACTGCTTCAGGTCTTTTCTGATTTGTTTAGAGTATATTTTCTGGGAACGTTGTTACCCTGTTAGCATTTTGTTCTCTCATTAATCTATTCTCCTCTGGGCAAAATGACAAGACGGAAAAAATCACCTCAACAAAAAGAACAATAGGTAGTACCGACTGCCAGGGACTTACTCAATACAGACATTAGTATGATGTCAGATCTAGAGTTCAGAATCATCACTTTAAAGATACTAGCTGGGCTTGAAAAAAGCATGGAAGTTATTAGAGAAACCCTTTCTGGAGAAGTAAAAGAACTAAAATCTAACCAAGTAGAAATCAAAAAGGCTATTAATGAGGTGCAATCAAATATGGGG
Organism: Neomonachus schauinslandi; assembly: GCF_002201575.2. Taxonomy (NCBI): domain Eukaryota; kingdom Metazoa; phylum Chordata; class Mammalia; order Carnivora; family Phocidae; genus Neomonachus; species Neomonachus schauinslandi. The sequence goes on along the minus strand of NC_058416.1, from coordinate 18,634,466 downwards.
GCGCTAACTGCTAGGATAAATGAGGCAGAAGAGAGAATCAGTGATATAGAAGACCAAATGATGGAAAATAAAGAAGCTGAGAAAAAGAGAGATAAACAACTACTGGATCATGAGGGCAGAATTCAAGAGATAAGCGATACCATAAGACGAAACAACATTAGAATAATTGGGATCCCAGAAGAAGAAGAAAGAGAGAAAGGGGCAGAAGGTATATTGGAGCAAATTATAGCAGAGAACTTCCCTAATTTGGGGAAGGAAACAGGCATCAAAATCCAGGAAGCACAGAGAACCCCTCTCAAAATCAATAAAAATAGGTCAACACCCTGACATCTAATAGGAAAACTTATGAGTCTCATAGACAAAGAGAAAATCCTGAAAGCAGCTCGGGAGAAGAGATATGTAACCTACAATGGTAGAAACATTAGATTGGCAACAGACCTATCCACGGAGACCTGGCAGGCCAGAAAGGACTGGCAGGATATATTCAGAGCACTAAATGAGAAAAATATGCAGCCAAGAATACTATATCCAGCTAGGCTGTCATTGAAAGTAGAAGGAGAGAAAAAAAGCTTCCAGGACAAACAAAAACTAAAGGAATTTGCAAACACGAAACCAGCCCTACAAGAAATCTTGAAAGGGGTCCTCTAAGCAAAGAGAGAGCCTAAAAGCAACATAGACGAGAAAGGAACACAGACAATATACAGTAACAGTCACCTTACAGGCAATACAATGGCACTAAATTCCTATCTTTCCATAGTTACCCTGAATGTAAATGGGCTAAATGCCCCAATCAAAAGACACAGGCTATCAGATTGGATTAAAAAACAGGACCCATCGATATGCTGTCTGCAAGAGAATCATTTTAGACCCAAAGACACCCCCAGATTGAAAGTGAGGGGGTGGAAAACCATTTACCATGCTAATGGACACCAAAAGAAAGCTGGGGTGGCAATCCTTATATCAGACAAATTAGATTTTAAACCAAAGACTTTAATAAGAGATGAGGAAGGACACTATATCCTACTTACAGGGTCTATCCAACAAGAAGATCTACCAATTGTAAATATCTATGCCCCTAACATGGGAGCAGCCAATTATATTAGGCAATTAATAACAAAAGCAAAGAAACACATTGACAACAATACAATAATAGTGGGGGACTTTAACACCCCCCTCACTGAAATGGACAGATCGTCTAAGCAAAAGATCAACAAGGAAATAAAGACTTTAAATGACACACTGGACCAAATGGAATTCACAGATATATTCAGAACATTCCATCCCAAAGCAACAGAATACACATTCTTCTCTAGTGCCCATGGAACATTCTCCAGAATAGATCACATCCTAGGTCACAAATCAGTTCTCAAATGGTACCAAAGATTGGGATCATTCCCCGCATATTTTCAGACCACAATGCTTTGAAACTAGAACTCAATCACAAGAGGAAAGTTGGAAAGAACTCAAATACATGGAGGCTAAAGAGCATCCTACTAAGGAATGAATGGGTCAACCAGGAAATTAAAGAAGAATTTAAAAAATTCATGGAAACCAATGAAAATGAAAACACAACTATTCAAAATCTTTGGGATGCAGCAAAGGCAGTCCTAAGAGGAAAGTATATAGCAATACAAGCCTTTCTCAAGAAACAAGAAAGGTCTCAAGTACACAACCTAACCCTACACCTAAAGGAGCTGGAGAAAGAACAGCAAATAAAGCCTAAACCCAGCAGGAGAAGAGAAATAATAAAGATCAGAGCAGAAATCAATGAAATAGAAACCAAAAGAACAGTAGAACAGATCAACGAAACTAGGAGCTGGTTCTTTGAAAGAATTAACAAGATTGAGAAACCCCTGGCCAGACTTATCAAAAAGAAAAGGGAAATGACCCAAATCAACAAAATCATGAATGAAAGAGGAGAGATCACAACCAACACCAAAGAAATACAAACAATTATAAGAACATATTATGAGCAACTCTATGCCAGCAAATTCGGTAACCTGGAAGAAATGGATGCATTCCTAGAGATGTATCAACTACCAAAACTGAAGCAGGAAGAAATAGAAAACCTGAACAGACCTATAACCACTAAGGAAATGGAAGCAGTCATCAAAAATCTCCCAACAAACAAAAGCCCAGGGCCAGATGGCTTCCAGGGGAATTCTACCAAACACTTAAAGAAGAATTAATACCTATTCTTCTGAAACTGTTCCAAAAAATAGAAATGGAAGGAAAACTTCCAAACTCATTTTATGAGGCCAGCATTACCTTGATCCCAAAACCAGACAAAGACCCCATCAAAAAGGAGAACTACAGACCAATATCCCTAATGAACATGGATGCAAAAATTCTCACCAAAATACTAGCCAATAGGATCCAACAGTACATTAAAAGGATTATTCACCACGACCAAGTGGGATTTATCCCTGGGCTGCAAGGTTAGTTCAACCTCCGCAAATCAATCAACGTGATACAATACATTAACAAAAGAAAGAACAAGAATCATATGATCCTCTCAATAGATGCAGAAAAAGCACTTGACAAAGTACAGCATCCTTTCTTGATCAAAACTCTTCAGAATATAGGCATAGAGGGTACATACCTCAATATCATAAAAGCCATCTATGAAAAACCTACAGCGAATATCCTTCTCAATGGGGAAAAACTGAGAGCTTTCCCCCTAAGGTCAGGAACGCGGCAGGGATGTCCACTATCACCACTGCTATTCAACATAGTATTGGAAGTCCTAGCCACAGCAATCAGACAACAAAAAGAAATCAAAGGCATCCAAATTGGCAAAGAAGAAGTCAAACTCTCACTCTTTGCAGATGATATGACACTTTATGTGGAAAACCCCAAAGACTCCACCCCAAAACTGCTAGAACTCATACAGGAATTCAGTAAAGTGGCAGGATATAAAATCAATGCACAGAAGTCAGTGGCATTCCTATACACCAACAACAAGACAGAAGAAAGAGAAATTAAGGAGTTGATCCCATTTACAATCACACCCAAAACCATAAGATACCTAGGCATAAATCTAACCAAAGAGGCAAAGGATCTGTACTCAGAAAACTATAAAATACTCATGAAAGAAACTGAGGAAGACAAAAAGAAATGGAAAAAGGTTCCATGCTCATGGATTGGAAGAACAAATATTGTGAAGATGTCAATGCTACCTAGAGCAATCTACACATTCAATGCAATCCCCATCAAAATACCATCCACTTTTTTCAAAGAAATGGAACAAATAATCCTAAAATTTGTATGGAACCAGAAAAGACCCCGAATAGCCAGAGGAATGTTGAAAAAGAAAAGCAAAGCTAGCGGCATCACAATTCTGGACTTCCAGCTCTATTACAAAGCTGTCATCATCAAGACAGTATGGTACTGGCACAAAAACAGACACATAGATTAATGGAACAGAATAGAGAGCCCAGAAATGGACCCTCAACTCTACGGTCAACTCATCTTTGACAAAGCAGGAAAGAATGTCCAATGGAAAAAAGACAGTCTCTTCAACAAATGGTGTTGGGAAAATTGGATAGCCACATGCAGAAGAATGAAACTGGACCATTTCCTTACACCACACACAAAAATAGACTCCAAATGGTTGAAAGACCTCAATGTGAGACAGGAGTCCATCAAAATCCTAAAGAAGAACACAGGCAGCAACCTCTTCGACCTCAGCCGCAGCAACTTCTTCCTAGAAACATCGCCAAAGGCAAGGGAAGCAAGGGCAAAAATGAACTATTGGGACTTCATCAAGATAAAAAGCTTTTGCAAAGCAAAGGAAACAGTCAACAAAACCAAAAGACAACCGACAGAATGGGAGAAGATATTTGCAAATGACATAGCAGATAAAGGGCTAGTATCCAAAATCTATAAAGAATTTATCAAACTCAACACCCAAAGAACAAAGAATCCAATCAAGAAATGGGCAGAAGACATGAACAGACATTTTTCCAAAGAAGACATCCAAATGGCCAACAGACACATGAAAAAGAGCTCAATATCGCTCGGCATCAGGGAAATCCAAATCAAAACCTCAATGAGATACCACCTCACACCAGTCAGAATGGCTAAAATTAACAAGTCAGGAATGACAGATGTTGGCGGGGATGCGGAGAAAGGGGAACCCTCCTACACTGTTGGTGGGAATGCAAGCTGGTGCAGCCACTCTGGAAAACAGTATGGAGGTTCCTCAAAAAGTTGAAAATAGAGCTACCATATGATCCAGCAATTGCACTACTGGGTATTAACCCCAAAGATACAAAAGTAGGGATCCGAAAGGGTACGTGCACCCTGACGTTTATAGCAGCAGTGTCCACAATAGCCAAACTGTGGAAAGAGCCAAGATGTCCATCGACAGATGAATGGATAAAGAAGAGGTGGTATATATATACAATGGAATATTATGCAGCCATCAAAAGGAATGAGATCTTGCCATTTGCAACGACGTGGATGGAACTGGAGGGTATTATGCTGAGTGAAATAAGTCAAACAGAGAAAGACATGTATCATATGACCTCACTGATATGAGGAATTCTTAATCTCAGGAAACAAACTGAGGGTTGCTGGAGTGGGGGGTGGGGTGGGAGGGATGGGGTGACTGGGTGATAGACACTGGGAAGGGTATGTGCTCTAGTAAGTGCTGTGAATTGTGCAAGACTGTTGAATCTCAGATCTGTACCTCTGAAACAAATAATGCAATATATGTTAAGAAAAAAAAAAAAAGAAGAAGAAGAAGATAGCAGGAGGGGAAGAATGAAGGGGGGGAAATCGGAGGGGTAGACGAACCATGAGAGATGATGGACTCTGAAAAACAAACTGAGGGTTCTAGAGGGGAGGGGGGTGGGAGGATGGGTTAGCCTGGTGATGGGTATTGAGGAGGGCACGTTCTGCATGGAGCACTGGGTGTTATGCACAAACAATGAATCATGGAACACTACATCTAAAACTAATGATGTAATGTATGGGGATTAACATAACAATAAAAAATAATAATTAAAAAAAAAAAGAACTACAAGAAACCATCCGAAGATCTGAGCAGCAACCACAAAAGACATGGTCCTTGGGGAAGAAAGGGAAAGAGGGCATGAAATAGAAATAAACCTACCCTAGTTATCCAAAAAACACATTTATAAATCATTTACCAAAAATGTATTATCATCATTAATTATATTACATTAATTAATACAAATTATGTTAAATAACTATTAAAATATATGTAATTATCATATGTATTATAGTACATATATAGGGCTACAAATCAAGTTTCAACAGATTTCAATAACTAAATCATATAGAATATGTTTTCTGACTTCAATGTAATTAAGCTAGACAAACATCTAAAACAAACATCTAGAAAACCTCCCATTTGTTTGGAAATTAATAGATATTCTAAACAGTTCATAGGTCAAAGAGAAAAACAGAAAACATTTTGGCCTAGACAATAGATCTTGTGGAATACAGTTAAACCAGTTCTTAGAAATACATAGCTTTAAAGCATATATTTTAAAAATAAAGCTGAAGGGGTTTCTGGGTGACTCAAGTCAGTTAGGCATCTGACTCTTGGTTTCTGCTCAGGTCATGATCCAAGGGTCATGAAATCAGGCCCCACCTTGGGCTCCACACTGGGCATGGAGTTGCTTAAGATTCTCTCTCTCCCTCTCCCAACACCCGCTCGCTCACTCACTTGCTCTAAATAAATAAAAAATAAATAAATAAAGCTGAAAATTAAGGAGGTAAATCTCCACTACGAAGAGTAGGAAAAAACGGTAGAACAAATGTAAAGAAATCTGTAACAAAGGAAACAATAAAGATAAAAATATAAATGAATCAGAAAAAAAACATGCAAAATACAGAGATTCAACAAAACCAGAGTTATTTCATTAACACATCTAATAAAATTGAGAAATCTTTAGATAGACTAAGAAAACCCAAATTGTGATCAACAGGTGAATGAATACATAAATTTTGATATATACAGTAGAATACTATTCAGCATTAAAAAACAGAATATACTGTAAGTATACATAACATGAATGAATCTAACAATAGGTTGAATGAAAGAAGTCAGGCCTTCTGCAAACAAGAAACAGACTCTTACCAGACACTGAATTGGCAGACACCTTGATCTTGGGCTTCCAGAGCTCCATAAGTGTAAGAAATACATTTCTGTTCCTGATAAGCCAAACGAATAAACAGAAAAGACAGAAAGTCAGAAAAATAAAAAAAAGGAGGTCATACTGTATAATTTTATTGACATGAAATTCTAAAAAATGCAAACTCATCCATTGTGTCAGAAAATTGACTGGTGGATGGTTGAGGGGGAGGGTAACAGGGGTTATAAAGGGCACAAAGAAAATGTTGGGTGTGATGAATATGTTCACTCTCTTCATTGTGGTTATGGTTTCACAGGTGTATACACATGCTAAAACATATCAGACTGTACATTATGTATATTTACTGTGTCAATTATACCTAAAGTTATTTAAAAGACCATTAAAAAAACAAACACATGAATAAAAACGAAAAGAAACAGCAGTCCACAGAAACAGACTCACAAGGACTCCAAATAATTGAATCATCAGACACAAACTTTAAAATAACTCTACTGTGGCACGTGGGTGGCTCAGTCAGTTAAGTGTCTGCCTTTGGCTCAGGTCATGATCTCAGGGTCCTGGGATCGAGCCCCATGTGGGGCTCCCTGCTCAGTGGGGCTCCCTGCTGTTCCCCATGCTTGTGCTCTCTGTCAAAGAAAAGTTTTTTTAAAAAATAGCTCTATTTACACTTCTTATTATCTACAGACTCCAGTTCTATTGTGGAATAATTTGTAGTAAACGAATGCTCCCATGAAAACAACTAGAAAACCAGATAAAATGTGATTGCATCCACATGGGAGAGCCCTTGAGGCAACCAAGACTTGAGGGGCTAAGGTCACAGAGGGAGGAACTACTGAAAGAAGTGTCAACATCCTATAGTCACTTTTTTAATTGCTGCATGAGGCTACAAGTCTGGACAGGTTACAGGCAAAGACTCTTGCTGGGAAGCAGAGGCCAGACAGAAGCTTTTGGCCATCTCCCAGAACGGGACAGACAAAAACTGGAGATTTGAGGACCCAGGATCCCATTGAGAAGGGAGGAACAGAAAACAAATCTTGACATACAGCTGATATTTCCCTCAAGACTTAAGCCAAATTATGAAGCTACATGGAACTAGAGATAAGAAGTTGGAGAATTTCTGAAAGCAGAGTGCTCATTAGCCTCACAGTGTTGAGGTAAGAATTAAGGTTCAAATCTTCCAAGGGGAGAGGTCTCAGTGAACACATTGGGCTGCCTGCACTCAGCTTATTGGATAAGCCCATGGATAAAGTAATCTGCCCCACTGTGTCTACCTAGCAGAGGAAATTGTAAACTCACTCTGAAGGATGACAGTATCATCCAGCGGCTTTACTAAGTGTTCATACACAATGTCTAGGATGCAATAGGTGTTAAATAAATATTAATAAAATAGTGGATCAGGTCTGTCAAGAGATAGGACCAAATGACTGAAATCCAAGAGAAAAAAGATAAGCAATAGAAACAAACTGACAAAATGATTCAGATATTGGGGTTAGCAGAAAAGGACTTTAAAATAAATACAATTTCTATGTTAGAGGGAAAAAATGAAAATGTTTTTAATGACATGGGAAAAAATAGAGAAAATCACCAGTGATTTAGCATCTTTTGAGAAAAATCCAAGAAAAATATACATACTGAAATTAAAAACTTGATAGGTTTAATGTAAGCTCAGGATACCAGCAGAAAGGATAAGAAAACTAGAAGAGGTAATCAGTAGAAAATATGTAGACTGCAATGCAGAAAGTAAAAAGATGAATACAGAAGAAATGGCAAGACATAGTGAAAAGGACTGGTATGCATACAACTGGAATTCAAGAAGGACAGGGGAGAGAAAATGGAACAAAAGCAATATTTGAAGAGATAATGGCAAATAATATTTACAACTGTTAAAAGACATCAGCTAGAAGTTATAGTATCATATTATGGGGTTTATAATTTGTAAATATAAATGTGATAACACTACCACAAATAATGGAAGCTAAAGAGAACTAGAATGCTTCAACTTTGCTATATTTCATGAAATAGTACATTAAATCTAAGTGATGTATTAAGGATTCATAAAGCATTCCCTAGAGTAGCCACTAAAGAAAGAAAAATTTTAATTGAATTATGAAATTTTTGATTAACACATAAAAAAGAACTAAACACAGATGGGACAACTAGAAAACAAATAACAAAATGGTAGACCTAAATAGGTCATATCAATCATTAATCTAAATGTAAATAGAATAATTCCAATTAAAAGGCAGAGGTTGTCAGACTGGATTTTAAAAGACCCAACTAAATGCTTTCTACAAGAAACATATTTTAAAAACAGACACAGATACATTGAAAGTTAAAAAGCTATGCTATTCAAACAATCAGAAGAAAACTGGAGTGACTATAACTTCAGGCAAAATAAATAAACCTCAAGTCAGTGTGTATTATCAGAGATATAAAGAAACATTTATGATTAAAGGGTCAATTCATCAGGAAGACATAATATATATGTGCTTAAGTCAAACATACAATCATAGTTGGAGTTTGTAACACTACTCCCTCAGTAATTAATAGAATAACAATAAAATTAATAAGGATATAGATGAGCAATATTACCAACCATCTTGACTTCACTGATATTTATAAAAAATACCAAACTCACAACTGCAGAATATATATATTTTTAAGTGTACATGGAATGGAATATTCATCAAGATATTATGCTGGGACAGAAAACAGGTCTCAAAAAATTCCAAATGATTGAAATCTTATAGTATGTTCTCTTATAAAAATTGAATTAAAAATTTTTTAAAAGATATTTAGAAAATCCCCAAATATTTGGAAATTAAGAAATAAATTTCTAAATTACCCTAAGTGAATCAAATAATAAATTATAAGAATATGTTTTCTGACTTGAATGACAATAAAAAATATTTTTTAATTGAATGACAATATTTTGAATTGAATGACAATAAAAAAATATATAAAAAATTTTGGTATTTACCTGAAGCATAGCTCAGCAGGAAGTTTACAATTATAAATACTTATATTAGAAAAAAATGAAGATTCCTATTTATGATCAAAGTTTTTATATTAATAAGGTAGAATAAGAAGAGCAAATTCAACACAAATTAAGTAGAAACAAGAAAATAAAGAGAAATGTATACATTAATAAAATTTTTAAAAAGCCAGAAGTTCGTTCTTGATAAGATTAATAAAATTTATTAAAAAAAAGATTAATAAAATTTATAACCCCTATGCGACATTGATTTACAAAAAAGAAAAAAAAATACCAATAATGGAAATGAAAAAGGGCTAGACAAATCTTTCAGGCATTAAAGAGTAATAAGGGGGTATTATGAAAAACTTTATGCTACTAAATGAAAGGCAAATTCCTTGGAATAAAATTTACTAAAGTGGACGCAGAGTGATGCAGAAAATCTCAGTAACTCTACTATCTATCAAATACATATTTAAGAATATTCCACCAAGGGGCGCCTGGGTGGCTCAGTTGGTTAAGCATCTGCCTTCGGCTCAGGTCATGATCTCCGGGTCCTGGGATTAAGCCCTCATTCGGGGCGGGGTGGGGGGTCCCTGCTCAGCCAGGAGTCTGCTTCTCTCTCTCCCTTTTGCTCTTCCCCCCAACTTGTGCATTTGCACTCTCTCTCAAATAAATAAATAATCTTAAAAAAAAAAAAAGGAATATTCCACCAAAAAAAGTGGTGCATTCTATCACACATTTAAACAATAACCAGCATAATCCTGATATTAAAACCTGATAAAGAAATTACAACATAAGAAGAGTATAGAATAAAAGCCTCCATAAGTATAGACACAAAAAAATCCTCAGCAAACTAATTTAGCTAATTTAATTCAGCAACATATGAAAATGATAATACATCAAGACCAAGTGCAGTTAATCCAAGGAAAACAAGGTTGGTTTAACATTTGAAAATCTATTTATATTATTCACCATATTAACAGAATAAAGAAGGAAACACACATAATCATCTCAATAGATGCAGAAAAAGTATTTGGCAAGATTTATCACCCTTTTTTTTTTTAAGTTCAAGCAAATTAGAAATAGAAAGCAACTTCATCAATTTAATAATGGACACCATTCAAAAATCTACAACTAATATTAATAGTGAACACTAAATGCTGTCTCCTTAGGACCAAGAACTAAGCAAGGATATTTACTCTCACTACCTCTGTTCAACATTGTACTAAAATCCCTAGGCTGTGCAATAAGGCAAAAAAAAAGAAATGAAAGATATAAAATCTGGAAAGGATAGTTGAAACGGACTCTATTTGCATATGGCAATTATTTACAAAGAAAGTCGTAAGAAATCCATTAAAAATTAAAAATTACTAAAACTGATAAAGAGTTCATGAAAGTGCCAAGACTACAGGGTCAATATACAAAAATTAACTGTTTTACTATACACTAGTAACAAACAATTGGAAAATAAAATGTTTAGGAGGAGGGGTTAAGAGGGCAGAGGAATAGGGGGACCCTAAGCTTGCCTTGTCCCTCAAAGCCAGCTAGATAAATATCATATCATTCTGAACACCCAGGAAAATTAAATGTTTAAAATTTCATTTGCAATAATGTCCACAAACATTAAATAGCTGAGAGTAAATCTAATGAAAGAAGGGCCTCTATATGGAACTATAAAGCATTGGCTTGAGAAATTAAAGATCTAAATAAATGGAGATTATGTTTGTGTGTGTGTGTGTATATATATATACATATATATATACACACACATATACTCGATATTGTTAAGGTGTTATATTCTAGGCAATCCAACCATAAAGCTATTTTTTTAAGAAATTGATGAGCTGATTCTAAAGTGAAACTGCAAAGGATCCAGAATAACAACAAAAAATCTTAAGAAAGTTGGAGAAATTATACTACCTGACTTCAAGACATACTACAAAGCTCAAGTAATCAAGACAATGCTATTCATATAATAGTAGACAAACAGATCTATGGAATAGAATGGAGAGCCCAGAAATAGGTTATTTTCAACAAGAATGATAGAGTTTTGTTCATAGAAACAGCTAATTCCTGAAATGGCATACATATATTAGAGTCCCAATAACAATTGTATTAGGATACTCTTAAACCAAGTATGTTCAACCAAAGAGTTTACCATTTCCCAAATTCAATGGATTCCATATTTTGATGAGTAAGCAACAAAGCAACAATGCTTCCTCTTACATAAACTGTGGATTAAGAAGTTTTAACTTCCAGGGCACCTGGGTGGCTCAGTCGTTAAGCATCTGCCTTCGGCTCAGGTCATAATCCCAGGGTCCTGGGATCGAGTCCCACATCGGGCTCCCTGCTCAGCAGGAAGCCTGCTTCTCCCTCTCCCACTCCCCCTGCTTGTGTTCCTGCTCTCGCTATTTCTCTCTCTGTCAAATAAATAAATAAAATCTTAAAAAAAAAAAAAGTTTTAACTTCCAGAAAAAAATTTTAAGTAAACCAAAATGTGAGCACCCAAATATCTTCCCCTTGCAGTTGCTAGATTCAGTTAAAGAATCAGATGAAGTCACACCTATTTACTTCTGTACAAGCCTATTCCAGTGGTTTGAGTTGGCCTATCCACTTATGCCCAGGCTCCCTGCCATTGTCCTTTTTGAAGTTAATACCCATCTTTAAACTGAAAATGTCCTCTGCAGTTAAAGCTGAACCAATGCAGAAGCATTCCTAATGCTGTCAGTGTGCTGATTCCTTTGAGAGAATTATGTGGCTAGGGAAATGAAACTGCGACACTGTTTTTACTATCCTTGGTCACAGGAAGACTACAGGGATCTAGTGAAGAAATTGTGTATTACTCAAAAACTCTGAACAGTGATACTAACAACTTGTGCATTCAATACTACCCTATAAAATTACAAATCTTAATTATCAAGGAACCTAAATGACCCATCCAGACTCTGACAGAGGAATTATCTTTGTGAAATAAGGAACTTTTAAGAGAATAAAAGCAGTCATGAAAGAATGTTCGACAGATGGGACAAAATTTATAATTACAAACAAAACAGGAAAAAGGCACCTGATTATAAGGAAGTACTAAAGCCTTTAATGACAACTTCAGAGCAGTGTTTCATATTCTCTTATGGAATGTTGCCATCAATCTCCACGCCTTGCTAATTGTCATGTAAAACTGTGTTCAATGGTAGACTATGAAAGCTTCTAGATTTCTTTGCCAGAACGGTTTCAGAATCATTCTGTCTGCTGACGCCCCCTTCAACCATAGGATTATTAATATAATCAATGATTCTAATAATTAAGCACTATAAAATTGTTTCCACAACTTAATGGATTGGCAATTGGATATGTCTACTGATTTCAATATTTCCACACATGATAATGATGACTACTCTCTCTTGAATTTATTTAACATTCACTATACCAAGTTCTCCTGTTTTCCCTTCTACATTCCTGATGAATATTCTGCTTTTCAGGCTCCTCTTCTGCTGATTCCTTAGTATTTATTCATATTCCCTAGCATTTGTTCCTTAGTTTCCTTCTTCCCCTTTATATTCCCTCTAGATACTCCCATTCATGTACCTATTTTCATCACCTGACTCCTAGTTCCCTATTTCTAGCCCTAGGTTCTAAAACCCCATTCTTATGTACCTATGACACATCTCCACCAGAAAGCCAAAAAAGCATTTCAGATATACTGCTCAAGGGAAAGCCATATTCATTGTCCCCTTCCGACTTGCTGCTTTTCCTTGGAACCAAGATTTCTACAACCAACTGTAAAAATGACACACTTGTGAGTCAGTGTGGGCTCCTCTCTCTACTACCTTCCTCCTCCCATAAACTAGTAAGAATTGTCTGATCTCTTTCACATGGCAATAGGAGCTTCCATTCATGGTTTCTACTTGCTCTTCCAGCTTCATCTCCTCCTTCACCTCCCTAAGAAATCTTTTATTTAAATGTCATTCTATGCATACAACATGCACTTTTCCTTTACAACTGCTAAATTCTCTTACCTAACTAAATTGCGAATTCTACAGTCTCTCAGACCTCAAGCATCTCTCTTCTTGGAACCTGAGAATTTGTTTCACATTGTGTTTATTGATGATAGAGATCAAAGTAACAGTTTGGTACTAGGGGAAAATCCTTGCATTACTGTTCATAAGCTAGTAGAGCAAATAAAACTACATATAATTACAGTATTTTTGCTAAGTACCAGGATGAAATAACCACAGGGTGCTATGGTAGCAAAGGAGGCATACAATCATTGTGTGTTACCACTATCAGTTTTGCTTAGACTGGGCCTCCTAGATAAGTAGGAATTCATCAGGTGGGCCAGTTAGGTCAGAGGAAGTTAGATATCAAGGTACATTCTGGGAACTGCTAGTGCCAGAAATGAAGGGTAAGGTATAAGGCTGGAGGGAATCACATTATGAAGACCTCAAAAAGGCAAGATAACTAGCAGCCATAAGGAGGGCACATTACAGAGGCCAGGAGACAATTTGGAGGCTACTGCATTATGCCTTGCAAGAAATGATAGCCTTTAAAAAGCAGTGGCAGTGAGATGGGACAGCAGGGTACAGAAGAAACTTATGCTTGCTGCAGATACAAAGTAACACATTTAATCTTCATAATAAGGCTAAGAGGTGATGTTCCTATTTTTACACAAGAGGACTCAAACTCCTAGTATGTTACTTGCTCAAGATGACACAGTTTACAAGTAGGAGCAGAGATTCAAACTTCAAAGATCGTGCTCCAAAGTAGCATAATGTGCCAATATCTCAAATGCATGTCCAAGTATAAATCAACAAATCATGTATTTACAACTAATTCTGGCCTGTTCTACTTACCAGAATTAATTCCTGGATAAACTTCCTCTTCCCATAGAGAAGCATATCAAATGTAGAGGAAGGAAACAGACTCCAGCAGGTTTAGGGTTACATATGGTAAGATTTTAATATTGTTCCAGGCTGTCTACAATTTTAGTAGTATATCCAAATTCTAAAGTTATTTTATGGACAAATTTATTTACACATTCTCCCAATTAGTAATTCTGCATGGGCCACAAGGTCTAAAAGTAATCTTATTAACCTGTAAAATGTGCATTCTGCCCACTTATAGTGCTGGGCATGTAAAAAATGAACTATTGATCTAAAAATAAAACAAAGTGAAAATGTTTAAAATGACATCACTATTCTTAAGCAATATAGGCTTCACTGGGTGGTAAAAGATTCAGTATTTTAAAACTCCTTTGCCTAACAAACATGCTATATGTTATAGAACATACATGTGTTTGGAAAACTTCAAAAAATGCAGAATAAACCTCTATTAATGGTGTTAAGCTAAGTGAATGCAATGTTCCTTCAAGGTTTCCCTTCAGTGATCAGTGAATGGATTTCTTATTCAAAGTTACTTTTCTTTCAAAAAAAAATTATCTAAGGTTAGAAAAGACCAATTCCATATATATCCTACACACAAAACCAATCTACCAATTTGAAGTACGAATATTAATACGAGCAACATGGAAGACCTAAAGTTCTTTTGTTCTCTAATGTTTACAAAGGAGAGGGCTTAAGCTGCCTAATTCAATTCCAATGCTTTCTTTTTATTTCAGAATTGAAGATTTACTTTAGAATTAAGGGGAACACGGGAAGATCTGAACTACTTTAGGTAAAAAGCCCCCCAACCCTCCAAACCTGGTGTAGGTTTTTTTCTTTTCATTTTTTTCAGGTGAATTAATAGCGGCCCTAAATAAAATAGTGAGGCCAAATGCGCAATACCCACACCACCCTGAGAACGCTGCAAAAAACAAGAGTATCCATCTCCAAGTGGTAGACAGGTTTCAACTCACATGACAACTCCAATGGATGACGTAGCTACTTTCAATATGAGATTGAGGGTAATTTGGCCAAAAGAGATCATAAAGGTCTGCCAGGGGCACAAGAGCATGTGCTACTCTTGACCTCATCTGCAAGACTCTGTACTCAAAATACTTTTGTTTCTACTATGGGTTATTTCATTATTGTTTCAAATCAGATAATCATCCTGCTATGAAATATAACAAAACATGCAAATCAAGGGAAAAGTTTTGTAGAGTGTTTCTTTTTCTGCTATGTCTGACAAAACAAATATTAAAATTAATATTAATATCAGGGATGGTTTTGGTTAAAATAACTAGGGTTACATTTTTCAGATGCTTTTTATCTGGAAAATTCAGTGTGTATATATATATATATACACACATGTGTATGTATATATACACATACACACACACACACATATACTGTTTTAGGAGAAAACAGCATTTCAGCTTGGTGATTTAAGTAGTATCAACTACATATGTTTATTTGTAAAATTTCCCATAGTGAAACATGTTATAGTTACCTACAAACATTCATTTTTCACTATTTACAATTTGAGTAATCATGGAATGTTTGTATAATGCAACCAGTTGAGTTATAGAAAAGTCACATAAACAATATAAATCTGATGCCCAATCCTTTACACATACGAAATTACTTTCAATGGGTTTTCAAACTGTCAAGTATAAATAGGATGAGGTCAGCAATACTTAAGATGAGGCACTTTGACAATTACCCAAAAAAGGTTAAGTGTACAAAAGTGTAAAACAAAACTCATGGTATTAATCGTACCCCTAATTTCAGACGTAATTAATCTGAGATGGTCTATATTAAGGAATGTTACGAACTTTTATTTCTTGCCCTTCCCCCTCCAGTTGACCCAAGGCAAGTAACTATGAAATACATAAGTATATAGACATCATCACAGACCAGTTAGTGTGCTTACATAGAGAAGAACTAAACACCATGTAAAAACACTGGGCATTTTAGAAAATGACTATTTTAACACAAAACTTATGCATAATCTTTTCCATAAATGCGTATAAATACATTAGTCTCCCACAGGCAAAAATGCTATCTCAACCATATTCCTAGACAAAAATGCCCTCAAAGGTATTAACTAAATCAAAATTAATAGTCTAAGTACTCTTTTCAAACACTGAATTTTTAATATTCAGAGAAATTAAAGTTAAATTTTAATTTTAAAAATAGAGAAATTAAAAAATTAAATTTACTAATACTTTCTAGATTAGTTTTAAGATTAAAAATAGTAGTAAGGAACAGATGTTTTGTTTTGCTAGCCTTTTGCGAAACACCTTTCAAACATACTATTTGGCCAATTCATTTTTAACCTTAAATCATGTTCTCTGTGTATTAACACTGCATCTTTTGGTAGCTAAGATAATAAATACTTGATTAAAAATATTAAGTCCTGTTGCTGTATGAATTCACAGTAGTGTCTTTTCCCCCATGGTCAGTTTCAACAGTAAAGAAAACGGCTGACTCAAATTTTTAAAGGTCATCCGGAAGGGATTAAAATCTGTGGTCCCGTTAACAGTTTTAAGTGTAAACAGTTAAATCTCATTAAACTTGTTTATTTCTGGTAGGTTATAATTTGAGTAATTTCTATAGCCCAGATACCCAAATGTTTAATAAACGTGAGTTAGTACTCATTTTAACATACTTAACTGTTCCAAGTCCATTTATCAAAATCACTTGCTCTGTGTATGTACATGAGCATAGCACATGCACTCCTTAATTCCCTAAAACAGTCTTGCTCCCCTAAAGAGAAAAACTGGCTTTCAATCAATATGCTACCAGACACATAAGTCTCTTCAAAAATCAGAAGTGGGCCAATTTTCAGATAAATGAAAAGAGAAAATACTTATTTAGAATGACAAAAATTAAGCTTGGCAAAAGTAGTGACTTTTATTTACAATTGCATGTATCAAGATTACAACAAAAACACTAGTGATACCATCCAAACAAAAGCAATGATTTATTGGTAATGGCAATGAATGGAATATTGACAGTCTCTGATGAGAATCAAGCAATTATCCAGGAGCTGTAGATCTGATTGCAATATGGTCTTCCAGTGTCTTTTGTACCTTAGTGGCTTTCTCCTTTTTTGCCAACTACCTAGAAAACAAAAAATAACTTTACATGTACATCTTATTGATTTAGAAATATGTGTTATTTTTAAAATAATATTACTAATTGGTAATCATCTTTAAAACCTGGTATTAACTTTTTATCCCTGTATTTTTTTTTTTTTTTTTTGGCATGCAGTGTATTTTCACTGTTGAAGCAAACTGTGACCTTCCCTTTCCTCCCAGCCTCAAGAATTAAAAATAAAACACATGCAGGCTATTTTTGGTTTCCCACACTGTTTAAAGGAAAAGTAGTGCAATTTTTCAAAACAAGGTTGACAGTTTAGAGAAGTTAATAAAAGGATGATGCTATATGAGTGAAATACATTTGGCAAACTATTTTTAGGCAATTAGAAATCAAATGTCGATCACAAAATACTCTAGAATTAAAAGAGTATGCTAAACTTATGTCTAAATAGCCAAGATGACAGGTTTCTAGATTTTTCTCTCAATATGTAGATATGCAATGAAAAGAGATTAAAAATGACTAATTTTGCCTAGTTTCTATTTTTAAAAAACCCCGGTTGTTACAAATGTACTATAAAAAACAAAGAATAAATCTTGTTTCTGTCGATGATTAGAAAAAGTCTCCATCGGAGGGCTTCAAAAATGTCCTAGTTGCTATAAATGTGGCAGCATAAAAATGTAAGAATAAACTTGGTTTCTACTAACAGTGCTAGAAAATAAATCCTCTGTGGGAAGGTTCTACAATTATGTTTCAAGTAAATAATTTACTTAAAAGCTGAAGTTTATCATTAGTTAATATATTCTCACAGCAGAAATGCCTCTAAAGAAATCTACTTGCAAGCTATTGAAGATATATTTGTATACAAAACGATTTCTATGGGGTGGAAGGCTCAGTCAGTCGAGCATCTGCCTTTGGCTCAGGTCATGATCCCAGGATCCTGGGATCGAGCCCCGCATCGGGCTCCCTGCTCAGTGGGGAGCCTGCTTCTTTGTCCCTCTCCCTCCGCCTGCTGCTGCATGCACACACGCGCTCTTTCTCTCATTCTGTCAAATAAATAAAGTCTTAAAAAAAAAAAAAGATTTCTATGTACATTTAATTGTAATGTAATTTTCATATTTTAACTGATTCTGTTCCAAATGGTAGTCTTAAGCAAAACTCATAAAGGTCTTCAGTACATGTCTGGTCTAAAATAGAATGTGGCTGGGTCAATGCCATTCATGAGAGAAGATTTAAAATGCCTTCCACTTAATTCCCAATCATATGATGTCAGACATGCCATTTTCCCGGCCTTGAGGAAAACCAGTTTTATTACTTTAAAAGATCTCCTCTCTGATCTACGAAAACTGTATGTTAGAAAGCCCAAAAAGCCAGAAAGATACTAAAGAGATAGTCTCATAAAAGTATGTGGATAAGAGTAAAAAATTCAGGGTTTAAGAGCTGGGGGGTGAGGGGCGGGAAGGCTTCTTAAGAAAGAAGGGAAGTTGGCAATATTTGTATCACAAATAAATTTAAGCAGATAAAACACTGACAGCATTATTGATCATTATTATCACTTGGGAACACACAAAACAGCTATTAGATTAAGCAAAAGAAAACAAAACAATATTAAAAATTAAAATTTTAGCAGATGTGATACAGAAGACACAAATCTGCATACTGTTTCACAGGTTGATAACTCTCAACTTGCCAATGTGTATTCTCTGTAAAAAAGAAGAAATTCAGCATTCCAATATGGATTTTCTCATCCCAAACATAAAGTATTTTATTCATTTTTTAAGTGTTTCTATTACACCTCAAATAGTCTAGGTACATCAAAATTAGGTGTCAAAAATATTTATTCAGTAAAGAGTCCATTGATCCTCTACGTTAAGAGTTTAAACCAGCCTAACATTCAGTCCGTCTTTCAACGCCTTGAGCTCACTTGGGTAGACAAAGCAGAGGATGTGCCCATAATTAATCAACAAAAAGACTTTGGGGCTGCAGTTCCGTTGAGAAAAGAAAATCCACGTCTCTTAACTACAGACTAATCAATATATTATACTACTTGTAGTATAAAAGAAGTTGATGAAACTGTTCATATTCGATTTCTAAAATGATTCTATAGTTCCCAAAAAATAAAATTTAAACTTTAGATTGGATTAAAACATCCAACAACTAGTTAAGTCTGAAAGCATTTACAACATTTTATTGCAATATGATTTCTCAAAATGTAGTACAAAAATGAAAGATGAGAAAGTAAAAAAAATAAAAGTCAGGGGAGCAACACAGTATGATAATGAAATTAAAGCACCTAGTTGCAAGCCCAAAATAAAAAGCAAACCAACAAAAGGCCAACTAAGACACATGGCTAGAATAAGATCTGAAGAAAGAGATGGTTGAGGAAATCTAGGTTACAAGGCTGATCCAGATGATAGAAGCTGGAGACATCTTGCACCAACAATGGCGAGAACATGGGAAGGGTGAGAGCAGACAGGTGCTAGATGAGCAGAGAAGCAAGGAGGGGAGTAGAGTGAGATAAGGTCAATCTTTATATTACTTCATTTTTAAAAATCTTCTGTTTTTAGTTCATTTGAGTTGCATTAAAAAAGCTGAAAAATAAACAGACAGAAATGTTACAAAAATAGCTGATACGGTGAATGGCCAGTTTAGAAAAGTCTATTTTTATTACAGTGATAGAAAATCTGCTCTGCTTTTCACATGCACCTCATTCCCTAAGAAGCAGAAGCCCTTTCAATTTTGCTCATTTTTGTACACTTATATGTTATTACTTTTGTATTAAAATAAAGCAATCCATGTATAGAGCATATTTTAGCAAAGAAAATATCTAACTTCTAATTAAGATGGCAAGCTTTTCATGCTGCAACACAAAGAATTCATTTACAACAACAAATAGCCTAAGTGTATATTATAATCTGTGCACAATGCCTATAATAGCCAAAAACAGACAAGTGGGAGGTGTGTTCTAGTCTACCAAATCTTAAAAGTATAACCTTTAAAGTTGTAATAGCATGCAAGGAGGTCTAAGATTTCTATCCACATCCAAGATTCATTAGCATTACCTTAGCTTCTGTCATCTTAGTGACATAAGGAGAAGATCAATGACACTCTGAAAACTAAAATTATCTAGAAACAACTCACACAATATAAAAATGTGAACTGAAAATGCAAAACAATTCTATTTTATCATTCTTTAAACCATTTTTATAGCTTTCTTCATTACACAAAGAGGTATCAAAGCGTTCCTCTTTGTGCTGATAAAATTCATGCCAAATCTATTTTGAAATTTTAAATTCTAATGACTATGTGTAATTCCTTTGAAATTCAGACTGACTGAAGTCCTGCACCTTCCCATTTTCATGCCCAAGTTCCTATTTTCCATTCTACCTGGAGTGCCCCCTGCTATCTTTTCCTCCACTGCTATCCATTTCTACTCCCAAAGTTTAGTTCAAGACCCTCCCTCCTCCACAAAACATTCTTGTCCTCTCCCAGCCATTCTTAGGAAAAAGGAGGTATCACTGAGCTAGGAAAGTATGAGCATACTCTGTAGAGGAAGAGACTTGAACTAAGCTTTGATTAATTTTGATCAACTTTCCAAATGTTTATATGTTATCCTTTAAGATAAACTTGCTATACAGAGGGATTGTGATTACACCTAGCATAGTACTACAGGGACAACAAGTACCATTCCATGTATTTATTATTTCCTTTTCTAGAAACCAAGCTCATTTATAATTTTCAATAAGTGACTATCTATACATAATCTAAACTGGCCAATTTCAGTTAAACAATAAATAATTTTTTATTGCAATTTTCCTACACTAATGTTAACTTAGCAGAATGCAAAAAGCACTGAAATATTAGCTTGCTTTTGAGGAACAATTCAATGAATGACACAAGTCTCATTCAGAAACTATTAAAAGGAAATGCAATGTAATATTAACATACATAAGAAAATCATTCAGCCAATTAAAATTTATCAAACATTAAAAGCAAGGGACTAACACCAAGAAAGGAGTCCATGATAGTATTAAATTATTCTCAAAGCAGTTCTCAGTGTGGTCTAGGCTGGGGGTCCCTGAGACCCTTTCAGGGAGCATTCAAAACTATTTTCATAATAATACCAAATCATTATTTGCCTTCTTAATCTCATTGTCTCACAGGTGTACAATGGAGTTTTCCAGAGGCTACATGACCTGTGATAGCAAACCTGACTGAATGTAGAAGCAGGCATGAGAATGAGAAGGTTCTATTAAGCTAGACAGTAAAACAATTTGTAAAGCGTAAAAAAAATGATCTTGTTAAATTGGTTCTAATTTGGAAAATATGTATTTTAATTTAAAAATATTATTTGTGTTAACATATAATGAATTTATTATTTATAAATAATTTTTAAATTTTTTGGCTTCAATTTCTTGAAGGGTAAATATTAGATAAATATATCCCACATTAACAAAAGTTCTTTTTGGTCCTCAATAATATTTAATAGTGTAAAAGGGTCCTGAGACCAAAAACTTTGAGAACTATTGCTCTACAATAATGTTAAGATAAAAAAGTATTTAGTTAAATGAATACATAGCAATTACAAAACATACACAAATACTCCCAAGCAAGAAAAGTCTAACATCTTTGCTATCCTAAAGACAGTCCAGAAAAATCAGTTTGGTAAGTCAAAAGAGAGAGAGAGGAGCAAGGCCAGAAGGCATAGGAGAGGGAGGATATTAAAACCAAAGAGGTGGAGACAAATTCTTAGATGGACGATTATTAATACACATTAGAAAAACTGACTGAATGGCAGGCTGGTAAGAAGATGGTCAAGATGGAGCAGTGGTTACTTAAAGAAAAAAATGGAAATCAAACAGCATGAGCAGAGGTGAGAAGCAAGGAACTTAAGCTGAATTAATGGTATAAGGCTTATTTATAGGAGATCTTATGAAGGAATTAAGCTAAAAACAAACTATGCAAGGCAGTTAAAGCCAAATCCAATGGCAATTAATTCAAACAAGCAATATAACAAAGCAGGCGGCCAAAATGTCTTTGGTGCTCACACATTTTCCCAGTACAGCATATCTCATATCATAAAAATGTAGATGGTTTAATCTCTGCTACTTCTGACCTTCTGATCTGTCATTATACATATGGCAAACACTTGACATGACAGATCTAAGTACAGAATTGTCCTACAGTTCCCAAAAGTTAATCATGAGACAGGAAAATGTAGTAATTGAAAAATGACCAGTTAAAATATCTATGGTCAAGATTATCAATTTTGTAAAAACCAGCATACAATTTTATAAGCTTATCCACTGTTATGCAATTTTACAAATTTTTCTGTAACTGTATTAAAATGAGATCTGTAGATACCACCAAAAAGAATAAGAGTTTTCAGGATGCTTCATGGCTTCACCTCCCCACCAAACAGGGGTCTGAATTGTTCAGCTGGGTGCCTCTTCCTCCAGGGCACTGGCAGCCCTGGGGAAACTTTCTCCCATATAATCACCTCTTTCTAATCACCTCCAGTTCTAGACTATCAAAGGCAGCCATAGAAACATGGCCACACCTACCTTTCCCATGCTGCTGCACATTTAATCTGTGTACAGCAACTGGGTTGTGTACTGAGAAAGTTCCTCGTAGCACTTCCATGATCTGTGGTTGTAATACTTAAGAGTCTCCCTAAGGAACTGGGACCAAGTAGCAGTTGTTCCATGAATGGACAAAATGTTCTCATTCCTAAGGGTCTCGTATATCTTATAAATCCTCTGCAAACCTTACGACTGTGTCCACAAAACAAAACAAAAACGTACATATACATACATATGTAATTTGCCTGTTCACTGGTAATTTCTTTGCTTGTGCAAGTGGTCTTTCAGCACACAGACGTGGTTTAAAGGCATCTCAGTGTAGTAAAACTGAGCCCATTCTTTTTGATTAAAATTATTCAAGTGATTTTATATGTTTTCATTGGAAACAATAATCAAAATCTTAATATCAGCACAATTCTTAAAAATTCACTAATAATAACGATTTTAACTTACTCCTATTTTGACATTATTCCTAACTACTTTCTATAACCAAACAATTATTTAGTTAATTTAAATTACTTCCCTGTTATTTACCGTTTACTTCATTATAGGTAAGGACTTTTTTTTAATTGAAGTATGGCTGACATACAATGTTATATTAGTTTTAGGTGTACAACGTAGTGATTCAACAATTCTGTACATTTTATGCTATGCTCACTTATTTGAATACCATTTGGACATCATTATTAATGGATACCATTATCCACTGGATACCATTTATTTATAGATACCATTATTTGGATACCATTGATTAACAGACACTATATCAGGATTTATTTTTATTAGAAATTATCTTTTAGTTGGAGATCTAAAAATGTGATTAGGAGAACCCACTTTCCTAGTTTAACCTAAAATTTCATGACATGGTATGATTTTGATCTTTATGAAATTACTTCTTTAAAATTATATTTTTACTTCCCCTAAATACCATTTAAAACAAACTTACTCGTTTGAAGTCATTCATATTTGTTGCCTGGACTGGAGTACCAATAAAAGTAAAATACGAAATTCTTGTTGTTTCTTCTTCACCTTGATTGGACTGAACAAATATCTATACCCCCCCACCAAAAGGAAAAAAAGAATTTTTACATTAATAATTGTATCCTTTTTTCATAAACATGCTTAAGTTTAACTGATTTTGTTAGATTATTAATAAAAATACCTTCCATTCTTTGTAAGGATTAACCCAAACTACATTTAGACTAGTGGTCCCACAGGACTATTAATTCCACTGTTTGCCCTGCTATCCTCACCCTTTCCAGGATATTCATGGCAAGACACTCGCATACAAAAGTTCCGGATAATTCAGTGTGAGGGTGTTGGAGGGGTCACAACTAAATTCTTTACCGAGAATGTTGAAAGAGTATGAAATTATTACAGTGGGCAAACCACTGCTGAAATTTTATTAAAATTGGTTTTTGACTGATGTAATGTATGGGGATTAACATAAGAATAAAAAAAAAAAGATGTCAGCATGACTTAGGTTCTGCCAAGGAGAGGCTCTCACTCTAGACTTCAAATTTGGAGCTAGGGATACAGCATGTGCATCCTTGTTGGTAGCGTTGGGAGTCTCATCGCTTATTAGTTCCTGGGACAATATTGTGCAACAGTGCTATAGGCTCAACACTAATGTTCCATGGCAGCCACAGTGAAGCCCTTTCACCATCAGTTCTGGGGTGTGAATGTGGCCATCGTTCCTGGCTTCATAGCCCCTGAACACCGTTAAGTGTTGCTGCGGATTATGCAGTATTTTTAAAATAAATTCCTTTCTACTGAAAAAAAAAAAAAAAATTGGTTTTTGACTGAGGAAAGTCTCTGCAGTTATTTCTTTCTGATACTCATTCATTCAATTTCCTAAAATATTAAAAAAAAAAAACAATATTGGAAATCAGCTCCTAAAACTATACTATACTATAGCCTGCATTTTTTTAAGCTAGACTCTTTATACTTTCTATGTAAAAACTCCCCTCAGCACGTTACTAGACAGCAGCTTTACTCAGATTCTTTTCCAATATATTGGATTTTTATATGCTTTTTAAATTTATTTTTATTTTTTTAAAGATTTTATTTATTTTTTAGAGAGCGAGCGAGAGAGAAACAGCATGAGAGGGGAGAGGGTCAGAGGGAGAAGCAGGCTCCCCGCCGAGCCGGGAGCCCGATGTGGGATTCGATCCCAGGACCCCGGGATCATGACCCGAGCCGAAGGCAGATGCTCAACCATCTGAGCCACCCAGGCGCCCTATATGCTTTTTTTAAAAAAACAAAACACAATACTCTAGATGCTGTCTACTTAAGAATATTGCCTCTCTTGATTTAGACAATATACTTCTTTCATTCTCTGATGGCATTAATCGTTTTTTGTTGTTTTTATAGGCAAGCACAGATTCATCTCAAACTGAGCTTATCACTTAAATCTTCCAAGTCTGGGGATGCCTGGGTGGCTCCATCGGTTAAGCATCTGCCTTCGGCTCAGGTCATAATCCCAGGTCCTAAGTCCCACATTGGGATCCTTGCTCAGCGGGAGCCTGCTTCTCCCTCGGCCTGCTGCTCCCCCTGCTTGTGCTCTTTCTCTCCCTCTCCCTCTCTCTGACAAATAAATAACATCTTTAAAAAAAAAACCAAAAACTTCCAAGTCTATAATAGGTAGACTATTAAGCCAGTCTCCATTCATTTGTAATGCTCTTTGATAATTAGCACAACAGTTTATATTTATGGCTTTTAAAATTCATCTACTTACTTTGACTAGACTTTCTGATCAAAACTGTCATTATGATTTCAATTTTATCACCAAAAAACTGACAGACATGCTTTCTGTGACTTAAGCCACTGACTAAAAGTTTGATTGCGATAGGACACAGCACATACACAGACTTGAGCCTATCACAAGATAACTGGGTACAGTGAATCTCAATGACAGAGGAGATTATATCAAGATGTTTGGGTTGAAAGGGCTTTTTCCAATAAATACCTTGCTTCCATCACTAAATAAAGCAACTGGCATTAATTGAGGATATGGTACAAATATAAGTCAGGAAAATATCTGATAACTAGTATTCTAGTTTAATATAACCATTTTTGTCCATTTTATTTGGGTAGAATATTTCAAATACTGAAATCTCAATTATAATCCTTCATCTTATTACTAAGTATATCCTGTGAAACTCCAGTAAAAACCTCCTAAAATGGGGCGCCTGGGTGGCTCAGTTGGTTAAGCGACTGCTTTCAGCTCAGGTCATGATCCTGGAGTCCCTGGATCGAGTCCCGCATCGGGCTCCCTGCTCGGCAGGGAGTCTGCTTCTCCCTCTGACCCTCCCCCCTCTCATGTACTCTCTCTCTCTCTCATTCTGTCTCAAATAAATAAATAAAATCTTAAAAAAAAAAAAAACCAAATATGTTAAAAAAAAAAAAAAAAAAAAACCTCCTAAAATGAATACATTATAGCATTCTCTAATTTATAAAAACCAGAATCATTTCATTAAAACAAGGAAATCATGGGAGGCCTGAGTGGCTCAGTCAGTTGAGCGGCTGCCTTTGGCTCAGGTCAGGGATCCAGCCCTGAATGGAGCTCGCCGCTCAGTGGGGAGCCTGCTTATCCCTCTCCCTCTGCCACTCCCCCTGCTTGTCTCTTGCCCACGCTCACTTGCTCGCTCTCTCTCTCAAATAAAATAAATAAAATCTTTAATAAATAAATAACAAGGAAATCATTAGTTTAGCATGACTTGTTTTCAGTGACTCTGTGCGCGTTCCCACTTTTTTCCCTAGGTATTCCACTATTCTATTCTAATCCTCCTACTCCCTCCTCTGAAGGACTGGGTTGGGAGGGGTGGATGGGAGGAGGGGGTGGTTTGGAAAGCATATGCTGGGTTTCATTATTAAAATTTACAAAAGCAATTAATAACTGCTAAGAAGCAGCCAACTTCTTAATGTAAATTAAGATAATATAAAAGTATCTTTTAAAAAGTCATTTTTACTGAGATCATGACCACAACACTATTAAAAACCATACATTCTAGAAAAGTAAATTCGATTTTACAATTGTAACATCACTCATCACCAGGTATGAAGGATAATGTACAAATACCTTCAGTTTAACTATAAATATTCTAGAATAAACTTTTAACATAAGCTGCCAAATATGTATAAAGTAAACTGACAAATTCAAAAACTTTTAAAAAATCAACCTGTCCTTTCTCTTTAGTGCACATAAATTAAAAAGAAGAAAATTTAATTAGTTCATTATACATTTTTACTCATTCTAAATGAGGTGGACAAAACCTAAAGGATCATTTAGAATCACCTAGGGTACTGAAGGTAACAGCATGAACTGTCACCCACAAACTCATTAAATATAGTTGAAATACTACTTACAGTTACACTGTTAACATTCTGAAACTTAACATAACGAAGTGGGACAATGCCATCTTCTTTAATATCATCCTCTGTTAGTTCCAGAGCTTGAGTTGGTTCACTTCTTTCTGCTTCTTCAAAATCCATAGATCGGGGTAGATTGATAAAAATTTTTACATATTTAGGACCCTGACCTATAAAATGGTAGAATGAAATTAAATGTTAAACCAAACCTGCAATACTTTCCTTCCTTCACCATTACATTCACGCTATACAACCAGTCACACATCCAAATACTTACTCATCTCTACAGCAACTGCTTTTTACAAATACTTCGTATTTTCAGAAGATACAATTTTATTAATGAACAATATTAATACATAATATTTCATATACCTACCTAAATCTTTAGGAACTTTAAGAAATTCCGAGGATTGTCTACGGCCATCCCACCCTGAGCACGCCCGATCTCGTCTGATATCGGAAGAAATTTTGAGTATTTTCATGCATATACCTACCTAAATCTTTAGGAACTTTAAGAAATTCGGAGTATTTTCATAGCCATTCTTTTTTTTTTATACACATTTTTTTAATGCCTGCTAGCAGTATACTAAGTCCTAGGAATACTAGATTGAAACACATATGTACATATGCAAACACATATACATACACAGACTTCTTGCCCTCAACTATAAAAGTCACACTATGAAAATGTACTACTACTAGCGAGGAAGTACAGGGAAGAGGGCAATACAGTCTGACAATGTATGCAGGTTAACATTTGAGCTGGGTCTTGCAGCTGCCAACAACTGATACATTTGTTATTTAGGAGAAAAGCATTACCAGTGACAACATTTAGCTAACAGAAAACTAATCATACAAATTGCCGGGGCGCCTGGGTGGCTCAGTCGGTTAAGCCTTCAGCTCATGGGGAGCCTGCTTCTCCCTCACCCTCTGCCTCCCCCTCCTTGTGCTCTCTCTCTGGCTCACTCACTGTCTCATTCATAACTAACTAACTAAATAAATAAATAAATAAAAATTTTTTAAAAGATTATATAGTTGCCAAATTTCATCTTAGGGATTAAAATGTGCTAAGTGGTTAGATCACATTTAGAGAATGTCTTAGTCCCTTTAACTTCAGGGTACAATCCAAAACCCATATTTAGTGACTAATTAAGGAATCTTAAGATATTCATATTGCTTACTCATCTCTATAGCAACTGCTTTTACAAATACTTGGTATTTTCAGAAGATACAATTTTATTAATGAACAATATTAATACATAAAAATTTAAAACAAAGAAGGAAGGCTATCTGATAAATAGGGTGCTTGCTGTTTCTCCCAATTATAAAGAAAATAAGAAAAATCCTAGTCCCCACTACCTGCCAACACACAACCAAAAAAAAAAAAAAAAATCAACAGGGACAGGAAAAAAGGAGGGAGATGAATAAGGAAAATTCTTTATTTAATAGAAAGAGAAATACCAAGCCTGTACAATCCTGTTTACAGCATCATAATATATATAAAGAAGATGAAACTACTAATAGTGCACAAATAGGAAGATCTAGAACCTTATTTTTCATCTATTAATAGGAAGAGTATGAAATAAATCTCTTCCAGTTCTGATCCTGAAAAATGGCTACTTCAAACCTGAAGTTTTAGAATAATAGTTGGAAGAAAGAGTTTGTTTTTAGATTAAGAGATTAAACTTTTAGAAATAAGATAAAATTTTCCTTTTAGGTCCTAATAATATCACATTATTTGCATTCATTTATCTCCTTGCTTTGTTCCAGAAACAATTTCACTCTTTCCAAAACAAGAAATACCTACCTCTATTATTTAATAAAAAGTTTTACATATGTGCTAACAGATCCACAGAGCAGACAGTTAAAGAAAAGCTGTCCATTACTCACCATTATCTGGCCCTTGAAATTTCATTGAATAAAGCTTAACAGGTTGATTAAATGCCACAGTAATAAGCAGCTGTGAAGAAAATAAAGTTTCATTTTAAAAGGGCTCTTGAACACCTTGATACACACGACAGCTATGTAGACTTAAAATTATTAATTCAAAGGCAGAAAATATTTAATTCAATTCATAAAACCAATGTAATATAAAAAATCAGTAAGTTGAAAGTAACTTGATTAGACTGACATTTGAGAAATACAATAATCTATTATTCACATAAGGGAATGACAACAAAATTTAATAAATTAAATTAAATTAAAAATAGGCATAAGGGGGGGCACCTGGCTGGCTTAGTCAGTACAGCATGCGACACTTTTTTATATAGAGGCTGTGAGTTCGAACCCATCATTGGGCACAGAGCCTACTAAAAAATGGTGGGGGGAGGGGATGCATATATGAACCTAATGTCTTGTGACCTGTAAACTGACAAGCAATTTGTCTTCCAAAAAATCAAACACAATCCAAATTAAAATTCAAACTATATATTTTAGCATATAAGCTTAACATTTTATAGAATGGTCTGTCAAGCATCTACGTGGGTAGATTTGACAATTTGGAAACAACGCACAGATTATATGAAGAAACTAGCCCTCAACTGCACTCTATTCGGTCCAAAACTCAAGAGAATAAGACTTTTAATAGCTCTGTAGTAACCTCCAAACCTCCATCCTAAACTTAATTGGACTTAACTGAATTTAGAAGGGCCACATAAGGGAACTGGAATACAAAATACTGTCAGATGCTTCTCTCTCAGAAACCGTAAGTCATTTGCTCAATATTCTTTCCAGTTGAAATTGTGTCTGATGTACTTATCTATGCTTCTACCCTAGAAGGAAGACTTCCCTGGCAGGAAGATTTCAGGGAGGCTGTGGTCAGTTGTGCTGATACTCAACATCACATTATATTCAGGGCACCATTTACAAGGAACACAACTATGAACAATATTCTTAAAGCTGTTCAGTAAAGTAGCTATGGTTGGAGCAAAGATGAAATTTGGATTTATGATTTCAGGATCACTGTGGTCTGTTTGCCTAAGAAAATACCCAGACTATTTCCTTTGGTTATATAATTACTTTTTATACTTGACCTGTAATAATGTGTCAAAAAATAATAAGCATGACATGTTTATAGAAACTTGAACCACAGGTGACAAGAATGGAAAGCTAGAAACAGATCAAGTCAGCAAGAATATGATACCCTCTTCCTGAAGTCTGTGAAGAAGAATCATTTAACTCCTTTAAGAAAAAGAAGCATGATCAGATTTATGTTTTCTTTTTTTTTAAAGATTTTATTTATTTGAGAGAGAGCAAGTGCACACAAGTGGGGGGGGAAGGGTAGAGGGAAAGGAGAAGCAGACTCCCCAATGAGCAGGGGGCCTGCTGTGGGGATGGATCCCAGGACCCTGGGATCATGACCTGGGCTGAAGGCAGATGCTTAACTGAGTGAGGAGACACCCAGAGGCCCCCAGACCTATGTTTTATTTTTTATTTTTTAAAATATTTTATTTATTTATTTGAGAGAGACAGAGATAGTGAGAGAGAGCTCGAGCAGGAAGGAGGGGGAGAAGCAGGCTTCCCACGGAGCAGGGAGCACGATGCGGGGCTCGATCCCAGGACCCCGGGATCATGACCTGAGCCAAAGGCAGAGGCTTAACCATCTGAGCCACCCAGGCACCCCCAGGCCTATGTTTTAGAAGAATAACTTTTGGGGCGCCTGGGTGGCTCAGTTATCAAGTGGCTGCCTTCAGCTCAGGTCATGATCCCAGGGTCCTGGGATCGAGCCCCACGTCGGGCTCCCTGCTCCGCGGGAGGCCTGCTCTCCCTCTCCCACTCCCCCTGCTTGTGTTCCCTCTCTCACTGTGTCTCCCTCTGTCAAATAAATAAATAAAATCTTTCAAAAAAAAAGAAAGAAGAATAACTTTTGTGAACATGTGGAAGATGAACAGAGACAGTGGATTAGAAAGTATATTAAGGAAAGTCAGAGTCAAGATGAAGATAATGATGGCTTGATCAAGGCAGTACTACATTACCTCATCTGTGACAACAACACAGAGTAGTACAGGGAAGTACAATACAGGTTTACATCTGGGAGTGAGGAACACACACATAAGGGTGCTCATCTAGTTAGTCTCTACTTCTCAGGTAAAAACTCAGTTGAGTAAAAAATATGGAAGACAGGTCAAGAATGAATATAAGGACTTAAGAGTGGTGAAGGCTCAACTCAGTAGTGGAGCCAATCCAAAATTCTGAGATTCTGTGTAATGCACCTGGCAGTTTGCACTGAACAGAGAAAGGAGGTAGGTCTGCACCACCAAA
Source organism: Neomonachus schauinslandi (assembly GCF_002201575.2). Lineage (NCBI taxonomy): Eukaryota > Metazoa > Chordata > Mammalia > Carnivora > Phocidae > Neomonachus > Neomonachus schauinslandi. The sequence continues at coordinate 18,603,175 of NC_058416.1, read as the reverse complement.
GAAACTGAAACTTACAAAAAGGAAAGGAAGTGGTCACCCGGGAAGGAGAAACATAAAACGAGATGGAAACATGATAAAGAACCCAGAGTGCGCATAAATATTGATGATCCCTAGAAGCTTTAACTTAAGTATCAATTACCTGTTCATCACAATCAGATTCCAAGAAGGTCATATCTTTTCTCAAACAGTTGTCAAATCCATGCTCATCACTTTCATTAAGACATTCACAACCAGCTTTGTTAATAAAAGGCATTAAATCCATCTGAAAAAAAATTAAATCAAGACTTTAGGCAAAGCATTTGGATTTGGTGTAACAATTTAACAAATGTAAATATGTGATTCTCTCTAGATTAGGCAATTTTAAAGAAAACTTCTCTTTTTAAACAGTTACTAAAACTTCTACAATAATCCTTTCATTTGAATTTCTGACTGAGATCTACCACGATTAAAGCCAAGTCTAGGCTTAGCCCACTGGATAAAGTATCAAAAACCAAGTCTTTAACACAAAGATTATAAAGGTTGACTTGTACTTTTTTATTACCAGTGTTTTGCAGGGCAAAATATGCAAATTAAAATATCCATAAGATCCAAAGAAAGCCAACCTCCTTCTTCTAGCGGTCATGTACTCTTCAAATCTATATCCATAAAGAGTTTACATTTAAGATGAATAACAAATAAGGATTAAAACATTTGTTATTATGGAAAATTTCAAGCATATATAAATAATACAATGAACCTCACGTCCTCACTTCCCAGTTACAATAATCAACTCATGGCCACTCTCGTTTCATCTTTACCCTGCAAGCAGTTCCTACCCCTCCCGTTTTCAAATAAATCTTAGGCATGTCTTCATTTCATTCATGAACATTTCAGTGTGTTCATGAACATTTCTAAGAGATAAGGAATCTTAAAAAAAAAATCCTCTGGTATGCCTGGGTGGCTCAGTTGGTTAAACATCTGTTTTCAGCTCAGGTCGTGATCCCAGGGTCCTGGGACCGAGCCCCACATCGGGCTCCTTGCTCAGCGGGGAGCCTGCTTTTCCCTCTGTCTCTGCCTGCCACTCCCCCTGCTTGTGCTCTCTCTCTCTCTCCCCCCCCCCTAACAAATAAATAAAATCTTAAAAAAAACCAAATCCTCAATATTATTATCACAACTGAAATAATGAGTAATACTTTATTATTAGCAAATATCCATGTTCAAATTTCTTCAGCTGTCTCATAAATGTTTTAGTGTGGAACTGTTAGAATAAGAATCCAAACAACATACACTATAATTGGTTAATGTCTCTTAAATCTCCTTTAATCTATTATGGTCATTTAGCATCCAGAGACTTCTAATATTCTAGATTTTGCTGATTGCTTCCCTGTGGTTGTCATTTAACATTTATTTGCCTGTCTCCCATGTATGTGTTAATAATCCAACACAATGCCAGAGCTGTGACAGTGGTCATCCCTATGTTGTTTCTGACTTTAGTGATAAGAGTACCTCTGGTATTCCCCCATTAAGATTTTATTGATTGCTTTAGGAATAAATGGGCATTGAATTCTGTTAAATGCCTTTTCTGCATATTAGGAGATCATAATCTTTCTCCTCTAGATCGCTGGATTTTGTTTACTAATATTTTATGAGCTTTACAACAATTATTCCTAATTGGAACTGGTCGGTAGCTTTTTTTTTTTTGGTGCAAACTTTGCCAGATTCTGGGTTCAATGTCATATTTACTTCAAAAAAAAATTCAGAAGTTTTCCATCTTTGTATATGGTGTTAAGCATTTGGAGTAACACCAGACTACCTGATCTTTAAAGATTTGGTAGAATTTCCCTACAAAGTCATCTTAACCCTTATGGTAGAGGTCTCTAACTATTTTCTCTATGGTGACTGGTCTATTCTGGAGTTCTGCTTATAATGGAGTTGATTCTGATAAACTCTTTCTCTAGAAAAGTATCCATTTCATCTACTAAACAAGGACTATTTTTAAGTTTACCAAGTACTATAGATTATCAGTTGTATATTCACCTATCACAAAGAGTATTATATATATTTATACAGAGGCTAATACATGTGTATATCATTCTGAAAGAGTACATCATTCTAAAGAAAACTTTAATGTCAAATAATTACATGTCAAATCATTATCATCAATATGATGATAATCCATTAGAATAGTCCCTTAATTATTCATGGAGTGGCCTAAATGCTTTCAAAGCCAAAATGTTATTTCGAATTATATTAAATGTTACATTGCACTAAATATTACTCAGGGTAACACACTGTAGCCAATTTAAAAACAGCAGGAAGGGGGGGGGCCTGAGGGGTAGAGAGGTGTAGGGGCACTATAAAGCTAAGTTCTACTATTATAGAATTACTCTAAACTTGAAGAACATTTGCCTTGAAAGGGTAGTTTTGACAAAATCTTTTAAACACTTACGTCTTCCATCCTACCAAGATGCCTCTTCAATATTATATCAAGGATTAAGACCCAGGCATGAAGACAACATTGCAGTCATACTTGTAATATCTTAATGATGAAAAATAAACTAAATAGGTGACTTAAAGTTGTTTTAATATTTATTTATTGTGGGGCACACAAAACAAGTATCACTAACAGTTTCATTAAAGTGCTTTGTTATACAACACTGTCTGGGGACAAATTGGCATTATATCTGACCTAACTACAAACTGACATATTCTGGAAACATGCAATTGGAAATAAATATCACTACCTATGTAATCAACTTGCCAATAATGACAAAAGAATAATGAGAAAACAATCAGACAAATCCAGATTGTGGGACAGTCTATAAGACAGATGGTCTCAACCTGCGCTGTACAATAAGATAGCCATTAGCCACATGTGGCAATTTAAAATTAATTAAAAGTAGATGAAATTTAAAATTCAGTTCCTCAGTTGCACTAGTCATGTAACACATGCCTAATAGCCACATGTACCTAGTGGCTACTATATTAGACTGGTGCCAGTTTAAGCTTCCAAAAAAAGGCAGTAATGAATTAAAAAAACAACAATAACAACAACAAAAAAACAGAAGTTTCCAGAACACCAAAGAGAAACAACTTAAATGTAATGCATGATCCTTGACTTGATCCTAGATGGGGGAAAAATAGCTATAAAGAGTATTCTGGAGGGGTGCTTGGGTGGCTCAGTCGGTTAAGCTCAGGTCATGCGCCCGGGGTCCTGGGATGGAGCCCCACATCAGGCTCCCTGCTCAGCCAGGAGTCTGCTTCTCCCTCTGCCCCTCCCTCAGCTTGTGCTCTCTCTCTCCCAAATAAATAAAATCTTAAAAAAAAAAAATATTCTGGAGATAATTAAGAAAATGTGAATGTAGTCTTTAAGTATTAGAGATATTGTACCATCGTTAAATTTCTTAGGCGTGATAATGGTATCGTGGTTATGTAAATCAATGTCCTTACTCCTAGAAGCTACAGGCTAATAAAATATTTAGAGATGAACCATCATAATGTCTACAGTTTACTTTTAAATGATTCTGTAGGAGGTAAAAGTGGATAAATATATATCAAGAAAGCAAAAACAGCAAAATATTCACAGCTGATGAACACAGGTGAATGGTATATGTGTTTGCTATACTACTACTCTGTCAACTGTGTTTTGTTTAATAAATTTCACCTTTCTTTTTTAGAGGTGGAAAATCTAAAACAAGACACACAGCAAGTTAGGAAAACCTTTCCACGCTTCTAGTTTGGGTTAACAAAAGATCTTACTACACAAATTAGGGTCACTTAAAGTTTCATTTCATTTTGATGAATGATGACAAAATTTGTAGACCAAAATCTACAGTTCAGAGGGCAGAATACTAAAATATATATATAGGCCTCAAGATTTAGAACATATGCAAATCCAACTTCAATTCCAGAGTGCCCAGAACTCAAACTTCTGGGGGAGAAGAAGACTTGATATTGATGGCCCTCTCATTGCCACTGAAAGCCATACTAGGTACTCTTAGCAAATATAGGAGAGAAAAAAAGAATGTTTTAAACTTTCCCAATGTTTCAATCAACACTTTAAAAACTAAAAGTCATTATAGTCACAAAAACACTGTCTTACTTCTGAATAAGAATTATTATGATTCTTAATGTTTTGAGTATCACATCTACATTTATTGCAATATTTCAAACCCCTCTAAAAGAGGTATGTGTATCTCTCTTACTCTGGCTTCAATCAAATTAGGAGTTCCAAAACGAGGATGTATAAAATCAGTAACTGTATAGCCTCTTAGTGTTAAAACATAACAAAGTCTTTAAAACCAAAATTTTGTTTTAAAATTGTCAATACATTTCTGCAATGCTAATACTTAAATCTATTTAAGATACAGGCTTTCATTCATTCACTTATTCCCGTTAAGTTTCTATTTGTGTTGTGAGAATGATGACATTCTTAGAAACACATTACCAATTCTTAAATATTTAAGAACCTTGCAGACATATAGTTCAAAACTTTTAATGTCTTGATTGACACCTGATGGAAAAAATGAAAATGTTTTTAATAACCTTTCACACTGTATTCATAACATTTGCATGAAAACTAAATTATTTTTATTTCCTAAAAATTTTTTCCTGCTTATTTCCTACCTGAGGACAAAACACTGATAATCACACTTAGCTGATGTGTAAAGAAGTATCCCTCTAGCTAAGCAGCAGGACTGTTGTGCTCGTAAGAACTTTTCATGCAAAAACACTTAGTAAATAAAGGAAAAAAAAATACAAAGATGTAAACACAACAGTTTACAAGTCAAATAATTTCCAAAATTTTCCAAAAGGTGTCACAACCCTGACTTATACAACATGTTCATACTTTCTAACTGGATATTACCATTTCAAATTATTACATAACAGTCCTGTTTTAAATAGATATTAATTGTGCCTCCCTAAATTAATTAACACTAGTACCACATGTTAAAGACACTTTTTGAAGATGCAACACTCAACCCCCCCCCACACACACACAAAAAGAATCTCTCATATTTATCTGACTAGAAAGTCTCCTTATTCAGCATGAATTTAAGGGACTTTACAGAAAGAACGTGTAGCCCATGACATCAATCTGCTTTACTATAGTTGATATATATTCTTTCATATACTAGCTTTAACTTAAGGTAACAATTATTTTTTAAAAAGTTCATTTTTGATCTGCAATTACCATTAACTTTATAACAAAAAAATTGGGAAAGATATATACAAATATATGTTTTGGTATGCAGGATTAACCAATTTGCATAAATGAGTCAGTTACCATGAAGTGCTACTTCTGAATTTTGGTCCTTCCTGAACAGCTCTTAAATGATAAAGATACTGAATTATAATTATTTGTATTATGTAATTCTCACTTTTAAGTTCCTAAGTCTTCAAGTTATTATTTGAATAATAACTTACTCTTAAAACTCAGAAAAACATATCCAATAGCAAAGTCACATATGACCCTAAAACAAAATAAATAAATTTTTTTTTTTAGCAGAAAAAAAGAGGTGCCAGAAAAGAGGGAATACATTAAAAAGGAGAGAGAAAACTATAGGAAGTGGCAGGAAAGGGAGTCCAGCATATAAAGATCACACATTAAAATTTACATGTCATTTTACACAATTGTCAAAACCTGAAAAATTTTTCCAATATATGTTTATTCACATTTTGGGGGGAAAGTATATAATTTTAAGATTACATATAAATAAAACATTCATTATATGTAATAAAATGAAAATTAAATGTATATATAAAAATATATATACATTAAAAATGATTAAATGTTTAAAACTGGCTATTAAGACAATTCAGAAATCAGGTTTAAAAAAAACAAGTGGCAAAAAGAATTATTTAGGAAAAATTGTTTTTGATGAGGGCTTAAGATTATAATACATACAAACAGAAGCAAAAACCCAATAATCAGCTAATGAAATTACTTTTAAAGATCTTATTTGAAAGTATTCTTAACTAGCAAAAGACAACAGTCAATTTCATTTTAACGAAATAATGAGAAAAGATATATCGTGATTTCACTCTTAAGTCTACCTACATAGCCTTTTGGAATATCTGTGTCCTCATTGCTTCCAGGGTCATTTTCTAAGTGCTGCTTGATTTTTTCTTCTAATCCAACAGCATCTGCTCCTTGATATTGATCAATTCTCACTTTGTTTCGAAAAAACAGAAATGTAGGTGTTGCTGATATATTGTTGGTGGCAGCTGTTCCCTAGAATTGGCAAGTTAGATGCCGTTAATGAATTAAAATTTACCTTAAACCACTCTGAATATTCATTCTACCTCTCTGTAGAAGTTAAATATCACAAGCATGAACAAAAACCACATAAAATAACTCATTCCCAATTGTTATTTAAGAAAAAGCAGGCCTATTACTGAGGGCACAACTACATTATCTCTAAATTCCCAATGAAGAACATGCATTTTTATCAATTTTAGTGTTAAACACTTCACCCACCAGTAGAACAATTAGCTTCCAATACAGAAATTATGCTTTATACCACCAGCTAGCGCTTTCATAAGTACATGCTGTTTTTTAAATGGGGAAGCCCAAAAAGGTGTTAATACATCATCACAAACCACTGCTACTAGGAAAAAGTACAGATCTGAAAAACAGTAGCCCATCTCTCCATGAAAATGAAGTAACAACCTCACTCAACTTTACTCATAGAAATGACTTCTGGCCTCCCATCAAACACACTGCAACATTTACCTTTTAAAATTCTGCTCCACTCCACAATATTATAAAACTAAGTACTGAGTGGAAATTAGCTACTTAACCACTGACTCATGACTTAAACTTTTCATAAGTATAAAGGAAAGAGTTAAAGCAAACGTGTCATCTTGCATATTCAAATGCTATAAAAAGGTACCACTACACTGTTTAAAGAAAAATAACCATCAAGTTTACACACAGATGTCTTCTCTAAACCTCAAAAATTAAAAAACAAAAAACAAAAAACATGACTGACGTTTTAGAACAGTACTGTCCAAAAGAAATATAAGACATAAATGTGGTGTATATATATAATCTTTAGTTGCCAGTATCCACAATAAAAAAGTACAGAGGAACAACTGAAGTCAATTTTAATGCTATATTTTAGTGAATCCAATATTTGCACTTTCAACAGTCAGTGTAGAACATCAATGACATATTTTACATTTTTTTTTTCATACTAAGCCTTCAAAATCCTATGTGTATTCTACACTTACAGCACTCCTCAATTTGGATTTGCCACATTTCAAGTGTGCAATAACCACATGCTGCTAGTGCCTACCATACTGGACAACAAAGCTCCAGAACAAAGCTCCTGAGTAGAGACAGGAATACTAAAATAAGGGCCAGTGATGGGAGCCCAGTAGTATGTGACAGAAGTACTAAGCAATATTATAGGGTTTAAACCAAACCCCAGTGCTCGCTTCGGCAGCACATATACTAAACCAAACCCCAAACTACTCACTACAAACTATTATAACATTTAAAAATTCTTTTCACAGGGCGCCTGGGTGGCTCAGTTGGTTGGGCGACTGCCTTCGGCTCAGGTCATGATCCTGGAGTCCCGGGATCGAGTCCCGCATCGGGCTCCCTGCTCGGCGGGGAGTCTGCTTCTCCCTCTGACCCTCCCCCCTCTCATGTGCTCTCTCTCTCTCATTCTCTCTGTCTCAAATAAATAAATAAAATCTTTAAAAAAAAAAAAAAAATTCTTTTCACACTCAGAATATATCGAAGACAAAACTTCACCAAAAAGAGGAGGTACACAGCTATTCCTTAATCAGAACTAAAGACTACATTTTTAGTGTTGGAAGGAACCTTCAAAAATTTTTCCCATTAACTCCTCCTCCATATTTCCACATATGCAAACACAGAATTGTCACAGAGTCATTCCTACTAAGTAATCAGGGCAATCTCCCCACAACACTGTGGCTCAATCGACAGTAATTAACACTTTCAGGTTTCTGCTGAGTGTGCAGCTTTGAAGCTAATATTACAAATTGATCAATTCAAATCAAACTATAACCAAGAATTCTCTGCCATGGCTTTCAAATCAAACAATGCCTCAGCAGTAAAAGATAATATTCTCGATTTGCAGAAGATAAACAAAAAAAATGTAAAAAAAAGGACTTCCAGGTGACTGATTTAGTTGAACAGCTTATCAGTTTTACATCAGAAAGATATGAATATCAACAAACCCAGAAGCAATTAATATTGAACTACCCTTTTTAACTAATGCGGCCACAATGACATTTGTAGTAAAATTCAGGTCCATATAACATTTCCCCATCTTCAAAGAAGTACTATGTGCATAAAGAGAGAAACAAACGAAGGATGATAACAGTGTTGAATTTCAAACCAATGTAAATTTTTTTTTAAAGGACTCCTTTCCCTTACCTGACACTGATGTACATCAACTTCCAAGAAAACTGCCTGTGGATACTTATTACTCATAGAACTGAATGCTGGGGCAATCCTTAAACACGGTCCACACCTGTGAGAAAGGTAAAATACATGCTTGGTAAAAAAAAAAAAAAAAAAAAAGAAAAAAAAAACCCCACCAAAAACTGTATTAATTTATACTCTAAAGAATTTGTTAATTAAAATATGAAATTAAACAAAATCTGATCATCCTAGCTTCAGTCTTTCTAGTCTTTTCCACTAGATTATTTAGATATACTTGCATCAATACCACATTGTCTTAATGACTACAGATTTATATTAAGTTTTAAAGTCTAATAATGTTAAGTCTTCTGGCTTTGTTCTCACTGAGAAAAATTAAAGATGGAAATAAAAGGAGGAATACACTATGCTTATAAACTGGAAAACTCAACAGGGTCAAGATGTCAATTCTCCTAAATTTGATCTTCAGAGTAAATGTAAAATCCCAGTAGGTTTTCTTGCAGAAGTTAACAAGTTTAAATTCTAAAGTTTATAGGGAAATACCAAAGATAACCCAAGCCATTTTGAGGTTCAAAGCTGAGAAAATTAATTACTGAATATTAAGAACAATCACAAAGCTTTATAAATTAAGAGTGTACAGTATTGGTACAAGGACAAACAAACTGACCAAGATAAAAGAACAGGTCCAGAAACAAACCTATCCTACACAGAGTAACCTGATTTACCAAGCATTTGACACAGCAGTGCAGTGGGGAAAGGGTGGTCTTTTCAATAAGCAGTGCAGTGTCAACAGGATACTCACATGGGAAGATGCGAGTCTTGGCCCCTATACCTCACACCATACACAAAACCAATTCCACATGGATTACATATCTCAATCTAAAGGTGAAACAGTAACAGCTTTAAGAAAAAATACAAAGGATACTTTCAAAACTTTGAGTAAGCAAAGATTTCTTAAAACACAAAAAACACCAAAGAAAAGAGGAAATAATTGATACACTGGAATATACTTGATAAACTGGAAAATATTGAGACCTTTTGTTCATCGAGATACCATTTAGAGAGTGAAAAGACCCCAGAGTGGCAAAAAATATATATATATCTGTAAAACATATCGAAAGGCTTACATTGCTAATATGTAAAGAATTCCTACAAATCAGTAAGAACAAGACTGACACCCAAAAGGAAAATGGGTAAACTCTTAAACCAGTACATGACAAATGAGGTTATCCTAACAGTCAATAAATATGAAAAGATACCTCACACTTCATTAGTCACTAGAGAAGCCAGGGAAATGCAAATTAAAACTACTCCCACCAGGGGCACCTGGGTGGCTCAGTTGTTAGGCGTCTGCCTTCGGCTTGGGTCGTGATCCCGGGGTCCTGGGATCAAGCCCCACATTGGGCTCCCTGCTCGGTGGGAAGCCTGCTTCTCCCTCTCCCACTCCCCTTGCTTGTGTTCCCTCTCTCGCTGTGTCTCTCTCTGTCAAATAAATAAACAAAATCTTTAAAAAAAAAAAAACAAAAAACTACTCCCACCAAAATAGCTAAAATAAAAAAGAACAAAGTATTACCAAGAATGTGGAGCAACTGAATTGTTAGTGACTGTGCAAGCTTTAGGAATATAACCACTGTAGGGGTAAAGGAAAGAAACTGGCAGTATCTGCTACACAAAGACCTATGCCTACCTCATGAGCATGTCTGAAGTATATAAACAACAGAAATGTCTACATAGGTTTGCCTTAGGGCACTTGAAAAAATATTGGTAGTAGTAATATTTCTAAGAACCAAAAGTGGAGACTACTCAAATTCTATCAACACAGAATGAGTAAATTAATTGCAGTTACTCCTACTGTGGAATACTATACAACAATGAAAATGACTGATGTCAAACATCATGCAAAAACATTGATTAACCTCACAAATAATACTGAGAAAAGTAGTACATTATATGATTCCATCTATGCACAGCTCAAATACAGGCAAAACAAATCAATGGTACTATAGACAAAGGTTACCTTTCTGAGAGTTAAAGACAGGATAGGGTCATGAGAGGTATCAAAAAGCTAGTTATGTTCTATTTGTCCAGAAGCTCATTACATGGGCATGTGTGTTCAGTTTATGAAAATTAATTAAGCTATACATTTATAATTGTGTATTATGTTGTATCTCAATAAAAATTTAGAGAAAAACCTTGGCAATAGCAGAGAGGAGCACAAGGAAAAGCAAGTTCTGAAGTACGAGATGTTCAAACTCACAAATGTTCATCCTCAAGCTGCGACTGAATATACTGATTAATCAGTATATTCATCCCATGCCATCCTTAAGCCTCACACCAAAAAAGCTAAGAAAATAAGCAATTAAGTTCTTTAATATTAAACTTGGTGCTTCTGAAAGTAGATTTTTGGATCTAACAATCCTCAAAAGTCCTGAGACCAATTTGAAACAAACATTTAGAGTCACTAAACCTATGTTTAGTTTGGCAAAATACTTCGAGTTATCAGTAAGTCTTAAACATTATGGATGGGAGTACCAACTGTTATATCCTTTCTGAAGGGCCATTAATCATGATCTGTCAATTTTAAATGAACACAACCCAAGATTCAACAATCTCATTTGCATACATCTATCCTACCTAACACTCATTTTCACAATACATATAACAAAGTTCAATTCAATGTTTCTAACGGTAAAAAACTAGAAACAATCTAAATGGCAGCAACAGAAAAATAGTTTAAAATGTTATGACACACTCATACCAGGGGATAAGGATAATTTGTAAATTTGTACTGTTTAAAAGAAAACTAAGTCTCATAATAAAATTCTCTATTACTACATTATAAAGGTGTGGGTATATACACACGTTAGGTGTGTCACACAATAATCAGTTAATTACTTCTGTAAAGTAGGACTGGAAAAGGAAGAGAGTTTAGGGAAGACTTTTAAATTATTCATACTTCTGTATCCTTTGTTTTTTTTTTTTTTAGGATGAACAGGTGCCTTTATTTTAAAATATTAAATAACTTGAGACTAGAGAATTTAACATTAACTGCATTTAAACGGGTGTCCCAAATGAAGCACAGCTATTTATGCTACACCACAACACATTCACTCCTGAAAAAAATCTCCCTTCTGCAGAAGTATGTATTCAAAATAAGACTTACAGGAAAAATCAGACTGAGGCAAACCATTTAAACCTATACAACTTTGTAAAAACATCCCTAAGACAAAACAGTAACGTACTCAGGAAATACTTGGACAGTTGGGCAGGTGGCTCGGACTAGAGGCTACCTCAGCAAATATTTAAAACGAATAAAAACAATGGAAGTGCCTTTTCAGGTACTATGACAACTGAGCCACGGGGCTGTGGGAGGAAGTTCAGTACCAACCATGAAGCCCTCTATGGAGCAAGTGCTCCTGTTAAACTGGAGTAACTCTCTCAAAACAAACGCGGAAGGGAGCTTGCCTGTATCACTGAGGGGTTTGCTTCTTCCTGCTAAAGGATCTATTTCTATTTCTGTTCCTCACTATCTAGGAAAAACAGAATATGAACCAACACAACTTCCACATCATACTGAGATCATCACTCTATTCACCAGGCATGTATGTGCTAATCAGTGTTAAAAAAAAAAAATTTCTTGTAGCTAAAATAACTGTACTAAACTGTTCCCTTTCAAACTTTAACCTTATCTAGATCCTCTGTTTAATTTTAGTTAGCCATCACAGGTTGTAACTTTAGTCAAAAATCAAAGTAAGTCCTAGAACAAAGAAGCAGAAATAAATACAGCAGCATACTTTCACACTATAATCATTCAAATGAATTGATTAGTTATTTTAAGATGTTTGCCTGCTTAACATTAGCATTTAAGAATAAATTTAAATTTCCATTATTAGCTGCGCTCATGAGCAAGTCACCTGATATCTCCATACAAAATGAGAAGGAACTAGATTCTCTAGCACCTTTCTCATATCTAAAATATTATGCCCCAGGGACATCTGGGTGACACAGTCGGTTAAGAGTCCAACTCCGGGACACCTGGATGGCTCAGTCGTTAAGCGTCTGCCTTCGGCTCAGGTCATGATCCCAGGGTCCTGGGATCAAGCCCCGCATTGGGCTCCCCGCTCAGTGGGAAGCCTGCTTCTCCCTCTCTCTCTCCCCCTGCTTGGGTTCCCTCTCTCACTGTCTCTCTCTGTCAAATAAATAAATAAAATCTTAAAAAAAAAAAAAGAGTCCAACTCTTGATTTCAGCTCAGGTCCTGATCTCATGGTCATGCGATCGAGCCATGTGTTGGGCTCCACGCTCAGCGCAGGGTCTGCCTGAGTCTCTCTCCCTCTGCCCCTCTCCCCGCTCCTCAAATAAATAAATAAATAAATAAATCTTTAAAATATGCCCCAAATATGCCTGAATTTCAGGATCACACTTTTTTCTCTTGTGCAACCCCTGATTCACAGCCCTTAAATAATATACAGTCACAGAGCCTCTGAACTTGTAAAAGTGACCACAGATCATCTAGTCCCGAGGTTTAAAAAAGAAAAAAAAGTTCTTTTTCTATCTCTGAACCTCTCTTTGACAGAAAGGTTACCTGTTAAATCTAATACGTAAAATGGATATGTAAGAAGGATTCTGACTTATGCTTTTTGAGAAAAACACAGCAGACAACTCTCCAGCTTTCTGCAATACATAAAGAATCAAACCCACAAAACTAAAACTTTAAAACTGACCTAACCTAACACAATTATTGGATAAGTAAGAACTGAAGACCAGAAAACTTAAATGACTTGCCCAAAATCAGGCACTCTAGTCAATGGCAGGACCATAACAGAACAGTTAATCCTAATCCAATCCAATCCAAGCGTTCTTTGAAAGCACCAAGTTAGGTTCATACATAAGATTTTTGTTTACAGTCATAATATAAATACATTTTACTTCACGAACTTGCCGCTCTTCACTATTTGCTAAAGTATTTAGTGCTCTGCCTTGAGCAATAAGATGTGTAAACACATTGATGATAAATGGTAAGGAAAATGTATGTGCTTTCTGAAGAGATATTTTAAAAGTCTGTTTTTCCATAGGGCACAACTTTAAAGTAGGTAATGTCTAGATTAATTATATTTTAATTAGGGCAGGCATAATCATAATTGGTCCTATTAATAACACAAAATGGCTAGCATTCATTGAGCATTTACCGTATGTTATACAATTTACAAAACCCTTAAATTCATTTAAGCCCTACAATTCCTCATTTCAAAGTCAAGAACAATGAAGTACAGTGCTAGAATTTGATCACAAAACCCAACTCTTAACAGCTATTCCCAAAACCCCAAAACAGTGGCCTACACACTGCTTTTTGTTATTTCTAAATTAATTGCCAAGATTAAAACTATTTATATGCTCTTTAAAAAAATCCAGACAGATACCATTTTGTGAAGTTCAAATTCAGGCAAAACTAATCTGTAGTGTTAGAATTCAAGAATGAGAAGAAAGTGTGGCAGGGGATGGAAGGGGGGAAATCTTGATCTACATGTTGGTTAAAACAATGTATACACAAATGATTTGTCTACATTTCTACAGGCATGTCATACTTCAATTAAAAAGTATACTTTTAAGAAAAATTCTCTATGTTCTCTGAGGCCTCACCATGTGCTAGTTATCTTAAAGCTACTACCTACCTCTCTCATTATCTGCCTGGTCCCTATGGACTACTGAGCCTGCTATCTCTGTAATTCAGTCTGCAGCAATGGTGCATCATATAATTAATAACATATGTACACATATATACGTATATATACTTATACATACATACATATGTGTGTTTATGTGTGTATATATATATATATATATGATGTGTTATCTGAACAAGCTACTATAACCATTAGAACTCAACATCCTAATATACACTAACATTCTTCCCGGATGGTAACACCTAACCAACTACAAATAGGACCTACTTTAACAAAACTGAATATATGGTAAATACATCTATAAAAATGATACATTCACAAATTAAAGATAAAAATCATACTCCATATAATTTCACTTATATGTGGAATCTAAACAAACGCACAAATGAAAAAACCAGAAACAGACTCATAAATACAGAAAACAAACTGGTGGTGATGGGGTGGGGATTGGTGAAGGGATCAAGAGGTACAAACTTCCAGTTATAAAAAAAGTCATGGGGATGAAAAGTACAGCATATGGAATATGGTCAATAATACTGTAATAACTGTGTATGGTAAAAGATGGTAACTACACTTATGCTGAGCATTTCGTAAACTATATAACTTAAATCACTATGTTGTACCCTGTAACAAAATACTGTATGCCAAGTATACTTCAATTAAAAAACAATCATTCATACTAAGTTTTATGGGGAAGAAAATGTATATTCTTTCAGCATTGGGGCGTACCCACCAGTGATAACAACAAAACTGGCATTGCTTATTAATCAATCACTAAATGTATCTGAGTTTACTTAAAATGAGTAACAGTTTGGAAATAACAGTTACAAAAACATGTTACCACAGTATATAATTCACATATATAATTTCATTCTCTGAACAATAGTTAGGTTACATGTTACTATTTCCATTTTACAGGTAGAGAAAAGAATATCAGAGAGTGAACTGAACTGTCCTAAGTTATAAGATTAGTTTGCAAGCAGCTCTAACTAACTTTTTAGTTAGATACTTATTTAAAAATGTCAGGCTCTATGCAATATAGAGATGAACCTGCATTTCCTTTCTACTTAGGCTGGGAAGAACAAGAACAGCACTTTATAATCCAAACTGCATTCAGCAATGGGACCTTAAGTTATTTAACCTGTGATTCAACATCGTCATTTGTAAAATGGGGATAATTTCAAAGATTATTTTGAGGATTGAATAAGTCAATATAAATATTTAAACAAGTCTCTTACAAAAGTAAGTAATATGTAAATGTTGACTGTTTCAATTGTTAAAAAAAATTAAATACCAGAGAAGGGTGCCAAGACCATTCACTGGGGAAAAGACAGTTTTTTCAACAAATGGTGCTGGGAAAACTGGGTATCAACATACAAAAGAATGAAGGTGGACCTTTACACCATATACAAAAATTAACTCAAATGGGTAAAAGACCTAAATTTGAAAGTTAAAATTATAAAATTATTTGATGAAAACATAGGGGTTAACTCTTCATGACACTGGATTTGACAACAATTTCTGGGAAATGACACTTAAAGCACAAACAACAAAAGATAAATTGGACTTCACCAAAATTTAAAGACTTGAGCATCAAAGAACACTATCGAGGAAGTGAAAGGCAACCAATGGGAGAAAATATAAATCATGTATCAGATAAGGAATACCCAAAATATATAAAGAACTCCTACAATTCAGTAACAAAAAACAAGTCATTCAAAATGAGCAAAGGACTTGAACAGACATTTCTCCAAGGAAGATAAATGACCAATAAGCACAAGAAAATATGCCCAACTTCATTAGTCATTAAG
The DNA here is from genome assembly GCF_002201575.2 of Neomonachus schauinslandi. Lineage (NCBI taxonomy): Eukaryota > Metazoa > Chordata > Mammalia > Carnivora > Phocidae > Neomonachus > Neomonachus schauinslandi. Next base: position 18,587,284 of record NC_058416.1, on the reverse strand, counting down.
GAAATGCAAACCAAAACCACCAGACCACTTCAGACCCATTTAGGATGGCTATTAAAATATAAAAAATGTTGGCAGGTATGTGGAAAATTAGAACTCTCCTGCACTGCTAGTGGGAATGCAAAATGGTGCAACCACATTCCACTCCCAGGTATATACCCGAAAGAACTGAAAGCAGGGACTCAAAGAAATCCTTGCACACCAATGCTGATAGCAGTATTACTCAAAATAGCTAAAAGGTGGAAACAACTCAAATGTCCATCAACAGATGAATAAGCAATATATGGTGTATACATACAATGAAATATCATTTAGCTTGAAAAAGGAAATTCTGACACATGCTGCAACATGGATGAACCTTGAAAACATTATGCTAAGTGAAATAAGCCAGAAACCAAAGGACAAATATTACATAATTCCACTTAAATGAGGTACCAAGATTAGGCAAATTAATTCATAAAGACAAAAAGAAGTTACCAGGGGTGGGAGGTTGGGGGGTACTGGGAGTTCTTGTTTAATGGGTAGTTACTGGTTAATGCTTTTACCTGAGATAATGAAAAAATTCTAGGAAATGGTGGTGATGTTGTGAATATACTTAATGCCACTGAATTATACATTTAAAAATGGCTAAAATGATAAATTTCATGTTACATATATTTTACTACAATTAAAAAACTGAGTGCTGGCTTTGGCAGCACATATTACTAAAATTGGAACGATACAGAGATGAGCATGGCCCCAGTGCAAGGATGACATGCAAATTCATGAAGCGTTCCATATTTAAAAAGAAAAAAAAAACCTGAAAATATTGGAGAGCCACTGAAGATCCTTAAACAGTGACAATCTGCATAACATTTTATTAAAATTAATAGACAGGTTAGGTATAACATTGAAGTGGAAAAAAAGGAGTAAGACTCAAAGTAGGGTTGGAAAGGAAACAGCTGCCGGAGAAAATCATGTTCTTGGCCTAAAATGGGACATTAACTTTGATCTAAGAGGTTTCCTACATGGTCTTCTGGATATAGTTGTTTGAGGGTCTAATGCTGATACCCAGTTACCCCAGAGGGGTCACACTGACATAGTTTGTGTAGGAATACTAACGGCCAAAATGTTAAAGAACTTCAAGGTAAATATAATCTTTTATTTTTTTTTAAAGATTTTTTATTTATTTATTTATTTATTTGAGACAGAGAGAATGAGAGAGACAGAGAGCACATGAGAGCGGGGAGGGTCAGAGGGAGAAGCAGACTCCCTGCTCGGTGAGGAGTCTGCTTCTCCCTCTGACCCTCCTCCCTCTCGTGCTCTCTATCTCTCTGTCTCAAATAAATAAATTTAAAAAAATAATAATAGAAATAAATGTTAGCTATAAATATACTTTTGAACTTAAAAGTTCTCTAAATTCATTTTCTTTATGCTGTTTTTCCAAAAAAAATTAAATTTTCATTGCATCAAAATACCTTTTTAAAAGTAAACAACACAGTGCTTTACCAATCAATGTCTGCAGTTGTTTATGGTTAAATGTTGCCTCATTGTTAATGGAAGTGTTTCCTTAATAGTAAAGCTTCCCTACTTTTCTCACTTCAATTAATAAATGATTTATCACTGTCATCTGTGCTGCTATGGTAAGGGAAAAGAGTATTTTATTGGGGGATGAAAGTCTATACACTCCTACAAATTAGAATTAGAAAAGTGAATTAAAAATGAGATTCATTGTTAAAATCATCTCTTTTCCAACTTTGGCCTAGGTACTTAACAAATGTACAGGTATCCCTCCATATTAAAAATATCGACATCACAAAACTGCTAAATGTGGGAGGGCACATTTATAGAATTTTGACATTCGTTTTAGACATATCCTTATAATGAAATTTTTATCTTCTTCAATTTAGTAAATATGAAAGTCCACATGTCAAATGGGTACTCTGTGCCACCCTAGAAAATCCAATATACTGTCCCTTTTCAATTCTGTATAAAAGAGGTTGGTGCAGGATTAAGTCCTTGTTTTTATCTTATCTGCATCCCCCAAGCACTAAAACTATCTAATCCTAATGCCACCACTTATACACTCAACATTTATTGAATCACATTCAGGAGCCATTAATCACTTTTTACCCTGATTAAAAATACTGCCTTATGTTTATATAGTTACCTGGACAATTAAATGTGTTACATAAATAGTGATACCTGTAGTAGATTTCTCCAGGTTAGTTTAAACGTAAATAACTCCGGGGGTCAAGATAAATCAAATGGAGACCTTTAATCCTTCTAAGTTAGAAGATACTGACATACACAAGGGAAGGTCAATAAATACACACAGTCGCTGAAATCTTGGTTCTGAAGGCCTAGTTCCAACATGTCACTCTTACAGAGGTACACTGCACACTCAAAATAGAAAATCCACCAGCTCTGCGACCAATAAATTATGTTGAGATTTACCAAAGTCAGTTAAGCATCGTTCAAGATCTCTGTCCTCTTAAACCATCAAGTCAAAAATGGAGTCTATTTGGCCAAACCCAGATGTTTGGATATCTATATTGTATATATACTCACTCTTCATTTCTGTGACCAGATGCAGTCGCACACATAACGGAGCCTAAGTTACAAAGTTACTAACCAAACGAATAACAAAACCATTAAGAAAATTAAAAAGCACTCGGACCCAACATTAATTTAAAATGCATTAAATGAGCCTCGGGACTAAGCACTACGTGGATTAGTTGAATAGTCCCAACTGAATTTCCTAAAGGTCTTACAGAAATGCAGGTGGTGAAGAAAGCCAAAGTGTTCGGTAAATTAAGATTTCAGGGTTTCTAAAATGCAAGTGACAGCTGGCTCCCCGAAACGATGGGGCGGGTGAAAGCAGGGGCGCCTGTAGGAAGACTCCAACAGACTAGAAGGAAGAGAAGTGGGCCACCCCCAAGTCCAGAGCTCGTCCGAGGATGCAGAAGGGACGGGAAGCGATCTCCTAGGCTAGGGAACGCGGATGGCCAGGCCTTCGTGCCCTCCAGAGACTCCCTTGTGCACCACCGGGGGCTCACACCCAAGAGCGGAGGCCTAACTGGGCAGGGGCCTGGGGCTGCGGCCAGTGCCGGACATTCCGCAGCAAGAGATCCCAAGGGAGTCGGGACCCGGAAAAAGTGAAGGGAAAGCAGAGACGGACAGACAGCGCCCGCAGGGCTCGCGCCCGGCCTCACCCTCGCATGGTGAACTTGACCACGGCGAGTCTGGAGCCCGCGCCGCTCAGCTCTGGCTGGAAATCTGGGTCGCTCCCGACCGGCTTCACTCCCACCATTCTCAGCCCGGCAGGGCGGCCGCGACGCCACCGGCTTCAAAACTGAAGAAGACTCGGGAGAGGAAGGGGAGAGGCTCGGAAAGGCCAAGGCCTGAACACAGGAGGTACCGACCGCAGCGTCTTCTCCGGGACTCTCAGTGCCGAGTCACGCCAGGGAGCCGAGCGGCCGAGGGGGTGGGGACGGGAGGGGGGAGGGGAAGGGAGAGGCGAGGGAAGGAAAGGCGTGCGGCACCCAGCAGCCACCGCGCGACAGGGCCGCCAGCGCTTGCGCACGTTAGCGTCATTTCCGCGTCGTCCGTTTTGGCTCCCACCACCCAATCCTAAAACGCGACCCCTGGCTCCACCCTCGACTGAGGAGCCCCCCCACTCAGGCTGGAGCGGCGCAGGCGCGGAAGAGTAGCAGTCACAAGCTCAGGCGTGAGTGCGTTTCAGAAGTTCGTGTGTTCCTCCGCCGTTCCAAAATTCGCGGCTTCTAGCGAGTTTTCTGGGGTGGGAAAGTAAAAAGGAGATCCCTTTTTCCCCGAGGCTTGTGGCTAAGGTTTTTACCCCAGTGCTGGAAGAATTACTTTGTTTCGTATTCGGGGCAGATCGCCACGCTAGACAAAAAGAGACTTTAGGTACATTGATTTACGGATCTCTTGATAAAAGGGTGCTCTATCTGTGCATTCATCCACAAAATATCATGCACCTGTTTTTAAGTTGTGCCTGAAAAAAAAATGAAAGCACCATCCTTCTTAAGAAACACAGTCTAGTGATAGACGTCAGCAATAGAATAACAAGTATGCAAAGGAAACGGTGGAGACAAATGAGACAGGAGGATGGGGCAGGGTAAACTTGCTAGAAATTGTGGCCCCTGAGCTGGATCTTGACAGAAGAAGAGAGCCAAATGGTGAGAGGTGACAGGAGTATTACAGGCAGAAGAACCAGCAGTACCGATTCGTGGTTGGGGAGGGCTGATGATAATAATAATAACAATAGTTAATAAATTATGCGATAGACAAGATACATGCTCTTTGTGTATATTAGCTCGTTCAATCCTCACAACAACCCTGTGAAGTAGGTCCTGTTATTTCACGGTTAGACGAATTTTCCCTAGTTCACACACCTAGTAAGAAATCAACCTCAAGTTGAGGTAGTCTAACACCAGTGTGTTCTTTTTAAAAAGTCAGGCTATGTGACAAATGATTTGCTTTTGGATTTAGCTGGGGTGATGAAACTGAAGAGGAAGATAGAGGTCTGATCAGGACTAGCTTAAGAAATTTGTATTTTAACATGAATGCAATGGAGTAATCACTGTAGGGCAAATTTTTTTTTTTTTTAATTACAAGAAAGTGTCTTTAGAGAAAGCCCTGAGGTAGCAGTGAGGAGGCTGGAAGGCAATAAGACAAGTTTAGGTTACTGTAGTAATCCAGAAAGTGAGTTATGGGAGCAGCTGAAGTGGAAATGAAGAGGACATGATTATTTGAGAAACAATTAGCAGCTAAAAATCACAGGATTTAGTGACCAATTGGACCAATTTAGAGCAATGACAGATGAAGGAGTCTAGGATAGTGAAATATTTCAATCTCATGGCTTTTTGTACTGAGTTAAAATGCCAGTAGGACATCTAGGTAAGGAGTATAGCGATAGTAGGAAGGTTGAGTCTGGAACAAAAGAAAAAGGAGTAGGCTAAAGTTGCAGATTTGAGAGTCATTAGTTTTAAGGGTGAAAATTGAAGCCCAGGAACACAATTTGGAGGCCCCATGGCAATTGTTGTCCCCATTCTACTGATGATGAGGCTCACTTTCAAGAAGTGTGTAACTCATTCAGTTATACAATTGTACAGCTGCTTAGCCCTCAACATTGTACCCAACATTATATTGAAACAGACTTTATATATGTGCACAGAAATTTTTAGCAGGTGTTATTGCAAGGTGATTCTCTACTGAGTGTTTTTTCCTCTATAGTTTACAAATCTCTTCAATAATTATAAATAGTATGTATAATAAGAAGAAAGAAAGAAGGTGCAGCTGGGGGGAAAAGTGCTATACAAAAATTCTACAAAGGCCCAAGTTTCTTCCTTACCCTATTAGTAGTAACTAAAACAATAATATTCACAGTTAATTGGTCTCCTATGAAATTTAGGTAATGTTTAATATCATTAAGTAAAATAAGCTTTTGGTAGATGAAATTTTCCCCCCAAATGTTATTTTTTTAATTTGTTTATACCACCCTGAAAACCCCATTTACTAGAATTTTCATGAAAATTTTAGAAAAACTTACCATTAAACTTCTGCAAGGATGACTTGTGATTATTTTTAAAAGGATGATACACTTCCTCCATTCCTGAGATGAACATATTCAGAAATGCAGAATACACTGCACATTAAGTCCCTCCACCCCGTCCCTCACTTGGTGGGCATCACTCTTAGAGGACACGGTTTCCCAGGGTCTATTTAGCCTCAGCCTCGGAATTCTATTCAGCTCCACCCACTACCAGAATCAGCAGTCAGGATGAAACCTATTTGCCATCTCACGTCTTACTATAACTGTTACGTCCTGAAATCCATAGATCTCGAACTGCAGTGAGCTCATTAAAATGTGGGTTTCCGGTGTCACACCCAGAAATTCTGATTCAGTAGTCCTAATGCATGGCCCAAGAATCTGAATTTTAACAGGCATCCAGAGTAGCTGATGCAAGGAGTCCATATTTTGAGAACCATTATTTGCTCCTACTTGTCTACTGTCACATAGCATTTAGAATGCATTTAATATGTACAAGGTACTGTGATAATGCTTTGAAACACCTTTCTTCCAAGGACATCAAAAGGGAGATAAGACACTTCTACAAAAGCTAATAATACAAGGTAAAATGTGGTAAGTGCCATAGTAGAACTATAGATAACATACCATAGTGGTTGAGAAAAAGAAGAGAACATTTCCAGGTGGAATGAGCAAAGAATGCTTTATGAAGTAATATGTTCTTTTTTTTTTTTTTTAAGATTTTATTTATTTATTTGACAGAGAGAGAGAGAGTGAGAGCAGGAACACAAGCAGGAGGAGTGGGAGAGGGAGAAGGAGAAGAAGGCTTCCCGCCGAGCAGGGAGCCCAATGCGGGGCTCGATCCCAGGATCCAGGGATCACAACCTGAGCCGAAGGCAGACGCTTAACGACTGAGCCACCCAGGCGCCCCATGAAGTAATATGTTCTAATATTCAGGCCTGGATAAAAATAAGAAATGCATAAACTTCTTCATTCACAGAAATGACTCCTGACTTTCCTCTTAACTCATCAAGAATATAGTTCACTTTAGACTCACCCATTTTTATCAAGCTCAGCCGGTCACTAGGGGAAGCTTTTCTACCATGACTTGTAGCTGCCATGGGTTCACTTTGCTGACTTTACATATAGATATGTCGGAGATACATCATCCATGCCTTTATCTCTCCCACAGCCCTTTGCCCATGGTAGGTACAAAATAAGTATTGGTTGGATAAATGAATGGCTAGGAAGCATAATAAGTATTACTGTCAGTCCACAAAATGCAGGGATACAAGAAATATTACTTTGATGTATAACTCAATTTCACTTTGACTCTGAATCCTCACCCTCCTCCTGTAGTCAACTAGAACAAAAACAACCTTATCTCCTCCTCTGCCTGCTTCAGAAATTGTACCAAATTTCTGGATTTAGAGTGGAAGTGGGGCTTTGGAGTGTAGATGTCTAGGAGCACTGTCTCTTTCTACACACCATCTTTCTGCTTCATGTGACTACCTCAGGGATTGGGACCCTTTGTTTGAAGCTGCCTGTAGACCCATCTGCCTAGATGCACCAGTCTGCCATTTCTTCCAGGGTGTTCACTTCGTCCCTTCTCCCCTCCATAAAGATTTTCCCTCGTTTTCATCAAGAGTTTTATAGTTTCATCTTTTAAGTTTATTTGATCCACCATCCACCTTTTTGAGCCAATTTGATTCTAATCATTTAAAAGTATTCTCATGATAGGAAAGAAAGGCACAATTTTACAGTTTCATATATATTTGTGTGTTTGTTGGGGAGGCAGTATGCAATAACCATAAAATCTCTGATACGAGTTTTTTTTTAAATGTAGTCCTCCTGTAAAAAGTGGAAGAAATGCCACTTTCTGATTTTTTGAAGAGCGATTGCAAGAATATAATGTAGAGAGAACTTTTATTCTACAAAAAAAGTCTTCATAAATTCCTCTGAGATATACCTCTTTAAATAACTGAATTTGTATTTGCAGAAGCCCAAGTACATAGATTTATTGATGAATTCCATAAACCATATGAAATCCCCCCCACTAACTTATCAAAATTACAACTACCCCAAAATGCCTGGGGTGCCTGGGTGGCTTGGTCGATTAAGCGTCTGACTCTTGGTTTCGGCTCAGGTCATGGTCTCAGGGTTGTGAGATCAAGCCCCGTACAGGGCTCTGGGCTCAGGGAGGAATCTGCTTCTCTCCTTCTATCTCCTCCTCTGTCCCTCCCCTGCTCATGCTCTCTCTCTCAAATAAATAAATCTTAAGAAAATAACTTCTGCTTAATAGCTTATTATTACCTTATTCCTGAAGAAGTAGAAAACATATATCTGTTTAATTCTTTAATCAACCTGGTAATTTATTTAAAAAACAATTTTAGATAAACTTTGATTTATTCTTAAAGTCTTGAGGGAAAAATATGTAATTTATGTAATATAAGTATTAAGGTGAAAGGACATCGGCTTCATAATTTCCAAACCTTTTCTAGTCGTAGGCTTTTAAATTTGAAAATTGAATACTATTTCTCATGGCTGTCCCTAGGTGGCGCAGTGTCTTTCAGTCAAAGGGGTATGATTTCCCCTTGGATATCAAATGCTTTTTTTTTTAATTTTATTTTATTATGTTATGTTAATCACCATACATTACATCATTAGTTTTTGATGTAGTGTTCCATGATTCATTGTTTGTGTATAACACCCAGTGCTCCATGCAATATGCAATACGTGCCCTCTTTAATACCCATCAGCAGGCTAACCCATTCCCCCACCCCCCTCCCTTCTAGAACCCTCAGTTTGTTTCTCAGAGCCCATAGTCTCTCATGGTTCGTCTTCCCCTCCGATCTCCCCCCCTTCATTTTTCCCTTCCTACTATCTTTTTTTTTTTTTTTAACATATAATGTATTATTTGTTTCAGAGGTACAGGTCTGTGATTCAACAGTCTTACACAATTCAGAGCGCTCACCATAGCATATACCCTCCCCAATGTCTATCACCCAGCCACCCCATCCCTCCCACCCCCCGCCACAAATGCTTCTTTAAATAATGCTGTCAAGTCCCCAGACGGACCATTTGCCCCACTAACACCATATTCCTTAGTTTTGGATGCTAGGCAGGGTCTTGGAGGAGAGAGTTTTCTACGAAATCATGGAGTGACCCATCACCGTCATAAATCTCATCGTCCTAGAACATACTGAAGAAACTTGCTAGCAATTCTGAGTCAGTTTTGGATGTTTCCCAGGAATGTAAAACAGCTTTTTTATTCTGAAATTTATATCTGAGGTTCAGAAGTCATTAAGCTGCCTAGAGTTGCTATTAAGAAGGCCAGATAGATAAATATTTCTATCACTTCAGCCTTTGAGATAAGGCTCCATATTTTAATTTTTTAAAGAGTGTGTTGGGAGTTCGAATTAACTCTTTGAACCTGAAAAACTACACATGCCTTCATATAACTGTGTTTTCACTTAATCACTCGTAAAGAGAGTTATTTTTTGGCTTAAGGTAGTGTAGTAGAGATTGTCTGATTAGAATGTACACTTAGAGAAGAAATGCCTCCCAATAAAGACTTTTGCTGTGTCCAGAACCCTCTCTCAGGCATGCCCTTGAGCAAACACATACACCAAGCATACACAACCTCATCAGTCAGCCCATTCCTGAGGGGCAGTATGTGCATACTCTTAGTACCTCTGAGGGCCAGGCACTGCAGACATTTAATAAAAATAAAATGTATGTTAGCTTCTATCCAGTAAGGAAGTGGTTATTTACACAATGTTAAAAACAGTATTTTCCACCAAAATTCAGAATATTAGAATCAGAAGAAAATAAGGGGGATCAGACCCAACTGGTAGAAAGTACCAAAGCACACCACTTCTCACACTGCTTTGCACTAATTGTAGATGTATCTCTCTCCCTGCTAGACTATGAACAATTTGACCACAGAACCAGGTTTTTGCACTATCTGAATGTCCAGCTCAGCGTAGCACCCAATACCACTGGATGTTGAATAAATGATGCTTTCCACCTTGCCAAATTATATTTAGGAAAAGTAAAAGAAAGTACTGTTTCATGAAAATAGAAATAAAGTTAAAGTACTCATAGACACTGCCCCCGGCCCCACCCAACCCAGATTATTGTGGAGCAAATGCCAAGCATCATATAATTTCATCTGTAGTATTTTAGCCTGCATGTCTAGAAGATAAGGATTCCTTTAAAAATAACCTTCATAACCAAAATCCCATTATCACACCTAAAATGTTGACAATGCTTCCTTAATATCAAATATTCACTTAATGTTAGAATTCTCCATTTTCTCCTAATTTATTTTATGACTTATTTGAATCAGTATCAAAATAAGGTATATACATTGCATTGGTTGATATGTCTCATCTCGGTTTTGTTTTTTTTTAAGATTTTATTTATTTCTTTGAGAGAGAGAAAGAATGAGCTGCATGAGGGGCAGAGGATGAAGCAGACTCCCTGCTGAGCAGGGAGCCCAATGTGGGGCTCGATCCTGGGACTCTGGGATTATGACCTGAGCCAAAGGCAGACACTTAACCGACTGAGCCACCCAGGTGCCCCTGTTTTATCCCGTTTTTATTAAAACTTTATTTCTTTTTTCTGAATTTTTATTTGAAATGATTCAAATGGACAGAAAAGTTGCAGCAGCAACAGAAATAGCAGTAGCAGAAGTGGAGGAAGAGGGAGAGGAAGGTGGCACAGTGAGAAGGAGGGTGCACTTTCTTGCTAGCCACTGGGGACTCCCCAAGAAGAGTGTGCTCATGACTAACTTTGCTGTGCTCAGATTTTTGCCAGGGCTGCCCCAAGAATAGGTAATCCCAGCTGGAAAGCTGAGGAGACCCTGAAGAAGCTTGTAGCAGGAGCAGTAAGCAAACCCTCTCCATGAGGCTGGAAAGTGGAATTTCCTGGAAGGAAAATCTGGGCAGTGCATCTTTGTGTCTTCCATGGTCCACTTTGTGACACATGGATCCTCTACTTGGCAGGGGATTGAAGAACAACTCTCCCCAGGCTCTGGTGGTTCTCTCATCCTGACAGGAGAAAGAAGAGAGAGATTAGTAGGACAAACTACAACCCTTGTTGCTACAGCCTATGACAGTGCATCATGCCCTTCTTTTTTTTTTTTTAAGATTTTATTTATTTATTTGAGAGAGAGAGAGAGCATGGGGGAGGCACAGAGTGAGAGGGAGAAAGAGTTTCAAGAGACTCTGTGCTGAGCACAGAGCCCGATGTGGGGCTCAGTCCCAGGACCCTGAGATCACAACCTGAGCTAAAACCAAGAGTCAGCTGTTCAACCAACTGCACTACCCCAGAACCCCTCAAGTCCTTCTTTACTATCCTAATTTCCCCTCATTGATCTTGGTAGCTTGATGAGGGACCCCAAACCCTTGTTTGTGAGGAGCTCAAGCACTCCCAACTTTAACACCTTCACACTTTCCTAGAAAGTGTAAGTATGGACCAAATAGAGATATTTCTAGAGAAAGACATCCTGTTACTTAGAAGAAATTGTTTGATTTAGCAGAAGTCATGAGATAGGAAAAAAGAAGTCTCACCAGTTGACTTTCATGTCACGTGAGAGAGTACAAAGGGAAGCTCTTAAAGAATTATAATTACACAAAACCATGCAAAGAGCACTTACTAATCTACTCTGCTGCAATATGATAAAGTGTGAAGACCCCTAGTACTAACATGAAGCTCCCAACTGTGACATGACTTCTAGGCGAATGGGTCCACTAAAGAAGGGACAGAATTAGCAAAGTATTAGGCCCTGTGGGGAGCACCAAATCACAGATTTACAACCTACAGGAAAAAAATAATAGCACACATGAAACAATCTGGAAATGACAGTAATAATGAGGCTAGTTGGATCACCAGGCAGAAATTTGTAAAATGCAGGAGCAAATCTCCTTGCCTTTTGGAGAATCAACTTGGAACTTAGAAAGTCCAGGAAGTACTAGTGTATTGTAGGGTAATTGCTACTAAATTCTAAAGAATCTGTGTCTTCCATGGTCCACTTTGTGACATATGGATCTTCTTCTTGGCAGGGGATTGAAGAACAACTCTCCTCGGGCTCTGGTGGTTCTCTCATCCTGACAGGAGAAAGAAGAGAGAGATTAGTAGGACAAACTACAACCCTTGTAGTAAAACAAAAAAAAGTTTTATTTTTTTAATGCCCATATCATTAAACCATAGCATGTTAAAATTTTTGACCCTTACCCCATGGGTTCTGTTTATGGTTCTTTTCTGGTAACAACTATACATTATTGGTTAAAACAATGATGACAACTTCTCCTTTGTCTCCATGCCTCTCTGTCTCCTCCACCTAGTGTACATGATGCATTGCTGCTGGACTGATTTTTGTGGCTGACACACCCTCCAGGGATTCCCCAGTGAGCCACACTCTGTCCAATCCTCCCTCCTTGAGTGCACATGATACCTGTCACTTGCTTCTAACCAGTAGAATATGGCAAACGGTGATGGGCTGTCACTCCCTTCATTAAGTTACTATCTACAGATTTATCTATCTTTATCTATATCTATAGCTACATAACTCCATTTTCCTTGCACCCACTAGAGAGATGCTCTTTGCTGGCCTTGAAAAAGTAAGCTGCCACATGAAAGGTCTTTGGTAAGGCTCAGGTGACAAGGAACTGTAGGTGTCCTGTAGGACATGAGGGTCCTTAGTCATTTACCCACAAGGACAGGAATCAGATTCAGATTCTTCCCTAGTTGAGCCTCCAGATGAGATTGCAGTCTGACTGACATCTCAATTGTCGCCTTGTGTGATCACAAGCAGAGGACCCAGTTAAATTGTGCCTGAACTCCTTTCCCATGGAAACTTCGAGGCAGTACTAAACTTGTGGTAATTTGTTATATAGCAATAAAAACAAATGTAATGTTATTAGGAAAAGGACCACCCTATATATTGGTCAAAGTGTTCAGTGGCTTTTCACTTCCTTTAGAATAAAGTCCTGAAGGCTTCTAAGGGCATTCAAGGCCTCTCCTTATCTGAACTTATTCTATTTTCCCCTTGTTATTTTTTTATTACTGGGCTTAGGCCCAGTCTGAGAAAGACTGTATCAACCAAAGAGAGAGTTCCAGGGCAAAGATTGCCCATTGAAGGAGTCCCTCATGGGGCAGAAATAACTAAGTCTTAATACCACAGTTTCCCCTATATCTGCTTTATGTCCCCTGTACTTCACTTCCAATTTAACTCTCTGTTTATTATATATGTGTCTATATATATTCATGTTTTACATTTCATATGTTATATGTATACACACACTTGTAGACATTTCAAAACTAGCAACAAAATTGTTTTCCTTTCCCAGTTCTTCCTATTCCAAATCCAATTCATTTTTGTAGACCTCCATGAAATCTAATGTGATTATCCTTCCTCATCTCAGCCTAGAAGTAACTCATCTCTTCTCCACTACTCCTTATGTACTCCTTATTTCTCATACTGTGCTATATTGTAGCCATACGTCTTGGGGGAAATTTGCCATTCTTTTTAGTTGCCCAAACACTTTCCAATGTTTAGAGAATTCCTCATTTTGTGAGCCTTGATGGGAAGCAAAGCTTATATAGAACTGAATGTGCCAAATTCTTCCTTTCTTGGCTTTGCTTTCAGTTAAGGTTCAATAAATAGATGTTGAACTGAATTTTTGGTTGTGTAAATCTTTTAAGATTTTTGTATAATTCCTCTAGATGACAGGAATAAATAAATAATTTACTCAAAAAATATACTCAGGATCAACTACTGAAGGTCCAAGTCTTAATTTTCAGGAAGGTTACACATGTAAAATATATATGTGCATATAAAAATGTGTGAATTTTTCTGAAACAGAAGCATGTTATTCATTAATATTTGAATCTTTATTTTAGTCATGTGGCTCAGGAGATTGCACGCATTTATATATAGACTTTGGCAATACGTTTTGTAAACTTGGTAGAGAGGGGCCGGAGTGTTTGTAGTCTGAAGGTTTCTCATTAATCTTCTTATTAACCTTTGTATTCCTGGGAAGGTATTTGAAACATGTAAGTTCAATTAATATTTGTTGAATAAAAGTCAACTTTATCTAGGAGGGATATTTTATAGATTTCCTTTACAAACCAAACAAGCTTTAATGAAGCCTAAGATTATCCCCTGGTAACCACTCTGCTTCCTGTATTTCCAAAAAGTTCTTGTAAATTGTAAAGGGGATTATGAACTTAATGGTTTAAATGTATTCATCATTACAACAGAGTGAATGAGTATATTGAACCCAGCTGTCCAAAGAATTAATTTCTTCTATTTAACATAATTTCCCTGCTCTTCCTCTGCCCCCATGTGATTGCAAGGCAGTTAGTCAAAAGTTGAAGAAAATCGTAGAATCCCAATTTGCAGTATAAGACAATTTCAGAATTGCTGATTTTCAAGTGTTCTATTGATTCCTTGGTCAACATTATGATTTAGTTTTTCTCAAGATGGCAGCAGAGCTGGTCTCTACAAATAAACAGCATATAGGAAACAACACCTTAGACATAAAGGAGGCTAAATGGCCTAGTGAGGGAAAAGGGGTTGTGCCCCCCAGAACACTGATAGGTCTGCAATGTGTTGCAGGAAGGAGGACTGTCTATGCTGGAAAGAAGGGGAGGAAAGAGTTCGTCACTTGCAGGAATAATAAATTGACAGGAAGCCTTTTGACTAAACCAACACTTAGGTCTCTTTTGACAGGAAATGATCCTGTCTCAAGGAGTTGTTTCTGCCCCGTTCTAATCCCCTAGTCAACCCCCTGCTTCAGACCCATCCAATAGGATTTTGCTACCCAGGACTCAGTCCAAGGACCAGCAGCAAAGGGAACCTGGGAACTCCTTAGAAATGGAGGCTCTCAGAAACCCACTTTAGACCTACTGAATCAGAAACTTCATTTTGACAGCCTCCCCAGGTGATTCGTTTACAGAACTTACTTTTGGGGACTGCAATAGAATTCTTGTCCTATAAATCCATTAGTGAGATTATGAAGGACAAACTGACCATTCATTGGCTACCAGCATCGCACCAGTTTTTCCCTTGGCTACTATTCATTCATTCAATAAATATTTGGGAGGCAGATGGGCAATCATAATAAGTAATTAACATTTATTGAGCTCGTTTAGCCTCCTAGATACCCATGAAGTTATTATGCCTATTTTTTATATGGGGACTTGAGGACAATGAAGAGAAGTATCATGCCCCAGATGACAGTAACAGATCTCCCGCTACACCAGGCTCTACCGCCCACACAGAGAGTGTACCCTCATTCCCTCTTCTCTACAGGAATGTTGCACAAGGTCAGACTTCCTTTAGTCCAGAAGCAGAGTTCCTCCTCTGGCTCTCTCTGTCGTGGGCAACATTTAAGTTCGAGGTCAGAAGGAAACAGTAACTGAATTCCAGAGCTAACACTTTCCAAGTGTCTGGACAGAGTCGCAGGGCAGAAGAGTAAACTTGCAACATCCTGGGAACACCTAGACTTGCCATTTCATTCTTCCCTCCATCTTGGTCCTCCTAGGATGGGCATTGGAAGCGAGACGAGAGCCTAGACCAAACTTCCCATAATAAAAATGGCGGCCGTGCACTCTTTGCCCACAGTCGACACCCTAGCCTCCGTTCCGTCTCCTTGGTAACGTGGCCGGCTTCTCTGGCTCCAGCCTCGGCCAGGCAAGTATGCAAATGATCATCATTTCCCTCCCCCTCATTTTTGCGACAGTTGCAGCGAAAGTCACGGCAGTTGGGTGTCAGCTGATTTACTGCAGCGGCGGCAACGGCAGCTTGCAACCTCGCTGGGGAGACGCCGGCTGGGCTCGGGTTGTGGTTTGCCTACCCGGATTGAGCACCCCACATCTTCCTCACATAACGTCCTCGCCTTGTCCACCTTTGACGGGCGCCCATGGGTGGTGGGACGGACAACATCGCGGCATGAGATGAAGCTGTGACAGGTGAGGAGGCTTTCGAGCTAATCCAGGGGGAACCCCAGCATGGGACGTGCTTGCCGTGAAGGTCAGGGGCCGGGGGTCAAGGGTCGCAGTCCGTTCTGGCCGGGGGCGGTGCCAGCTGTTCGAGCGCTGCTGATGGAAGTTCTGTTCTTGACCGAGCCTGCAGGTTCAGGCCCACAGCTAGGCGGCTTTGCCTGGAGCGGGGATTCGGCCAGGGGTCTTTGGGGTTCCTTGGCCTGGTGAATGACATTTGCTTCAGGTGACACTGGCTTTGGTTTTGAGATGGGACCGCCCTGCCCTCAGTGGCAATCTAAACAGTGAGGTGGTTTGTGATGATGAGTGGGTGGTTATTGACTGCGCTTTCAGATAACGGGCTTGCTTTTGGGGTACGCATGCTCTGCTTACCTGTTGGTACTCCTCTCTAGTTTGCTCTTGCCTAAGGTACTGACGTCTGTTAGAGTTTCATCTTTGAGGTGCCACCTGCCTGCCTTCCATCCTTTTGCCCTAGGACTTGGTTTAAGGATACCTGCTACTCCCACTTACTTACTTTTGGGTCCCAGCGTTCTGCAGCCATATGTTTGGAGTCAGCATTACCCTGCCCTTGATCCAAAAATTGCGTTTTATGTTTTGATTCACTTGCTTTGTCAATTTCTCAGGTCCCAGGCAGAATTTGCTGGTTCTTATAGCTTGAAATTATGGCAGGTACAGTTGCATCTTGGACAGCATTGGCAATGTTGATGCTGCGGATTTTAGGATTCAGTGAGAGGAACAGCTTGCTTTCATGGTAACATTTGCCATAAGCCAAAAATGGCAGGCTATGACTCTTTTAGATGCTTATTGCTTAGGACTTTATGAATAAGATGGCAAGAATCGTAGGGTGTAAAAGAGAAATTGAGTTTTTGAAATTTTGGTATGACACAGATTTTCTTGCTTTATAAGCTACATGTGACTGGAAGTGGAGAGCAGTTTAAAAGTAAAAATAGTGTATTGAAAGGCCTTTATTTATGAAGAATCCAAAACTGCCCTTGATTTCATTGAAAATAACATCTTAGTTATTTCAGATTGGGAAAACGGTATAAATAAATAGTAAATGCCTTGTTAATTTCAAAAAGAGATTATTATGGAGAATTTATTTACTTAAATGTCTGTCTCTATTTTTAAGATACTCCAGAGCTCTACTTAAAACTAGACTATACACTTTTTCTTATTGCCACCTGTACATAGCTAAATTTTAAAAGATTTGGTAGGTAAATCAAAGGGACTGGGCCTTACTTTATTTGAGTATCATTATGGAAACTTATATTTTGAGTAGTGAGTCTTGTATCTTATAATTTCCTTTTATTTTTATCTTGGATATAAGTTCTGTTTTGAAGCAAAGTGAGTGGGGTGGTTTATCTATTTAACAGGCTTAGCATTGAACACTTTAAAAGTAGTGAGCTAGTTTTTGTGTCTTTGTCATGAGAAAAGTAGGATAACATTTAGCTTTAGTAGCATTCTCTGTGTTAGGTGTGAGTACTTAAAGTTTCTTTTGGACCTCAGGTGAAGAGGATTGAATTAATTTTTCTCAATTCATTGATCATCATTGGCTGTTCAAGGTGTGTCTCCTTTTTTTTTTTATTCATTGTATTTTATTTCCAATTCCCACTCCATTTCCTTGCTCATCAACCCATGGGAAACCGTTTTTAACATGTGTGATGTGTATACTTATGTTCGTATGTGTTATTAAATGTATATTGTTTTGGATTGTTTTGGGTGCCCACATTTTTGATTTTTAGAGATAGGTATATTTTGTATGTTATATGTTACGTATCACATATGTTATATAATATTGTATATTGAAAATTTTTTTCTCTTCCTACCACGTTTTAAAGATCTATTTGTGTCACTCTCCATTGCATCTGACTGCTGCACAGTGTTTCAGAGAGTATATCCATGACAGGTTTCCATCTACTCTTATTTGCAGATACCCATTTTACCTTTATTTTCCTACTGCTGTAAACAGTTCTATAATAAACATACCTCCAAGATCTCTGTGATGCTTTCTTTGAGATTTACATCCAGGAATGTGATTTCTGGATCATAAGGCATTCACATATTTTATCAAAGGACTGCTAGATTGTGTTTCAGAACAAACTGTAATAGTTTATATACCTCTGCAGGCAGGTCTGGGGGGTTTCTATGTCCTTATAGCTCCACTGTTGCTTAGTGTTATCCAGTGTCCTAGTTTTTCCACACTAATTGATACAAAGTAAAATCTCATTTTAAATTACATTTCACTATTACTAAGGAGTTTGAGGATTTCTTCATGTGCATTTTATCTTTTTGATTTTCCCTCTTGTAAAATTGTTCATCCCTTTCTCATTTTTGAGGTTTCATTCCTTGTTGATCTGCAGAAGCTCTTGTATTTCCTTAGATACTAGTCTTTTAAATATTTTAAGTATCCCTGTTCCTATTTTGTCATTTGTAACGTTTTTCATGATGTGCTTCATTGAACAGAAATCCTCAATTTTGATGTAGTCACATTTTTAAAAATTTGCCTATGGTTTGTGCTTTGGGGATTTTAAGAAGTCTTTCCCCAAATCCTATGTCATAAAATTATTCTTATTTTATGTTCTACTAACTTCATAGTTTTCCGTGAAATGTGTAGGTCTTTAGTGCATCCTGAGTCTTTTTATATGTCACAAGGGAGAGATTCAGTTTATTTTCCATATAGTGTGCCAGTTTTCCAAGTGGCATTCTCTCCTTTACCCTTAGATAAGATGCTACACTCATTGTATATCAAGTTCTCATACATACTCTGAATACTGTATTGTGTTCCTTTGGTTTGTTTGCTCGCTCTTGCTGTAATACCATGTGTTTTTCACACAGTGGCTTTGTATTAATTTTTTCCCCTATGTGAATAATTCTTCCCATTTTGTTTTAGCCTGTGTTTGAAATAATTACAGATCCTAGGAAGTTGCAAAAATAGTACAGAGAGGGCTGGTTCCCCCAGTGGTTACATTTTATATAACATCACCCAGTTGTTACATTTTATCCAACTATATATAGTATAATAGCTAAACCCAGAAATTGACATGGGTGCAATGCCTGTGAATGGCTCAATGCCATTTTATCACCTGTGTAGATACCTGTAACCATCACTGCAGTCAAGATAGAGAACTGTTCCATCATCATGAAAATCTCCTTCCGGCTACACCTTTTTAGGCACATCCATCTCCTTTCAATCCCCAACCTCTGCTCACTAATCAGTTTTCCATCTCTATAATTGTATCTGTACAGGAAGTCTGTATAAATGGAATTACACAACATACGATTTTTTGAGATTGAGATTCATCCAGATTGTTGCATGAGATAATTTTTGAGATTCATCCAAATTGTTGCATAATTTGAGTAGTATTCCATGGTATATGTGTACTGCAGTTTGTGTAACCATTCACTGGGACATTGGGGCTCTTTCTAGTTTTTGGCTATTACAAATGAAGGTGCAATGAACATTCTTGTAGTGTGTGTGTGTGTGTGTGTGTACGAAGTTTCACGTTTTCTGGGATAACTGCCTTGGAAGGTGATTGCTGGGTGGTATGATAAGTGTAGGTTTAGTTTGTGAAGAAACTGCCAAACTGTTTTTGCAGAGTGGCTGCACCATTTTATGTTCCCACCAGCAATGTATGAGAGATTGAGTTTCTTTGCATCCTTGCCAGCATTTGGTATTATCACTATATTTTTATTTTATTTTTTTAAAGATTTTATTTATTTATTTGACAGAGAAACAGCGAGAGAGGAACACAAGCAGGGAGAGTGGGAGAGGGAGAAGCAGGCTTCCCGCCAAGCAGAGGACCTGATGTGGGGCTCGATCCCAGTACCCTGGGATCATGACCTGAGCCGAAGGCAGATGCTTAACAACTGAGCCACCCAGGAGCCCCACTATATTTTTATTTTAGCTGTTTAGATGTGTAGTGATATCTCACTGTGGTCTTAATTTGCCCCTCCAAATGGCTAGTGATGTTAAGTAGCTGGTAGGGCAAGTTCTCCATTCTTTGCCCATTTTCAAAGTTGGTTTAGCTATTTGTGGATTTTTACTCTTTTCTATATATTTTAGAGCTAGAGTTTCTAAAAACAACATAACTAGAATTTTGATTGAGGATGCATTGAATATATAGATTTATTTTGGGGAGAATTGACATCTTCGTAATACTAGGTCATCTTATCCAAGAACATTGAATGGTCTTCCATTTATGACTGAGCAGAATTTTTGTTGTTGTTGTTGTTTAAAAAAATATTGTGCCTAGATACTATTTTAAAGTAGATTATTATAGATAGAAGAAAATGCTACTGATTTCCATATATTGATTTTATCTTTGTTGTGTTCTACTAGACAGAGATCAAAATTCATAGTATAAATCTGGAAATAATTTTAGTATTTGTAGTGTTAGGCCTGGAACTAGGTAGTGCCTTTATTCCTGGTTTGTCTATTACATTTCTCTGTGACACTTGTCTGTTTGTTGGGGCAGGTGATTAAAATATGCAGTTAGTGAGGTTTGTAGGTTCTTTTCCCATTTTGTCCCCTTCATTGTTGCACTTTATACAAAGTTCATAGTCTTAGCTATGTGCATGCCATTGATCATCAGCAGAAGCAGCTGTGAATTTTTCTGTGGCCCAATGAAATCCTGTCATCAATAAGAGGATACCTTATATTCCTACATAATCATAGTATTATGATGTCAACTTAGAATCTGAACTCTATGCATGTGGTTCATCTGATGACTTAAAACTACTTTGCTAGTAAGAGTGCAAAAAATTTTGTTGGAAGAAGCCCTACATCATGACTGCATTTAGAAAGTCTTTGTCTAAGTGGAATTTTTATTTTTTTCTATTAACATATATACTATATTCATGAAACATTAAATACTTTAAATAAAATTAGGCATCTTTTCCAAAATGTGTTGGTGATGTTTAATGAACATGTAGGGTTCTCCCCCCCCACCCCGATAGTTGCTTAGGTTAGTGGGAGTCAGAAAATGATGGAACAATAAAATGTTAGGGCAGTGGTGAGTAGTTCAGGGCAGAGAAAATTTCTTAATTGCCAAGGGTTATTCTCCAGGCTCTTTTAGAATAGAAAATTACTGGAAATACATGGCTTTTTAAACCACTGTCTTCCATTCAGCTTAGCAATTGTAACTTATGACCTTTCAAGCTCACTCAAGGTATTTTACTAGTATTTTGCACGTACATATTTATCTCTGAATGTTGGTAGTTAATATATGTCAGTGATAGCAGATTGATAAAAGTGTGCCAGTTACCTTCTGTTCTCACATTTAAGTTATTTATTTGGCTGTCTTCCTTAAGGGTTCTTCTTTTCTCTAAACATTTCAAATACAAACAAACAATAAAAACCACCATTAGGGGGAGTGAAAAGTTCACACTAATAAAATATCACTTTACTTAGTTTAAGAAGCAGTTTTGTGACTCATTAACAGGGCTTTGTGAGTAGTAGTGATTAAAGTAAACCATGTCAGCTAATTAGCTGCATAGGTCCTGTGGTATGTCTGGCTTCATATGTGTCACAGATAGAATAAAAGAGGCTCCAATATAGGAACAACTTGCAGCTGGTGAAAAACAATTAGTGTGTTAGGGATTTGATTAGAGGGACTTATATTAATTGCTGACATTGTTACAGAAAAACTAATTGATAAGCAACTTTTCTGTGAAATCCAAAGCATGTAAAATCAAGATGGATTTTAATTTGCAACTTTTTTGAAAACCAAAACAAACCTACTTTGTTCAGTACTTTGTTCACTTATTCAACAAATATTTGGGTGCCTGCTAAGTGGCAGAAATTCTAGGCACTGGAAATACAGTATGGAACAATAAACATAAATCATCACCTCCATGGAGCTTACGTTATAGTGGGAAAGCCAGATGACAAATAAGCAAAATGTTTGGTATGTTAAAGGATTGTAAATGCTTTGGAGAAATACAATAAAATACTGTGGGGATGGTGGATTTTACAATTTATGTTGGTCAGGAAAGGCCTCCCTGAGAAGATGACATTTTAGCAGAGACCTGAAGGGGGTGAGGGAGTGTACCATGAAGACCTGGGGGACACTTCTGAGATAAGACCCTGCCTGATAAATTGAAGAAAACCAAGAACCAGAGTGGATGAAGAGAAAGCAAGAGAGAGAACAACAGCCTCACTTGTGTAGGATAGGCAGTAATAGTTTGGCTTTTACTCTGGGTGAGACAGGAAGGCACAGGGGGAATTCTGAGTAGCTTTGTGATATGATGTGATTTTTTAAAAAAATAGTGTCATTTTGCATGCTCTATTGAGATTGTAAAGGGGGCAAGGGTGGAAACAGGGAGACCAGTTAAGAGGCTATTGTATTATCCATAGTGGGAGTTGCTGGCAATTTGAAATGGGGTGGCGGTAGTCAAGGTATAGAGGAGTCTTTGGGTTCTGGATATAGTACTCTCTGAAGGTATTGCCAGTAGAGTTTTCTGATGGATTGGGATGTGGAATGTGTGTGAGAGAAGAATCAAAGATGATTCTAGGATTTTGGCCTATGAAGCTGTAAAAATGGAGTTGTTATTAACTAAGATGGTGAAGACTGTGGAAGGGGCAAGTTTGGGGAAGAAGACCAGGGACTCACTTTTGAACAGGTCAAGTTTGAGAAGCTAATTAGCCATCTGGAGGGACATACTGAGTAGGAAGCTGGATAGGTGAGTTTGGAGTCAGAAGAGAGCCCCAAGCTGTAATTGGTAATTATCAACATATAGTTGGTATTTAAGCTGTGAGACTTGGTGAAATCACTGAAGGAGGGAGAAAGGAAGGAAAGGAGTGTTGCCAGAAAAGAAGTCCAAGGACTGAGCTCTTGGTATGCCATCATTTAAACGTCAAAAATGAGGAAAAATGGAGACTAAAGCTAGAGATCAATCAGGAAGGTGTGAAGACTTGGAGGGCAAGAGAAGCGTTTCAAGGAAGAGGAAGTATGAACTACGCCAAATGCTGCTGGTAGGTCAGGAAGATGCGGGTTAGAACTTGACGTTGGATTTAGTAATGGAGGGGTCATTGGTGACCTTGTCAAGAGCAGTTTTGTGATAGGCAGAACACTTTCCTGTAGTCTCTAAGGAGAAGGGTAATGTTACAAATGAGGACTTTTTTTTTTTAAGATTTTATTTATTTATCAGAAAGAGAGAGAGAGACAGAGGCAGGCAGAGGGAGAAGCAGGCTCCTTACTGAGCAAGGAGCCCGATGTGGGACTCAATCCCAGAACCCTGGGATCATGACCTGAGCCGAAGGCAGATGCTTAACCGACTGAGCCACCTAGGCGTCCCACAAATGAGGACATTCTGACTTGGAAAGAGGTTGCATATTTCCTTAAGGCTTGTAAATAGAGGAGCTGGATTAGTCCGTAGTCGTCGTACGACTGTCAAATCTTTGTACTTACCGGCAGACCTTACTGATCCCTAGAATACTGTGACAGTTCAACTTCCAGTTTGGGGAATCGTGTTTGTTTCTACTTCTGGGTAGTTTAATTTATGAGCAATGAGAAACTTCAGTGCTTAATTTAGTTTTGATGGCAAAGTGAGGGAAACAAGTAGGAATAATTGGAGATGCAGATGAGATTAGAGGCGAGTGGGTCAAAGTTGGTTCTACCAAATGAGGCCTGCTTTCCCTAAAATGTAGGGGCTTGATGGTCATCATTTGCTTTTTAGCTTAATCAGTTAACTCTTGAAACTGAGGCAGTTTGGTTGATAGAGCATAAGTTGAATTCAGACATCCTGATTGCTGCTGTAGAAATTTAGAACATGACTCATGCCTCAAAATCTATGAATCGTTTAGAAAATTGTGATATATTTTTTGACCAGATAGCTCTACAGTTCTTCACACCTGACTCTCATGTGCTCAGGGCTGTTTTGCAATAAGAAATAAGTGTAGTCTTCTGTTGCCATCTGCTCGTTGCACATGTCCTTTTAAAACAGAATATTGGAACTCCCTTGAAAAAGCGGTCCTTAAGTGTCATGTTCATTGGGAATTGTTTTCTTGCCACTCAAATACTAAAGTATGATCTTGTCAAGCTACTGACAAACTTAGTGTTCAGAAGGTCGTGTCCCTCACAGCTCTTTAATTCCGGAAACCTTTTGTTCTGAGTAAGCAGCTCAGTAATTTTTTCAGTACATTTTATGGCCTAGCTATCTTACTGCATTACAGTAAACAGTCTTTATGATCTGATTCAGTTTTTTCCAAGTCTTCAATAAATTGGTAACAAAAGCACAGCACAACGAAAATTAATAATCTTAATGATCACTGCCTTCATCACATCATATTGTGAATTTAACTTGAAGACACTCTTTTGACAAATGATGTAGGAATATTCTATGAGTAAACCTTTACAGACTCTTCTTTCTTTTATTGTAACTGTGGCAAGCAAAGTTCAGCTGTTTAGTGTATAGTCTCTGTTACTCATGTTCCCCATAGGAAGGTGGGTAGTGTAGGCCTACTCTTCTGCACGTGTTGAGAGAGAATTTGAGTTTGTTGTCTGTAAGTCTCAGGGGGCCTGCCTGAGGCACAGGAAGTACACATACCGAGATGATGTTGACTCCTTATGAAAATACCTGCATTTGTGGGATAGAAATACATCTTGCTTTTGCAGTTGAGAGTTTAAAAAGTAATGTCAAGAAATTAACATTGATCTCATACTAGATTTTTCACATATTATTCTGTTTTATAGCTTTTAGAAATCACATGGGATATCAGTGTCACATGGGATATTGCAGAATAGGATGGTCTTATCAGAGTATCACTGCATAGGTTGTTGATAGCTTTAAAGGAAGAAAAAATAGTACAGTGGAAGTATCTGGTAGTCAGTGCCTTAATCAAATGGTGTGGGACAATGTGATGTTGTGTACCTCCTGTGATACAGTGTGGAGTGTGCAACGTCACTTATGAAGTATTTTCGCCAAAAATGTTTTACTTGAGCCTACTGATGCCTTTAGATCCAGTTTACAGGAAAATAGGAGATAGAGAAACAAGGTAAATGACATCATAAAAAAAATCACACAAATCTAAAATGTGTAACATTTTATAAGCAATTGATTTTGTTTTGTTTTTTAAAGTTAGTATGAAAAAAGGAGGTTGGGACTGTTCTAGAACTAAAGACTAAAGAGACAAAACAACCAAATTCAATGCATACAACTTGAATATTTACTGGTTTAGAAAAAGTTACAAAAGACATTTTTTTAGACCGTTGAAGTAATTTGAATATGGACTGGATAATAGGTGCTATTAGAGAATTATTACAGCATTGATAATGGTGATTGCGATAATGATATTCTGTTTATGAAAGAGAATGCTCTTTATATTTAAGCTCTTTATTTTATTTAGTGGTGAATTGTCGTGTGTAGGTTATTTTCAAATGGTTTAGCAACAAAGAGTATGTATATATGTATATGTATGTATATACATACACAAATATTGACAAGGGACATATGACATATTTGTTGAATGATCTGTATACTATTTTTTGAACCTTTTGTACATTTGAAATTTTTCATAATAAAAAGTTGGGGAGAGTCAGGAAAAGTAAATTTCATTCTAAGTTTTTTATTAAAAGAATAATCAAATAGTCTAAATCTAATGAGAAACAGGGATGTAAGATCTTCCCTTATTCCTTGAATTCTTCTTTGGCTTTCTAGGACCTCATATATCTAGGTGGAAGAAAGCTGAAAAAATAGGAAGAGGATGATTGTGAGAGAACTGAACCAGAAAAAAGGGAGAGGGTTGAGGATTAGCAAGTGCTCAGCCATGTCAAACTAGCAGCCTTATTATACTGTAAGGACTGAATAAGATGGTTGGATTTAGAAAGAATGGAAAGAATAGGTGTCAAAAGTCCATTAAAGTCAAAGCATTCTCTTTGCTCGGGCCTCTCCAAGGCATCGCTTCTCTCTGTTAGTACTGGAGAGTTCTGCCCTGGAGTGTCATATTAGAGAAATCGTTGATCTCTTCATGTAGAGGGATATCTTCAGTTCCTTAGATCTTGTTTAAGGATAGAACTCAATTACACGAGGCCTTTTGTAGTAAGGAAATGGAAACAGAGTCAAAGACCACCGGTTTCAAAATGTTGATTTTAATTAGAATGTCAGAGAGAACTGGATTTACAACCAGGGGTCAGTAACAGGGGGAGGTGTTTTGGACAAAAATGACATGTGAGCGTGTTTGAAGGATGAAGGCTAAATTTAGTAGAGATTAAAATGGTCGACAGGAGGAGCATAATTAAGGGAGTAAGGTTCTTGAAAGAGTTCAGAAGGGGTTAGATTTAACAAAAAAAAAAAAAAAAAAAATCTTCTCTTGCTTGGCACACAGTGAGAGCTTAATAAATGCTAGTTATTGTTATTCTGTTTATTCATTCAGTAGATACATATTGACCACTAGTGGAAGTCAGTTACTATTCTAGGTGTTGGTGAGCCACCGCAAATCCCAGTAGAATGCAGTTTGCTTGATAATTGTTAAATAACAAAGGTGGTGGGTTTACATAGATGATCTGGTTTTACCCTTGAGGAACGCAGATTGTAATGGAACATCAAATTTCTAAACAAATAACTACACACAAGGCTAAGTGTTATGTACCTGTATATAGAATTTATAGTGAAAACATGTTTGCAGAAGTAGTGAATCAGGGGGGCGCCTGGGTGGCTCAGTTGGTTAAGCGACTGCCTTCGGCTCAGGTCATGATCCTGGAGTCCCTGGATCGAGTCCCGCATCGGGCTCCCTGCTCGCCAGGGAGTCTACTTCTCCCTCTGGCCCTCCCCCCTCTCATGTGTTCTCTCTCATTCTCTCTCAAATAAATAAATAAAATCTTTAAAAAAAAAAGAAGTAGTGAATCAGGGTTTGGGACAGAGTGCTCACAGCAGAGAACTAGTATTTCAAAGATGATAGGCTACAGATAAATTCTTGTTAAACATTTTTTGGAAACTCCATGTGTGCACATGTGCATCTTTAAAACAAAACCTGGTGAGTCAAATAAAACCATTTTATTTATTTATTAAAATACATTTTGGAATACAGTGAAGTGTCCAAAGGTGGGAGGAAAACCTTAAGACCAACGATTTATCTTCAGAATTAGGATTCCCACTCAGTTTAGTCTCTTCTTAATTTCCTTCTTCATAGGTAGCCGTGATTATTGTGTGTTTTGGTTTTGTTTTTCTGTTTTGGCCTGGTGTCATTACAGAATTGTGTGGTTCAGTTGGTTAAGCTTCCAACTCTTGATTTTGGCTCAGGTCATGATCTCAGGCTAAGTGCTCAGTGGGGAGTTGGCTTGAGATTTCCCCCTCCCTTCACCCCCACCCCCAAGCTCACACTCATGCTCTCTCTCTCGCTCTCAAAAAAATAAAAAATAAAAAAAAAGACCAACCAAAAAAACCCCACCAAAACACAGGGCATGGGGGTGGGTTGTGCAGGGGGCGGGAAGGACAGGAAGCGGGTTCTGCCAAAGGGAGAAGTTGAGTTGTGGTAAGTCTCAATGAAATCTCAGTTGACCCTAGAGGGTGAGGGGAATTCTAAAGATAGAATGACCCTTTAGGGCTATGTTGAATTGATGTGAGGGGGCCTGGTTTTTATATCCTTGAGTTGATCAGTTATTGGATATGGACTGTCCTATGGGAAGGGGATAAGAACTTGGGCAAAGCATCTACCTTTGACTAGGGCAGGCCTTGGTGGGTTCTCAGCAGCTCTCAGCAGCTGGGTTATAAGTCCTTAATTCCTAAAGGAAGGTCTGGATGCAGACCATCCCTCACACTTAAGATCCTGTTTCACATTCATCCCTTTAAACATCTCTTATGCCCCATTTCCTCCCTCCCTCCCCCATGTGCTGCTGAGCCCAGACATCATATCATTTTATCCAGGAATACTAGAGTTCTACTTACCTTTGAGTAATGTGATTTAGTAAAACATATTGATTAACCAGGTTGACAGGAGAATGACATTTTTTAGTATATGGAAGTTTGCAGTAAATGAAGATAGTATAGAATAGTGAAGAGTAGGCACCCCTGGCTGGCTCAGTAGATAGAGCATGCAACTCTTGATCTCAGGGTTGAGTTCAAGCCTCACATTGGGCATAGAACCTACTTTAAAAAAATAGTGAAGAATATTTATTGCATTAGGAATCAGGAGGTCTGTATATGCCTCTGAGCTCTGAGATGTTTGCCATGTGATTTTGAGAGAATTGCCAATGGACCTAAATATCCACCAAAATAAAAACTATTAGATAGTAAATGGGCTATATTCTCTCCATTTTTAAATTAGGAAGCCAGTTTATTTTTTATTTTTTTTGTCAACTATAAAAACCTTTCTTTTACAATAGCTTAAATGTCAAAAACAAGCAAAGCCTTGCCAGGTAGACCCACATTTCATCAACTTGCAGTGACTTGATTTACTGATGCAGGCAAAGGGTGATCGCGTTTTTGCCACTCTTGTGGAACACTTTCTGTTGAATTATCTGCTGCCATTTATCTTTTTTTTTTTTTTTAAGATTTCATTTATTTATTTGAGAGAGAGATAGTGACAGAGACAGCAAGAGACAGCACAGCAGGGAGGAGAGGAAGAAGCAGGCTCCCGGCCAAGCAGGGAGCCCAACGTGGGGCTCGATCCCAGGACCCTGGGACCATGACCTGAGCCGAAGGCAGACGTTTAACCGATTGAGCCACCCAGGCGCCCCTCTCTGCTGCCATTTAATGAAAATGTTTTCTGAGTTCTAATTTCTCTGAGACCAGATGATGTGTCTGTTCCCCTTTTGCCTTATGTACGTTATCACTTCCCTTCTTCCCCTCATGCTTGCTTCCTCCCTCTTTCCATCTCACTCTGCTTGGAAAGTAACAGTCACATGTCTTTGTCTTGCCTCTAGCCTTACACATTGCATCAAACCCCATGATTCACTGTTTTTCGTAATTGTCTTGTATTTTCTTTTTCTTTCAAAACTCATAATTTTAGCTAAGCTTCTTATCTCTGTGCACCCAGGCTAGTTGTAGTAGCATCATATCTGTTTCCCTGTCTGCAGTGTTTTCTCTGTGTTAATCTGAACTTTATACTATGTCACCGCGTTTTAGCATGTCGCTTCTCTATTTAGAGATCTACGTATGGGACCACTAAGTCTCTTTAGTCTGATCCTGCTTAAGACTAATGTGAAATCTTGTAATATCTTCTCCCTTCTCAAAACCTATAGTTAGTAAATTCTGGTTAAGTGTAGAATTGTCTCATGTATTAGAATCCGAATTTATTGATGACTTCACTGGGCATCTGTATCATAATAATAGTGCCTATCCTTTATGTAGAGGACTTTTGATATTTCAAAGTGCTTTTTCTTTTCTCTTGTCCGCATAGTGCCTTTATGTAAAACCTAATAATCAAAAGCCATGTTGCATCTTTATCAGCTTGGTGTGCTGAACACCAGGTCCTATCTGTTGTATCTCTAAAAGAGCTCTCATATTCATCTTACTATTGCCGTTCTCGCCACTACTACCTTGCATCATATATTTATTAAAGACATCCTATATGGCAGACATGCTAAGTATCATGTGGTGAATACACAGATGTGGTTCTTGATCTTAGGGAACACGAGCATAGAGTACCAGGGCAGAGTAGTAGTCATTTGTTCATTAAACAAAAAAATGCAGAAATAAGTAAGGAGAGTTTGTGATAAATGTCAGTACCATCGTTTCTCACTAGCAGTACTGCAGTAGCCCCATTGGTCTTCAAACCCAGAGTTTTATCCCTGTCCATTGTGTTGCAGCTAGACTGATCTTTCTGAAAAGCAAATTCAAATTTAAAACACTTGACCTGTTTCCTATTGCTGTCAGGTTAAACTCCAAATTCCTCCAGATGGCTTATCAAGTCCTTTATGATTGGTGCATATCTACCTGTTGTTTCTTGTCTCATCATTTGGCCTTTGTGCTCTGAATGCCAACTCTTACTATTTTCACTGTCGAGAAAGAATTGAGCTCTCTTACCTATGGGATTCAGAACATGTGATTCCCTCAGCTTCTTCCTGGGTTAATTCCTACTCATTCTCACCATTATTTCTTCCAAGAATCCTTCCTGGATCCATTAAAGTGTAGGTTAGGATATCGATCTTTTTTGTCTCCATAGGTCTTGAGATTTCTCCTGTATCACACTCTGTGGTAATTGTTTGCTTGCATATGTGTAAGCCCCATTGGATAGTTGAATTGTGTCCATTTTATCTATAGGCACAAAATGAAAACTTGGGAAATGCTGCTCTAAAATGTATACAGAACTTAATTTGAAAGCTGTTTTAGTATCACATAGGAGTTTGTAGCATTACTTCTAATAAAGTCATGCAGAACTGAATTGTCATATTTGCAGATAATAGAATTGTGTCTGACAAGCATATACAGTAGTTCTTTTATTTTATAGCAGAAAGTCATTGAAAGATCATAACCTTATTAAAAATCCAACTTTATTAAATATGAAATGGCAGTGCTGGAAGAAACCAGTAGATGTGGAAGCATAATGTGAAGAAGTAGCAAAATCTGTGTTTTTAAAAAATTAATATTTACTGAGCATCTGCCATGTGCTAGCTATTTCACTAGTTGCATTACATGTATGGTTTCTCTCGATCATTAGGACAGCTTTCTTAAAAGAGGGTATTATTGTCCATCTTTTACAGATGGGGAAGCCGAGACCCAGAGGGGTAACTTTTTCAAGATTCCACAGAAGAGCCAGGATTTGAATACAGTTCTTTTTTTTTTTAAATATTTTTATTTATTTATTTGAGAGAGAGAGAGAGCATGAGAGGTGGGGAGGGTCAGAGGGAGAAGCAGACTCCCAGCTGAGCAGGCAGCCCGATGTGGGGCTCGATCCCGGGACTCCAGGATCATGACCTGAGCTGAAGGCAGTCACTTAACTGACTGAGCCACCCAGGCGCCCCTTGAATACAGTTCTGATTGTAAGTTTAGTGTTCTTTCAGTTATGATTATTTTTATTGTTGTTGTTGACTGAAGTACAATTATATTTCTATACAGAACTGAGAAATAGAGGAGAGTCAGTGAAATAGAGAAATACACGAAATTAAAGCAACCAAAAGAGGGCACCTGGGTGGCTCAGTTGGTTAAGCGACTGCCTTCGGCT
Source organism: Neomonachus schauinslandi (assembly GCF_002201575.2). Taxonomy (NCBI): domain Eukaryota; kingdom Metazoa; phylum Chordata; class Mammalia; order Carnivora; family Phocidae; genus Neomonachus; species Neomonachus schauinslandi. Next base: position 18,556,643 of record NC_058416.1, on the reverse strand, counting down.
CAGGTCATGATCCTGGAGTGCCGGGATGAGTCCCACATCGGGCTCCCTGCTCAGCAGGGAGTCTGTTCTCCCTCTGACCCTCCCCCCTCTCATGCTCTCCTTCTCTCAAATAAATAAATAAAATCTTTAAAAATAAAAAAATAAAGCAACCAAAAGAGATGACTTAGAGGTAAACATTAAGATCCCTGCTCTTCATGATTTGATTTTTTTGACTTCAGATGATTCAAAATAAATTAATTTTATAAATAACTCTTGGGGAGAAAACTAAGCCTTAGAAATGATATGATCAAAGACTGCATGATTAGTGGCAAAATGAGAAGTAGCATCTAGAACTCCTGATATTTGACTGTGAAGCTTGATCAGTTAAAAATTTTTATTTAATAGGGGCGCCTGGGTGGCTCAGTTGGTTAAGCGACTGCCTTCGGCTCAGGTCATG
>NC_058416.1:18361895-18556197 GCF_002201575.2 Neomonachus schauinslandi | reverse complement strand
TCAGTTGGTTAAGCGACTGCCTTCGGCTCAGGTCATGATCCTGGAGTCCCGGGATCGAGTCCCGCATCAGGCTACCTGCTCGGCGGGGAGTCTGCTCCTCCCTCTGACCCTCCCCCCTCTCATGTGCTCTCTCTCTCTCTCTCTCTCTCTCTCATTCTCTCTCTCAAATAAATAAATAAAATCTAAAAAAAATTTTTTTTATTTAATAGCCAATCTCTAAATTTAATTTTAAGCCAGATTTTTATACGAACATGAATGAAAATTGAATGTTCCTAGTATTCTTCTGCTTCTAGAAGCATCTGGTCTTAGACCATATCTATTTATAATTTGAAAGCTAGTATTTTTCCTTGATATATTAGTAGCAAAATATGAATATATTGTACACAATATTTTGGGGAGTTAGTAAGATAATTTTCTTCAGAGTTTCTATTAAAGTTAATACTATGTCAGATTAATAATTTGTTCAATCACTTTTGCTGTGGGCCTTTTCCATGAAAATAGGAATTTTTAAAATCTCAATCCTGGGGGCGCCTGGGTGGCTCAGTTAAGCGTCTGCCTTCAGCTCAGGTCATGATCCTGGAGTCCCAGGATCGAGCCCCACGTCTGGCTCCCTGCTCAGTGGGCAGTCTGCTTCTCCCTTGCCTTCCCCCCCCCCCGCTCCTTCTCTCTCTGTTTCTCTCTCACTCACTCTCTCAAATAGATAAATAATTAAAAAAATCTTGGCACCTGGGTGGCTCAGATGGTTAAGCGTCTGCCTTCAGCTCAGGTCATGATCCCAGGGTCCTGGGATCGAGTCCCACATCGGGCTCCCTGCTCCTTGGGAGCCTGCTTCTCCCTCTGCCTCTCTCTCTCTGTCTCTCATGAATAAATAAATAAAATCTTTAAAAAAAAAAAATCTTAATCCTGTTCCAGGACTTGTTTCATTCCTATTTAATATAAAGCTTTTTTGGAACATATTTAAATCCCTTCGTACACTAGATGATAATGTAAACAAGGAGTGGATTATTAGCTAATTAATAGAGCAGTTGAATGATGATGGTTGGGAAACTGCGTACTCTGTATTTATATTCCTCTTAACTCCTGGCTAATTTGCCCATTTTTTGTTTTAATCAGCCACTTAGACTTCGTTACCAAGTGGTAGTCTTGGTTAATTCTTCTTAGAGGTATTTGACTGTGATATTCTATTATCAGAAGCCAAGTATCCTTTATTTCACATTATTTCATTAGTGCTTTTGGTGGCTTTTCTAAAATTTCACTTATATTAGATTTTTAAGACATTAGAAAAAAATGTTTTAAAGCATTTATATTTTTGATGGACTGAGATTATCATTTTTTTCCTATATATATGTATTTCCTTGTATTAAGAATGTTCACACATATAATGCTCATATAATGAACTAAAGATTCCTCGTCCTGTTCCTTTGTTTGATTTCTTTCTTTCTTCTCTCTTCTTTTATCTAAGCTATATATTCACATAGTGTATAGGGTCAAAGAGATCTAGAAGACTTTATTACCAAAAAGCATGAGAGGAAAAAAAATATGTTGAAAGCACAAAGGTCTATGGCATAGTGATTGAGGATTATGTGAAATTTTAGGTAATTCACAGGACATCCATTGGTTTGGTTATAAGCGACAAGTACCATGGAAGGAAAGGCTGTCTGTCTTAGTTTAAGGTAAATGAATTAGTGTCTAAAATGGCCCAGGTTATTAAATAAATACCAGTGACTAGGGCGCCTGGGTGGCTTAGTCGTTAAGCGTCTGCCTTCGGCTTGGGTCATGATCCCGGATCCTGGGATTGAGCCCCGCGTCGGGCTTTCTGCTCAGCGGGAAGCCTTCTTCTCACTCTCCCACTCTCCCTGCTTGTGTTCCCTCTCTCACTGTGTCTCTCTCTGTTAAATAAATAAAATCTTTAAAAAATAAAAATAAAAAAATAAATACCAGTGACTGAATTATAGAGAGCGTCTTGTAGATGTTTCTTTATTTTATTTTTTTCTAAAGATTTTATATTTGAGAGAGCATGTACATGCGTGCACGAGATCAAGGAGAGGGGCAGAGAGAATCTTCAAGCAGACTTCCTGCTGAGTGGGGAGCCTGATGTGGGGCTGGATCACACGACCCATGAGATCACGACCTGAGCTGAAACCAAGAGTCAGATGCTCAACTAAGTGAGCCACCCAGGCGCCCCAAGATCGTTTCTTTATAATGATAGTTTCTTCAGTAGATGTTCCAAGAAATTCCTGTTAATTATTATGCCATAACCAGATTTCTAGGTTTTAAGGAATTAATACTCATTGAACTATATCTAGGTCAAAATAAGTACTAACGGTAATACGTCTTTTCTTTGATTCAGAAATTCAACTTAGAATCTTATAGTCTCTCAAATTGTCATGAATAGAATGTGTTTATTGTGTATGCTGAAGGGAATTGTAAGCTCTTAAGAAAGATTAATATTATCTATGTTCCAAGAATAACTTGTTTCAATGGAGAACATGTTACTATACCCTAAAAAATTTAAACACCTTTCAAAATTAAAAGTATTCGTACATTAGGTACATATTTAGTTTAGCACATATGGCATTAATTTTATTTTTATATATATGTGTATAGTACACACACCTCACAGTGTTTCTTCCTTGTCGCTGGTGAGTAGATACGTTAATATTTTTAAGGAGAAAATAAACTTTTTCTTTCATGTAATTCATTTTATTTTATTTTTTTAAGTTTTAAATTCCAGTTAGTTAACATACAGTGTAATACTAGTTTCAGGTGTGCAATATAGTGATTCATCACTTCCATACACTACCTGGTACTCATCACAAGTATACTCCTAATTCCCATTAATTAAGGATGGATCTCCCCATCCACCTCCATCTAGTAACCATTGTTCTCTATTAAACTTTTTGTTTTCTAGAAGAAAAGTGTTGCTCTCTCAAAAAAGTGATAGGAAGAACTCAGAACTTTTCAGGAGAGAGCCACAAAATTATGTGATTTCTCTTTGATCTTCTCATTTGGTTAACCGTGTTGGAGCAGGTTATGTTCATTTATATTGAGAAGTAAGAGTGGTGAAATCTCACTGAGAAGCTACATGTGTTACTTTGACCTTACATCCCTTTAAGAAGTGAGATTACCTTTATTTTTTAAAAGATTTTATTTATTTGAGTGAGAGAGAGCAAGAAAGCACGAGTGAGGGTAAGGGGCAGAGGGAGAGGGGGGGAAGCAGACTCCCCACTGAGCCGGGGGCCCAACTCGGGGCTCTAACTCAGGACCCTGGGATCATGACCTGAGCCAAAGGCAGACACTTAACCAACTAAGCCACCCTGGTGCCCCAAGTAAGATTGCTTTTAGAGTATACTTTTGCCTTAGTAATATTTCACTGAAACTAGAGGAGTCAGTGCTCCCCAAATTGATACATGAATTGGATGCAGTTCTAGACATAATCTCATCAGGCTTTTCTGCAGACATTTACAAGCTGATTTTTCAATTTGTATGGAAGTTAAGAGGATCTAGAATATCCAAAGGAATCTTGAAAGTAAGAACTAGCACACTTCAGTGCTGAAAGGAAATATTGATGTGTTCTTTTGGTGTGGAAATTTCTTGAATTCTCTTATAAATTCAGCAGGACTAGCTTTTATATATTGGACTTGTATAAAATTGAAATATACATACATTGTACCGTGACCTATCTAAACCATGTAAGTTCGTCTTTCACATGTTGGTCAGCTAATGATGAATTTTAATTATCTTCTGCTGTTGTGTGAAGGGGCTTGGCCACAGGATGATGGTTGTATTTGTTTCCTTATCCTCTTCTCACCTCCAACAAAGCCATCCCTTATTTTGTAGGGGTCTTAACATTTTTCCTTTATGTAATTGTCATTCTTCTTACCACATCATGTCTGCCATGGATATTATTCTTACATACTTGGGGGTGTAGTGTATCTGAGTGTGCAGTGAGGAAGTTCATAATATTTATGTGTAACAAAACTTAAAAATTGTGGCCTTAAACTAGTAGAAGTTTATTTTTCCTACATGACAAAAAGTCTAGTGTAGGGTTAGGGAAGTGTTGTAAAGCTCCTGAGCTCTCTTAGTTTTTGAACTAACCCAGCATCATTAAGGATGTCTCCATGGCTGGCAAGAGATAGCAGAGCCAGTGTCAAAATGTCCTTGAAGGTCTTCTCTGCCTCCAACTTTTGAACATTCCCCCAAACCCATTTCTCCATAGTCTGCCCCAACTTTGATTTAATACCCTCGTATCTAGGAGGTTTTAATATCAAGTGTGTTCTGAGACCCAGGTGCACAAATCCACTTCTCCACATGAGTCCTATTAAGACTCCCCCCCCCCCCCCCCCCACTGCCCCTGCCATGATCTCAAACTGTATTCACCTGGTTTTTTTCAATACCATCTTCTGGTTGGTCACCAAGCCCTTTTGATTAATTATTATTTATTTAGAAGTTGTTTCTGTTTCTGTTTATTCTATATTTGATTGGAACCACCCTAATCCCAAGACATCAATAGCAGCTACTGATTGTGATTCCTACTACAGTTTCATGTATTTCAGTTATTCTTTATGATTATTTACATTTTAAATATTTCACTTCACAGGTACTTTCTAGGGGTGCCTGGGTGGTTCAGTTAAGTGTCTGCCTTCGGCTCCAGATGTGATCTCAGTGTCCTGGGATCGAGCCCTGCGTCGGGCTCCCTGCTTGACAGGGAGCCTGCTTCTCCCACTGCCGCTCCCCATGCTTTTGCTCTCTTGCTCTCTCTCTGTCAAATAAATAAATAAAATCTAAAAAAACAAAACAAAAAACCAGGTACTTTCTATTTAGATCTTTGAGTATACCAGCCAAGAAATAGCATTGGGCATAATTTAAGGACCTTTGACAAGGGTATATATAGGGGTTAGGATAGGTTAGTTTTTACCGTCTAATTTCCTTTGAAATACAGCAGTGAATTTTGGAATCTGGTTCCTGCTGCCCCCGCCCCCAACATAAGACATAAGATGGTAACTCCATACCTTTGTTAGACAGAACTTCTTATTTATTCCTCAGGTAAGCAGTTAACTAGCTGATGTAGTATCTCCTGGAAAAGATATAATGAAGTTCTTTACCTTTATTTCCTGAGGGAGAATTGCTTTTTGGATAATTAATTAATTTTAGGTTATGTTCTTTTATTTTTCTTAAAGATTTTATTATATCGCGCGTGTGAACCTGGGGGCAGGCGGAGGGAGAGGGAGAAACAAACTCCCTGCTCAGCGGGAAGCCTGCTTCTCCCTCTCCCACTCCCCCTGCTTGTGTTCCCTCTCTCGCTGTGTCTCTCTCTGGCAAATAAATAAATAAAATCTTAAAAAAAATAAAAAGGGGAAATTTGGAGACAGATGTGCACACAGGGAGAATGCCATCTGAGCATAAAGATGGCCTTCTACAGGCAAGGAGAGGGGCCTGGAGTAGATCCTTCCCTTCACAGCCAACCCTACCTACATCTGATTTCAGATTTTTATCTTCAAGAACTGTGAGACAATACATTCTGTTGTTTAAGCTATTCAGTTTGTGGTCATGGCAACCCTAGGAAACTAATGCAGTTCTTTATGAAAATCCTCCATTGCCCTTAATAAGAATTCCTTTCAGATTCTGGTTGACTGTCAGTTCTTGATTTTTGGGAGGATGTGGGGGATTATGTTTTTTCTAAATCTTGGTAACTATTTTAGCTTCTGGAGAAGTTGAGTTAGAGATTGATGTGTTTTCTTATGATGTATTATATACCTTTGCCCTGTTATGGATGATTATCTTCACTTGTTTTAAGGGCTATGAAATGCATTATTCTTCTAGGTTTCCTTGAGTTGCCTTGTCACTTGAATATCAAAATGTTCTTTCCTGTTGCATCAGAGCAGGCCCATCTCCCCAAAGCACACACACATATTTCTTAGTCCTGAAACTCTATATTTGCATTTTCTTTAAGCAAAAACGTATGCACTGAATATAAGTCCTCAAATATCTAGAGAAATGGTGTTCTTTCCAGATTTCACCATATTGTCTTCAATGCTGTGAGCTTATTTAATTGGGAGAATTCTTTGGGTGATATAATTTAATACTGAATGTTGTCACCATGGAAAAATGAACTCCTTCCAGATTCCCTTTTTGAGAAAGTCATTGTTGGGTATGTTTTTCAGCCAGGAACATGCTGTACCAGATTTATTAAAATTGGTTCAGTGTTTTGTTTCTTTTTCTAATATCAAATAGAAATATGCAAAAAAAAAAAGAAATGGAAATAATTGTGTTGTGGTAGCCTATGAAATGGTGAACATGTTATATATAAGGTTTTATTAATAGGCAGTGAACTTGGAATTTTTTCCTTAAATGAATACCTTTTACTAGTAGCAAAAATATGAAGTTTTGGGGCACCTGGGTGGCTCAGTTGGTTAAGCGACTGCCTTCAGCTCAGGTCATGATCCCAGGGTCCTGGGATCGAGTCCCACATCGGGCTCCCTGCTCTGCGGGAAGCCTGCTTATCCCTCTCCCACTCCCCCTGCTTGTGTTCCCTCTCTCGCTGTGTCTCTGTCAAATAAATAAAATCTTAAAAAAAAAAATATGAAGTTTTGGGGGGCACAAACTGAAGAAAGTCACGTATTCTAATAAAAAATAAAAGAAGTAACATAGATTTTTAGATTTTTTACTTCCCTTATTTTATTTCCAGTGCCCTTTTTTTCTTTTTCTTTTCTTTTCTTTTCTTTTTCTTTCTTTTTTTTTTTTTGAGAGGGAGCAAGAGCGTTAAGTGCATGAGGGAGGAAATGGGCAGAGGGATGGGGAGAGAGAGAATCTTAAGCAGGCTTCACAGTGGAGCCCAATGCAGGGCTTAATCCCAGGACCCTGAGATCATGACCTGAGCCAAAATCAAGAGTGAGACGCTTACCTGTCTGAGCCACCCAGGCACCTCATTCAGTGACTATTCTTTAAAAGCGATTTTAGTTTTAGTTTTAGTTTTTATTTTTTTTTAAAGTGTAGGTAGTGGTTTAAAGAAGAGTCTTGCTGGAACCAGCTAACAATAAGACCATGGCTATCAAACTAGTTTTCTAAATAGAAAATGATTATTCCTTTAAGTGTTTCTGAAAATTGTATGGGTAGTCTTAGCATTCTAAAGAGTCTATAGTTATACGTATATCATTTGTTGTCACTTAAAAATTTGGGGCAGGAAAAATCACTACAGTGACCATTTCTTCCCATTTGTCAAGCCTATAGGTGACCCTCTAGTGTCTCATAAGATCTGGCAGTCTTCTGTCTTCTGTGGAGCCCTCTTTGATTATTCCATTCTTCATTTCTCTCTAACTTCTCTGAACTAGTATTTAGTTTTTAGCCACACAGTTTATAACATTTAAATCTGGTTGTTTCACCGACTAGATCTTGATTTTTGTCATACGAAGGAATAATTCCTTGTATTTGTGCTCTCCTGTACTCCCATATACACTTAAAGAGAAATCCTTTTTCCTCAAGTTTCAGAATTTACAATAAAAGACATTCATGATCTTGAGATGTAATAGGTTTGTAGTAAATATAGTTGAATGAGTTTCCCACTGAACATACTCTTTTTAATGTTTAGCACACTGTGAAACAACACTGAGTTTTTCTTGGACATTGGCATCTATTACTGGTTTGGAAACCTAACAAATTTATAGACCTTACTTGTCATTGGTTAATAAGATCTTAGGTTCTGAAGTCAGGCCGCCTGGGTTTTGATTTGGGCTCCATTACTTTGCTTTTCACCTTGTGACTCTTTCTGACTCAATGTCTTTATCTGTGAAAGAGGCGTGACCATAGTACTTGCTGCGTGATTTACTGTGAGAATTAACTAAGATTTTAATTAGATTTTATATATATAAAATGAGTTTTTATGTATTTTCATTATATGTATGTCATATATATAATATTTGGGAGCATTTTTGGCACTCAGGAAGTTCAACTTGGATTCATAATACAAATGTATGTTTTAGAAGGAAATATTGTAATATTTGACATTATTTTTACAACATTTCCAGGTTTGAAAACACAATGGCGGGAAACAGCCTTGTCCTACCCATTGTTCTTTGGGGTCGCAAAGCACCAACACATTGCATCTCAGCAGTACTTTTAACAGACGATGGGACCACAATTGTAACTGGATGCCATGATGGACAAATATGTCTCTGGGATCTTTCAGTAGAATTAGAAGTGAGTATTTGAAATGCCGATTGTATTTTTTAGACACAAGGAGTTTCTTAATAGATAAACAGTAGTCCCAGAATAATACTTGGTCTCATATTTTCTGTGAAATATGTTTTGACTCAAATTGCTATTATGCAGATTGATAATTTGTATTATTCATCAGAATTGACTTCTGCTGGTTTTTGGCTATTTGCAATTGTTATATGTACCCTAAGTGGCTTACTATGTTACATTTAAGATTTTTCAAAAGATGTTTATCCATACTGAAGCAAGTTTTGAAAAAGGTATTAAAAAATAGTTTTGAACATTTATACCTTCTAAGGTGAATGTCTTGAAGAGAGCAAAACTTTTTATAAGGCATAAATTTGATTATATTTATGGCCATTCTTTCCTACTGTGGAGTGCTCAGTGTGTTGTGCTCCTAGGCCTTCACAGTGGACAGACTAGGGAAATAGGAGTTGGGAATACACACACACACACACACACACACCACACTAATACCTCCAATTCTAGTATAACACCTCAGGATTTATTCTCCTTTTCCCCCCATTTTTTAATCTCCCTCTCTGGCAATTTTCCCCAGGGATTTTTCTGTAAAGGGTAATGGAGAAAATGGGGTGGTAGCTGGCATGGAATATAGGGCAAGCAAGTTGATTTTTTAAGTAATTTTTCTTGTTTTTGTTACAGCCTTATTGAGATAAAATTCACATACCATACAATTCACTCATTTAAAGAAATTATGTTATGTATACACACACACACACACACACACAATGGAATATTATTCAACAATAAAAAAGAATGAAATCATGCCATTTGGGACATGGATGGACCTCAGAGGGCATCATGCTAAGTGAAATAAGTCAGAGAAAGACAAATACTGTATGATCTCTCTTATATGTGGAATCTAAAAAATATATATATATTTTTAAAATGAAGCTCATAGTGAGCAGATTGGTGGTTGCAGGGGTGGGGATGGGAGAAATGGGTGAACTGTTTTTGTTTTTTTGTTTTTAGTTTAAATAAATTGAATTTAAAAAATAAAAAGTGTACATCACCACAGTCAATTTTATAACATTTTCATTACCTCAGAAACACCCTGTACTCTTTCACTGTCATTCCCAATATCCCCATTTCCTCCCAAAGCAACCACTAATCTGTTTTCTGTCTCTTTTTATAATGTGCAATATATGTAAGGATGTTAATTTGATATGGTAAATATCCCATATCCCAGATATAACTCCTGTGTAGGTTTGCCTGTTCTGGGCATTTCATATGCATGGAATGATACGTGGGTTTTTTGTGACTGCCTTTTTATTTTCAAAGTTTATCTGTATTATAGCATGTATCAATACTTCATTTTTTAAAAAATGGCCAAATAATAGTCCATTATATGAATATACTAAATTTAATATATCAGTTAATGGGCATTTGGGTTGTGTGTGCACTTTGGCCATATGGAATAATGCTGCTCTGCATATTTGTGTATGAGTTTTTGTGTGGACATGTGTGTGTTACCCTTAGGTATACACCTAGACATGGTATAGCTAGAACTGGAAAAATGTACACATTGAATGACATGTGAAGGCTAGGTATACATGCTGAAAAGTAGCTGGGAAGTGTCATAAAATGTATATGCCTCCAGGATTGATAGCGACCTAAATATGAATCATCAGTGTAGTTGTGAAGAGAAAAAATACCACACCACATTTTACTGGAATGATTACAAGCAATGAGACTCACTTATGAGAGCTTAGAAACAATTCTTTCACTAATTTTGTCACATAGATTTTACTAGAGTGTTATGTTTGTTTAAGTTCAAGTAAGAGGGATAAAGGTGACTGGGAGGAGTGAGAAGTGTTGGGGGATGGGAGTGGAGCTAGGAGAGAAATAGATCTTTTGAAAGATATTGAGGGAATTGGACTGTTTATCCAGGGGAAAAGAAAGCTAAATAAAAGTTGGCTTGGTTATTGTCTCTGATACATGTGGTCATTCAGAGCAGTTTCTTAAAGCCATCTTTTTTTTTTTCTTTAAACTGTAGAGAACTTCTGTTTAATGAATTGAATACATTTCTGTTCATTAAAGAAACATGTTGATTTATGAAAATATTAAACTTTTATATTTTTAGCTAACTTTGTACTTAATGAAGATATAGTCAGAAATATCGTTTCATTTACACATTTTTTTTTTTTTTTTGCTTTCCTCTGACAGTGGGTGGCAGAGCCATATATTCTAGTTTTATTTTACAAATGTTCATTGTCAGTATTTAGAAATACCATTGCTTTTTGGTATTTTGACTTGTGTACTGTGACTGTGTTACTCTCTTTTGGTTCCAGTAGTCTTTTTCTAGATTTTTCTAGACTTCTACTTGTTCAAGCGTCAGCCGTATTTTATTCTTTTTGATTCTATTGTAAATATGATTACTTTCTTAATTTCTCCTTTAGCTATTTTGTTGTTAGTGTATAGAAGTGCAACTGATTTTTGTATGTTTATTTTGTATCCTGTAGCTTTACTCAATTTGTTGATTAGTTCTAGCAGTCTTTTGGTAGAGTCTCTAGGATATATAGGATCATGTCATCTGCAAACAGAAAATTTTACTTCTTTCTGATTTGCATGCCTTTTATTTATTTTTCTTGCCTAATTGCTCTGGCTTAGACTTTCAGTACTATGTTGAGTAGCAGTAGGAAGAGTGAATATTCTTGTCTTGTTCCTGATCTTAGAGGAAAGGCTTTTAGTTTTTCACTGTTGAGTATTATGTTAGCTGTGAGCTGTCATTTATAGCCTTTGTAAAGTTGAGGTACATTCCTTCTATATTCATTTTGTTGAGAGTTTTTACTTATGAAAGGATATTGAATTTTGTCAAAAGGTTTATTGCCTCTATTAAGATGATCATGTGAAGTTTATACTTCATTCAAAAATTTTTATTTTTCTAGATTATGGTGGGAGTAAAGTCTAATTCTAGTTACTTGTTATGGCTGAAAGTGGAATTTTCCGACAAAGCCATGTATATTTGAAATAAAACTATTGGTAAAGTTGTTTTCTTGGGAGAAATTAAATAATTGACCAATAGCATAATTTTTAGTGGAAGACTACTGAATCTCTATATGGAGGTGGGGTTGGATGTATGAGAAAATTTTGGCAGTATGGGAAAACTTTCTAGGCCCATTCTAACTATAAACAATGGTTGATTCTTAGATAATTAAAATAGAAATTTACCCTTTGAAGAAAAAAGTGCATATTATATAACTAAGCAAAAAAAGATTGAAATTTTCTCTTAATTGTAATTTTTTTTTTTAAGATTTTTATTTATTTATTTGACACACAGAGAGAGACAGCGAGAGAAGGAATACAAGCAGGGGGAGTGGGAGAGGGAGAAGCAGTCTTCCCGTTGAGCAGGGAGCCCGATGCGGGGCTCGATTCCAGGACTCTGGAATCATGACCTGAGCCGAAGGCAGACGCGTAACGACTGACCCACCCAGGCACCCCTCTTAATTGTAATTATACAAAAGATGACTAGAATTTTATTTGGAAAATCTCTTTATTTGTTACATACCAGAACTATAGAACAATATCAGTACTCTTCCCGTGGAATATTTAATTTTGAACAATTTAGCTTTACTAATAAATGAGGATAAATTGTTTGCAAAATGGACACCAGGACGGGTACAAAGGGACTTTGTTACATTCTGTTCTTTTTTTTTTTTTAAGATTTTATTTATTTATTTGAGAGAGAGGGAGAGAATGAGAGAAAGCACAACCCAGGGGGATCAGCTTAGGGAGAGGGAGAAGCAGACTCCCCGCTGAGCAGGGAGCCCGACGCAGGGCTCGATCCCAGCACCCTGGGATCATGACCTGAGCCAAAGGCAGATGCTTAACCGACTGAGCCACCCAGGAGCCCCTATATTCTGTTCTTTTAACTGGGTATTGAGTATGTGGTCACTCAGTGTATTCTTTATATCTTATATGTATATTATAAATGTTATTTGTATGTATTAAATATTTAATTGAAAAACACATCCTGAAATAACCTAAGGCCCTGAAGTAACCTGAAGTAATAACATGCCATTTGGTACAAAACAGATAAATGTGGGGGGCTGATTGCGAGACTATTTTAGAATAGTGGGTATTAAGCCTTTCTTTCTGTAAGGCACTGTGTCACTAAATCATTGGTCTGTGAAGGTCATTCTTCGTTCCTGATAGTTAATGTTGCTATCAGCATTTGGGAGGGTGCCTGTCCTCTATTTTTTTGAGTTTTGAGTGTGTTAATCTAGAGACTCTAAATATGTTTTCAGGTCAATGAGCATATTATTTAAGAAATGAGTGGGGTTAAATTATTTTATTACTAACTCACATTCTTAATCTGATTCTTCAGTACACTGTAGCTTAGTGCTTAAGACTGCCCTTGTTTGACCTCTAGCTCTGTCACTCTCTGTATGTGTTGGGCAAACAATGTTATCTGTTGGTGTTCCAATTTTGACTTAAGAGCTACCTGGTGGGGTGATTATGAGCATTAAGTGGGTGGGGGGTCACTGTTGTGTTACTCTCAATTCTTCTCAAATCTGTATCTGTATGTTTATATTGAATATTTAACAGGATTCCTAAAAATTAATTTTTAAAAATTTGGTACTTATATCAACATATTTGTGTATTTCTAGGTTAATCCTCGAGCGCTGTTGTTTGGTCACACAGCCTCAATCACCTGTTTGTCTAAAGCTTGTGCTTCTAGTGACAAACAGTATATTGTGAGTGCATCTGAAAGTGGGCAAGTATTTTCTTATTCACTTTTTTCCTCATAAGTCTTTATTGCAAATAGTACCAGTGTATTAGTGAGTAAGGAATTTTTTTTTTCTTTTTGAAGTATCTTTTAAATAAATGCTTCAGTTGTTTGAACTTAAAGATATTTGGAATATGGTTTTATAAATGTGAATTTTATCTTTATTAATGATTTTTGTGATACTTTTTTCATAATTTATGATTTTTTGTCTTGCTTTTGAGAAACTCAGAATACCTCATAAGTTAAAGCTTGATCACTAATCCCCATGGTATTTTTATTGAGTTGGCAGACAACTGAATGATGATTAGGCTAGCATAAGTTTGGAAGATGAAGCCGTGCAAAGGTCATATAGTTGTATTCATATATGTTAATACACTAAGGTAATTATATATTCCTGAGTCTTAGAATATAACTTGTTTTGAGAGAGAGAGAAATTAAGCTAATAGTCATAGGGTTCAGAGTGAGGAGTTTCTAAACTTTTCTGGTGCTTAGAAAACTATATACATAATATGTTATTGAAGGGAGTTGGGGACCTACAAGTGAATTATTTAAGAAGTTGTTTCCTCCCATTAACCCCTCATAATTTATGAACTTGAAAAGAACCTTGCGTAACTGTAACAAGAAGAGGCAGCATCAGGTAAAAAGTACAGTCCCTTTTGGTCAATTAAAGGATAATTCATATTAGCATGCAAGTAAGATTGAACATCCTTTGAAAAATTGTTTCATATCATGTGAGATATAAGAAAGGGTATCTTGAAGAAAGCCCTGAGAATATTAGCATCACTGCATTTTATTAATGCTGTGTTCTGTTAAATAAAGCTTGTTTCTTCAAAAGACAAAGACATATTGATATTTCTAATTTGGAATGCTGTATCTTTATTTGAGATGGAAGCTTTTTTATGCACTTGATAAAACATGCAATAAATACTGAATCAAAATTGGAATATTATATTTAATTTGCAAAGGTTTGGAATTAAGTTGGTTTTAATTTTTGTGTTGTCCTAAATTTTCTAGCTATGCTGATAATTAATGGAAAATCCCGGTGGTTTGAATTAAAAGTTTATTTCTTGTTTTTGTCACTTGACCCTGGTATATCATTGGGGCTCTGCTTCACTATCATCCTTTGAGGTTGAGGGTAAAAGGAGCAACCACTGACAGAAGCAGCCACTGTCTGGAATGGAGGCAGAGGAGAAAGAAAGTTCTTGAGGCCCTTGTATCACTTTGGCCAGAACTACTCACAAGACTTAACCAACCAAAAGGGAGCCAGGAAATGCAGTCCTACCATGTGCTCGGAAAGAATGTGGATCTAGGTGGGGGTGGGGAGGTTGGAGGGGAGGTTGGGTTGCTGAATGAGGACCAGAATTTTTCACAAACAGCAACAATGATTATACATTACTTTTCCCTGAAATATATCAGTTTTAATGAAAGATTAATTTTTAAGCTCCGTGACAAAGTTTGACAGTACTTTTAAAAATCAGATTTAAAGTTAGCTATTATTTTTGTTTTATAGAGAGATGTGTCTCTGGGACGTGAATGATGGCAGATGTATTGAGTTTACAAAATTAGCCTGCACACATACAGGTATACAGGTAAGTATCTATTTCGGTAACGGTTCAAGTCAGCACAACTTATTACAGGTATACAATTAAGTGTATTTTAAACATTGAGCCTAAATTTTTATATGAAAAATGGGTGGAGATGAGTAACAGGACAAGAAGACTACAATTGGGATAGTAAAAGTATTCCTGATCAGATGGTATGGTGGGGGATGTATTAAGTATAGGGGACTAATGGGGAAAGGTGGAGGGTAAGCCAGTTACCACTGCCACCTCTGCTCTTTCTGGCCTTCCTGATTACCCAAGTGAGAGCCCCTTTACAAGTTGGGTCATTCCTCTAGATCCTAAATAATGAATTCTCTCATGCTAGAGCCTTTATGATTCCATTCATGCTTGACAAAAATTGACCCACTTTACAGATCATATCCTGTTTATTACTTGTGCAGTTGGTCCTTGGGTACATTTTTTTGACTTTCTAACTGTTGAAGAAATGACTATTTCATATTTCTGCCTTATACAAGAATTTACATACGAATTTATAGTTTCTGACGTCTATTCCTGGTATTCCTTCTTACTCTTTCGTAATTGTCAAGTTTTTTGTCCTTCAATTTATGCATCATTTACTCTGTTGAATATTGGGAAAATCCCAAGTCCATTGAAAATATGATTTATGTTCTCAGTGGGGCAGGCAAGGGAAGAGAAGAGAACTAACTTTCACTGAGCACATACTGTTACGGTGTTTCATTTAGTCCTCCTCACATCATTACAAATGAGATAGGAGTATACTATTTTACACAGAAGGAAGCTGAGACCCAGAGTGATTAAATGACTTGTCCCAGTCTCACAGTGAGTCATTCCTGGCGCCAGGATCCCAAATCAGGTTCATCTTTCTATTCTTTCGGTTATATCATACTGTCTCCCTCAAACAAATACAGTCATTTATTGGGAAAGAAAACTTGTGCCAACACAAATTGGAAAAGCAATGGAAAATGTTTCAGGGTGAGGTGGTGGTTTGTGTAATAAAGTCTTTTTTTTTTTTTTTTTACTGTTTCTTACCCTCGCAAAGGCCTTTTAAAAACTGCTTCTTCAGTGTTGTTAGAGTGTATGCTTTTTATTTAAGGGGCATATGTTACTTATTTTTTATCATATGATGAATCATCAAGGTTTATAGAGAGAAAATGGATAATAAATGATAATATAATTAGTGATTTTATAGATTATTTAATGTCTTGAACTCATTGGATATAAACATTTTGACTGTTTTATAGTTCCATGATTTAAGAACTTTTGGTTTACATGTTAGGAAAAATTCTCTTTGTTTATTCAATATATTTTTAGTGCCTGTTCTTTCTCAGATCCTGTAATAGGTCCTGCATTTAACTTGGTAGCTGTCTCTAAGTAGAAGATGCTCTTTGACAGGTTCACTAGTGTGGGACAGTTGTTTCCTGTGTGATCTTCACTCTCTCAGGTCCAAGAGCGAGTTGTTTGTATAAGCAGAAATAGTAAACCTTGGTCACACTGGCACTTACTGAAATCACAAGGAGATGCCAACTTATTAAATTATCACATGGGAGATCCCTTTTTAATATTTGGAAAAATTGTTTCTCCATTCAGGATACTTTTTTGCTAGTATGAAAATGTCTAGGGAGCTAAATTTAGTGGTCAGAAGATTATTTGGGAGTATAACTTTAAAGCAAAAGGTGGGAGGCATTTATCAGGCAAGGCTAATAAAATATCCCTGCCCCCAGGAGAGAGTTCTTACTAACTGCAGTGCACGTGTCTCTCTGGGCTGGTGTCGGGTGGGTACTGACAGAGTTTGCTTCTCTGCACACATCTTCTCCT
The DNA here is from genome assembly GCF_002201575.2 of Neomonachus schauinslandi. Lineage (NCBI taxonomy): Eukaryota > Metazoa > Chordata > Mammalia > Carnivora > Phocidae > Neomonachus > Neomonachus schauinslandi. The sequence continues at coordinate 18,539,835 of NC_058416.1, read as the reverse complement.
CCTCGACCCTCTTCCCCTTAGATGGGTCAGGGTTGCCTACGGTCACGTTATCATATGAGAGTGCCTGGCAGTCCCTGGAACCTCCAAGTTGTGTGTCCTGTTTTTTGGATCAACCTTCTAAGATCTGTAAATGCCCTCTGTGGTTGTCTGTGTTTTATTAGACCCCCCTCTTGGAGTCTAATTCCTAATAAACAGGATATGATCTGTAAAGTGGGTCAATTTTTGTCAATGCCCTTAGTTAATGTGCTCTGTGATCAGTATTTATGTTTAAGAAGTTGTATTTCTTCTTATCAGGGTACCCCATAGTTGAGAGAAGATTGTATTCCTTCACACACAATGTTGAGCCTGAGAACAGGACTGATGAGTGTGGGAGCAGACTGGACCAAGGTTCCTTAGTTATTTCCCCAGTTGTGGAGTGGTTACAGCATTGCCCTTTGTGCTCAGTCTAGCTTGCTGTCACGTGATTCGTGTAAGGTCCAATCCTTTGGGAACTAGTAGTCTGGTTGTTAGATGTCTTCACTTTCTAGTAATCCTCTAGGAGATTCATTCCACTTGGAGAATCACTTTTTTTTTTAAAGCTAGCGGGAGACAGGTCATTTGAGAAGTTGTTCGTCTTGTTTTGATAGTTATTCTTTTTTTTTTTTTAAGATTTTATTTATTTATTTGACAGAGAGAGAAACAGCGAGAGAGGAAACACAAGCAAGGGGAGTGGGAGAGGGAGAAGCAGGCTTCCCGCAGAGCAGGGAGTCCGATGCGGGGCTCGATCCCAGGACCCCAGGATCATGACCTGAGCCGAAGGCAGACGCTTAACGGCTGAGCCACTCAGGCGCCCCTTGATAGTTATTCTTTCTCTGCTCTTTGGTTGATGGAAACCCATCTTTTCCTTTTGAGTTATTCTTGGGATGAGTAACATGTAGATCATGATGGTGTTGGTTCTTCCTCTCTTTTTCTTCCACAAAGTATAAATATGCATTATGAGGATGATTTACATGGTTGTCTCATACTTTAGTCTGAAATAACACACTTAGGTTAATCAGAATTTATTGCTGATTATAACATGTTTGAACAACAGTCATCTTCTAAATTTTATTTGGTCATAACTAGTAATTATAAGCCTATACCCACCTATTCCCATTCATCTAAAATTCATGTTTTTGCTTTGCTTTGTGAAGAGATTCTTTTGCTTTGATTTGTGAAGCTGATTTTATTGAGGTGTTTTATGAATTCATTCAACAATCCTGTTTTAGATGCTGTAGGAGGATTAAAAATGAAGAATTACTGTGACTTCTGCTCCAAAATAATTCAAAAGGGAGGATGTTAGGAAAAGAATAATTTTTGTTAGATATTTTGAAATATTAATGTAACTTGATGGACGTGTATATATATATACATAGACACCTATAATAGGTGCCATATAGTACCTGTCTGGAAATATTACTGGAGAAATTGAGTGCCCTAATAAGCTTGATGAGTGCTTGCGAATCAAGTCTCAGAAGTAAAAGAGAACATTTAAAACTCTTTTTCCTTTTAGTTCTACCAGTTTTCTGTTGGAAATCAGAGAGAAGGAAGGCTTTTATGCCATGGCCACTATCCTGAAATCCTCGTTGTGGATGCCACCAGCCTTGAGGTGTTATACTCCTTAGTATCAAAGATCTCTCCAGACTGGATTAGCTCCATGAGTATTATCCGATCCCACCGAACACAAGGTCAGTGTGTGGTGCCCTTTAGGGACTTCGGCACCCTGACATGATGGATAGTTTACTGTAGAGTTCTGTATCATATATAACATATTTCATAAGCATTAAACATAGGTAAGAAGTTTGAGGGAAGTAATGGGGGCATCTATGGTTGGCAGAGTTGATGGGGGGCAGATCAAGAAGGGCCTTGTGTGCTAGCTAGGGAATTTGGGTTTCGTCCTGTAGATCAGGGGTTGGTAGACTTGTACTATAAGGGACCACATACTAAATATTCTAGGTTTTGCAGTCCACGGGATCTGTGTTTCATCTACTCCGTTCTGCCAGTGTTGCACAAAAGCACATAGTATGGAAATAAATGAGCCTGTCTGTGTTCTAATAAAACGTTATTTACAAAAAACTGCCAGTGGGCTGGATTTGATCAATGAGCTGTGGCTTTCTGGCCCTTGTTACAGATGTTGGACGGTCTCTGGTAAGAATCCTTGAAGGGTCTTAAGTTTTATTTTATTCTTTTAAAGATTTTATTTATTTATTTGAGAGAGAGCGACCATGGCTGGGGGGGGAGGAGGAGGGAGAAGGGCCGAGGGAGAGGGAGAAGCAGGCTCCCCGCTGAGCAGGGAGCCCAATGCAGGGGCTCCATCCCAGGACCCTGGGATTATGACCTGAGCCAAAGGCAGACGCTCAACCAACTGAGCCACCCAGGCACCCTGGGACTTGGTTTTAAGCATCACTTTGGTGGCATTGTTGCGAATGGTTTAGATGGGAGATGATTTTAATACCCCAGTCGAGCGTGGTGCAGGTCTGAGGTCCAGCAGTGGTTGTGGAAACAGAGTGGATGGGTTTGCAGCACTTCCCAAGGGCTCGTCTGCAGAGTATTGGTTCTGAAGTTTGTTAATAGGTATTAGTGAAAAAGGAGGGTTCTGTGGTCAAATATATTTGGGAGATGTTCAGTGAAATACAGTTGAACAGACTTCTTTAATCTGGGACCTTCTTAAGTAGAGGCTTTTTAATGCCTATTAGAGAATTACTGCTTTATTCAAGAGCATAGCAGTGAAAAAGAGATTCCACTTCATTTTCCAGGCAATGGGGAACTCATTATTAGCATGTTCACCTGTAATCTTAGTTACAGTCAATGTTTTCTTTAAAAAAGGACTGTATTTGTGATAAGCAGTTTGTACATTTTGAATTTTTACAGTATTTCCATATGAGATACACATGTACTCTGATCACAATAGGATAGAATGTCACTGATGAAAACTTCTGTGCTGTGCATGCAATTCTAAATGTTATCAGTTTATAATCTTGCAAGCATATGTAATTTTTAATCTGCATTTACCGTATTTTAGTCTTTGGATATTTGAGAATTTTAGCTATATTGGTATGTTCCACTTTTACTATAAATTGACAGATGTTAGTGTCTCCATACAGGCTCATGACTTGTAATCGCTGCATTCCAGTGCCTTACATTGTCTGGAGAACTATGTAATACAACAAGGTTTTTATTTAAGGACAGCAAATGGTTCTTTTTAATAATAGTAATAACCCATCTTGATTGACATGCTGAATGCTATACCTGTGTTTTGTTTGTCTTTTTCTTAAGATTTTATTTATTTATTTGAGAGAGAGCGTGAGAGAGAGCATGAGAGGGGAGAGGGTCAGAGGGAGAAGCAGACTCCCTGCCGAGCAGGGAGCCCAATGTGGGACTCGATCCCGGGACTCTGGGACCGTGACCTGAGCCAAAGGCAGTTGCCCAACCACTGAGCCACCCAGACGCCCCCTGTGGTGTGTCTTGATTCTCATAGCAACCCATTAAGCTAGGTACCATTGTTACTCATTTGTATTTGCTTACAGATAAGCAAGTTGAATTTAAGACAGGTTAAGTTATCCACAGTTCATTGGTTAGTTAGTGAAGATAATGAGATTTTCACGTATATCTCCCTCACTCTGGAGCCCGCATGAGACTGCTCCCAGTGTCTCTGCTCTCAGAGTTTCTTGTATGTTACCATGGCGCTGTGACTGCTTCCTTACCTGCAGCCTATGCATTTCCTTTTTAGATCATGTCTTCTCTTGATCACTGTCTATAGAGGATGTAATGTACCATAAAATGTCTAGAAGGCAGACAAAGTAGGTGGGACATTGGGGAAATGAGTGTCTTCAAGAAATAAAGTGAGTGTGCTCACCCATGATAAATAATTAAAAGTTGTGAATTTTGGAAGAATAAAAATTCTTTGTTAAATCATGAAGTAATCATAGTGATCAGGAACATTTGAAATTATTAAAAATCGGTTGATTAGAAATTTAAAAAATTCAAGTAGCTGCAAACAAGTTTTCCTTGAATTTCAAATTTGTGGTCTATTTTGTTTCAAAATCTGGCTTCTGTTATTTCATGAAATATAGAATTATGCTTTTATGCCAATTGAGAAGAATTATTACTTAGTTTCATTAACGCAAACCATGTTATTATTTAGAAAGAAAGTGTATTATGTTTGTAACCTTGGCTTCTTGGTCCCTCTTGACTTAGAGGACACTGTGGTCGCACTCTCAGTGACGGGCATCTTGAAGGTGTGGATTGTTACCTCTGAAATAAGTGGCATGCAGGTGAGACAAATGTTCTGTTCTTACAGTGTCTTCAGTTTTAGCAATGATAGGCCCCCTCCCTTTTTTTCCTAAAGGGCCAGGAGAAAGCTATTCTTTTTCGAGAGCCTTATTGACATAGTATTAGAACATCCCCTAGTATGCTGTCTCTGTAAGTGTATTATGTTTTTCACTTTTGATGGCAGACATCTGCTCTGTCGAGGATATGAAATAGGATATAAAGTAGAGAAACACAGAAGAGCTGGGATTTTCCTCAGTTGGCTCTATTAAAGTTAAAAAATAGTTTACTTGAGGGGAAAAAGTAAAGCAAACCAATACAAAAAGTATATAAAGCCAATTTTAGTTCTCTGTTCTTTGGGCTTGAATTCCTTGTAATTCTCTCAATAAAGAATCTGGATTTCTCCAGATCAATATTCTAAGTATGATGTTAATCTCTTCAGCTAGTCAATTTCTACACACTGAATTTGGGGAAGGACCTGGAGGAATAGATTTTTTTTTTTTTTTTTAACGTAGAAGGACATATAGATACAGAATTTAGGATTGACTCAAACTTTTATCATCTGTTATTGCCACAATGTTGACACTCTGATTCTTTTCAGCATTTCAATCTTGAGTAGCTTTGTAGCAAAGACATTGTGCCCGGATGTGTTTGTAGTATATTTTTGCTGCTTTTTATTACCTTAGTTCTCACATGAGAGGCTAAAATGATGAATATATCAAGTGATGTCTTTCTTCCATTTTCTTTATTTTAATCACTGTATGATAATTTTAATCAACAATGAAACCATTCCTAACGTTTGACATATCATTCTCTTTTCAGGATACTGAGCCAATATTTGAGGAGGAATCCAAACCGATTTATTGTCAGAATTGCCAAAGCATTTCTTTTTGTGCATTCACACAAAGGTCACTTTTGGTTGTGTGCTCCAAGTATTGGAGGGTAAGATAGCTACTAAGTAAGAAGCTGTATTTTTACCCTTCAAGGTGTTGGTTTATCAGACTTCAAAGATAATTATAAGGAAGAGCTTGATGCAAGAATATTTTAATCCTTTGGAATTCTTATGTAATTTTGATACCAAATTTGTAGGTGTTGGGATTTAGTTATATATCGTTAACCATTTTTGTTCTGGGCTATAGAATGATTCAGTTAATGATTATTATCCCATTGATCTAAATGTCTACCTTTTGCTACTGTTTCAGTCATTATTTCCTCAGTACAACATAAGCAGTGGTGCTGAATTTTCTGCAGGTTGACCTATCTTTGTAGTTTGTTGTTATTCCCAATTGCCATTCTGTTCTGACTTCTTGGATTTGGGAAGGTCTTCCTTACATCACTTGAGAGCTAATGACCGAAGGATAATATTACTTCGACATTGCCAGACTTCAGTATTTCTATAACAGAAAAAGAACCAGCATGTTTTGACCACTTGTGCCTAGCATATTTTTCAAAGCTTTTCCATGTATTATTTCTTTTAATCCTCACAACTCTCTCAGGGGAGGTGTATCAGTTACCTAATCCTGCATAACAGATTACTCCAAAATTTAGCAGTTTGAAACAATAAACGTGTATTAGTCCCCCTCTGGTTCATGTATCACAATCCCAGCTGTGGGTTGGGAATGCGAGCACAGCTTAGCTGGGTGCCTCTGGCTCAGGGTCTCCACAGACTACAGTCAAGGTGTGAGCCAGGGCCATAGTCTCCTGGTAGGAGTCACCTAGGGCGGGTCTGCTTGCAAGCTTACTCACTTGGTGGTTGGCAGGCTTTACATCCAGCTGACTGTTGGCTGGACACATTAGTTCCTTGCCATCTGGGCCTCGCACAGCCTGGGAACTGTCTTCCTTCAGAGTAGTAAGCAAGCAAGAGAAGTTGTAGCCATGATCCACCTAATCTTGGGACTGCAGTCTCATCACTTCTCTCACAGTCCGTTGTCTAGAAACGTCACAGAATCCCACACTCGGGAGAGGATTACAGAAGGGTATGAATACCAGCTTGGGGCAGTCGTAGAGGCTGCCGGCTATAGCAGGAACTACTACTTTCCTCATTTTGCAGATGAGGCACCGGAGGCATAGGGAACACAGAAAACTCGATTCCGGTTATACAGGTGCTGGTGGCGGTGCTGGGCTACAGCTCTGGCAGCCTGACTGCAGCACCTGCCCTCCTCACTACCATGGGATACTGCCTCAGAGGGCATGGGCTTTGCAGGGTCAGGCCCGACTGGGGCAGCAGGCAACACCTTAACCTTATCCTTGCCGCTGCTACTGTTCTGGAATAAGATTAGAGAGGAGAAGCTAGCAGCTGCTGTTATAGTGAGCTACATGGGATCCTTCCTTTGTCTTCAAATTTAAAGCACATGTAAATAGTAGTAAAATCAGGGAGCAAGAGGACGCAGTGAAAAGTATGCATCCTTTTCCCCTGCTACTTTTCCTTCCCCTCCCCAGGGGCAGCATCTAATACCAGTTTCTTGTGTGTTCATAATAAGCATTTTAAAAACATGTGAGAACAGAACAAAAAGACAATCCAATAGGAAAAGGGACAAAAATGTTTCATAAAAGAAAGCCGGTGGCTAATAAATGTATAGAAAGGTGCTCAGCTTCATTAATCATCAGAGAAATGCATAGTATTTTATTTATTTATTTATTTAAGATTATTTATTTGACAAAGAGAGACACAGCGAGAGAGGGAACACAAGCAGGGGAAGTGGGGGACGGAGAAGCAGGCTTCCCCCTGAGCAGGAAGCCCGATGTGGGGCTCGATCCCAGGACCCTGGGACCATGACCTGAGCTGAAGGCAGACGCTTAACGACTGAGCCATCCAGGTGCCCCAGAGAAATGCATAGTAAAACAACACTAAGATAGTAGTACTAACTGAATAGAATGACTTTTCCAAATACTTATTGCCAAAAAGAAGTTTTCTATTTTAAGTGGTTAGATTATCATCTTTTATGGGTTCTAACAGTTTGTTAGATGTTCTAAAGGGCTCATCACAAGCTGAGATTCCTAATATTTGTATAATTTTACTTTATATACCTTTGAATATTTAATCTGGAATTTATTTTATATAAATTGCAAGATGTAGATCCAATTTTATCTTTATTCCAGATGGACCCCCAGTTCCTGATGCCATTTGTTGAATAATTCACTTTTGTATTGTTGTGCCTTTATAATATATTCTATTCCTGTAATTACTGGAATCTGTTTCTGGACTTGTTGATTTTTCTGTTTATGCATCAGTACTGTATTGTTTTATTTTCTGTAAGCTTTATAATTTGTTTTCATAGATAATAAGCCTGGAGGGTGGTCTCCATTCTTTCTTATACTTGTCTTGGCTATTCTTGCAGTGTTAATGTAATAAATGATAAATATAGGAAATCATGGTAAATTTGGCTAGGATTTGTTTTAATTTTGAAAAGGCTCTGTATAAGCAGTTTAATTGCTTTTTATTTAAAGAAAACTAAAATAAAAATTCTGAGCCAATTGAATTTTTTAGCACTGTAGAATATACTTTTACCAATTATTAAAAGTGGTAGAAAAATTCTTCTAGGAATTATGAGATCAGGGTTTTTAGTCCTAGCTTTAGCACTTACTGGACATGTGACCTGGAGCTGGTGATGTAACGCTTATTTATGTCAGTTTGCCGTCTGTAAAATGGGATAGCATTTAATCCTGCAGTCCTTCTAAGGCTCATATGAGACAGTGATGTGAAAGGACTTTGTAAACTTTGATGTGCCTTACAGGTACAAAGCTCCAGATAGCCTTTGTTGCTGATGAAATTTTAGGGACTTGACTTCTGCGGGGGCTGTGGGGGACTTGACTTTTATACGTGAGAATTATTAAATAATAAAACTGAGTCTTTTAACTTTCTATTTACGGTACTTCAGTACCTGAATGAAATAAAGTAAGGTCATTCCCATATTAATAAAGAGATATTCTGATGTCTGAGTTTATTAGAAATATTTTTACTGAACATAGAAATAAAACAGGAGTCATAACCATGCATTCTAGAGGCTGGTTCCCTATGACTTGGAATTCTTTGATGGAACATTCCTCCCTTTAGATAAAAAAGGCTAAGGATTCCCTGTCCCTATGTAAGGCAGCACGCCTGCTCCACTTGTCATATGCCTGACCGCTGAGAGGCGCACAGCTGGGGACCTAGTTGTGTTTTCCCTGGTGAAGGTGACTGAGCCCTGGGGCTCTCTGACACAATGTCTTTAACTTGAGGTAGTGAATTTTAAAGGCCCGAGCTTGGTAAATATATTTCCAGAAGTTTTGTTTTGTTTTTAGTCTATTTTTTTTTTTAAAGATTTTATTTATTTGAGAGAGAGAGAGAGCGCGAGAGAGAGCACGAGCAGCGGGGAGAGGGAGAAGCAGGCTTCCCGCTGAGCGGGGAGCCTGATGCGGGGTTCGATCCCAGGACGCTGGGATCATGACCTGAGCCAAAGGCAGACGCGTAACTGACTGAGCCACCCAGATGCCCCTTGTTTTTAGTTTAAATGTCACTGTATCTTACTTAAATGACACCAACATGGATTAGATTGCGAATTTCTTGTTTCTTGTAGGTATTTGATGCTGGAGACTATTCCTTGCTGTGTTCAGGTCCTAGTGAAAATGGACAGACGTGGACTGGAGGTGACTTTGTATCAGCAGATAAAGTAATCATTTGGACTGAAAATGGGCAAAGTTATATTTACAAACTACCTGCCAGGTATTCAATCAATATTAAGTTAGGACTTTAATCAAAGCGAAAGAGTCTGAATTCAGGGTATAACTTGAATGTATGAAAATGTTTAAAGTATAAATGATTTTAGGTAAAAAACTACAGAACTTCTTAAGTTAGATTTATAACTCCAGTTTAACTTCTAAGTACAAAAATTAGGTGGGTCCTTATTTGAAGTAGGGTATTTTAATGACATTAATTAATGCCTACATTAAATTAACTGTAATTTGAAAATCCATATTTTGTCCATTGTCCAAAAATCCTCTTCATATGGTATGATAAAATATTTAATGCCAGTATTTTAATTGAATGTTGTATTTTTCTCATTTTCAGTTGCCTTCCAGCTAGTGATTCATTCCGCAGTGATGTGGGGAAAGCAGTTGAAAATTTAATTCCTCCTGTACAACATAGCCTCTTGGATCGAACAGATAAAGAGGTAAAATTCTTCAGGTATCATTTATAATTGATAGTGACATTGAAAATTTTTCACAACTGCATTTATCGGTGACGTTTTGGTAGCTAAGAATTTGGAAGATTCAGGGCAGTGTTAAATGTCATAAAACATTTTGACACGGTCAGTTATAAGCACAGTTCTAAAATTTGCATATCTTAATCATATAATATGCTTAGTGTTCACATTTCTCCTAGAATACAGATGATCTTATAATGATTACATAGTGGAAATGACTTTTTGGTAAAATATTGATGGCATAAATTTACGCTATAATGCAATTGTAAACATAGTGACAGGTATAATTTTAGGAGGGCAAAGATAATCATGGAATACTGCCAATTAGTAATAGTTCATTACTTGGATAAGGCATTGCAATATATCCCCAAAATCATATAGTGTTTTAAATTATCGGGCATTAGAAATAAAGAATAAAAGAAATTTTTTCTCTATAAAAACCAAAGTTTATTATGATTTCTTTTTTTTTTTTAAGATTTTATTTATTTATTTGAGATAGTGAGTGAGAGAGCAGGAGCAGGGGAGCAGAGGGAGAGGGAGAAGCACGCTCCCCGCTGAGCAGGGAGCCTGACATGGGGCTCGATCCCAGGACTCCAGGATCACGACCAGAGCCGAAGGCAGACACTTAATCGACTGAGCCATCCAGATGCCCCTGACTTCTAAAGACCTACTTAATATCAATTTAGAATTGAAATGCAATGGCACTTAGTACTAGATTTTCATCTCTATATTTTTTGAGCATTAAGGACAAAGCTTTGGTTTTGGAAGTAAAGTTTCCTTTACTTATATTCTGGGTTTGCATACCTTTTTCATTTTGAACTTTTTGTTCCATCTTTATGTGAAGGGATGGTGAGGGGAAGGGAATTTCTTTTTTTACTATTTTGAATTTACACAATTTATACATCTCTGTACAGTTAAGATGCTCTATAACCTATCCTTTATTCTCCTAACTTGAACACCTCCTCCTCCAACCAAACAGTCACTTCCAGGTAAACTAAGGGATAATGACTTATATAAAAAACATAGATAAAACAAAGCAAAACAAAGTACATACTATGTTTTTTAAAATACCAGCTCCCCAATATGTTTTAAGTTAAGATACATGTATTATATGGTGTGGGATATTCACACTGTGGAATATGGAATATTGGTTATTATAGCTGCTGTAGTGATTTCTCCATATTAGGGATATCGTTTATCAGTTACAACATTCATTTTTCTCTACTTTAGAAAACTGTTTATCGGTTACAACATGTCATTTACAACATGAATGACAACATTCATTTATCAGTTACAACAATAATTTTCCGACTTTAAGTTAAATCACATAATTGATTATGCTTAATATATACAGTTTCTATAGGCTAGTGATTTTTTGGAAACAACACCAAATACAGTAATTAGATTGTTAACTATAATTGTTAAAACTAAAATATATTTTTTTCTGCTTTTCAGGATAAGATTCTATGCTTTAATATTCAGGCATTTGTGAATTGATAATCTAAACTTTATAATTTTATGAGCCCACCCCTATTTAGTATTTTCAAATAAGTGATGTCACTGAAGGCATAAAAGCGGAGAAATAATTTGTTTTAAAAGAAAGTATACACAAGAGCCTAATGAATGGTTTTTGTTCCTAGTGGTTTATAGTTAACATATCAGGCTATGTTCAAATTGTTTATGTAAATGTGACCAAGTAAAATGTCATGCTATTAGTTGAAAATATACTGCTTAAAAAAAATGGAGTCTTCTACTTGTACAATCTTGGTCGTTTAATTTTGCTGCTACTCCTAGTGACTGATCAGGAATGGGCAGAAAGCTAGGATTAGCTAGTTCTCCCCTTTAGACCTTTAAAGTGGAGACTTTTATTTTTGGTAAAGAGTGGTATATCTTTGTATTAATTATTTAATAGGAGACAGTTAAATAAATTGCATTGTTGTGGTGAGTAATCGGTTTTTCTAAAGTAGAGAAAAAGAATATAAATACTAATTCTAGAGAAAGACTATAAATGTTTTCATTCCTTTGCATATTTGTATTTTATTGGACTTGAATATTAGTTGACATGTAATTAATGCTATAAAATTACATTAAAGTATTGTTGAAGACTCATGCTATAAGCACTTTTTTTTTTTACTCTGTTCTGAGGCAGAGTACTTAACATCCTTATCTGAAAAAACGTTAATATGTAAAATATTTTGATTAAAAAGGTAGCTAAGGGGCACCTGGCTGGCTCAGTTGGTAGAGCATGCGATTCTTGATCTTAGGATCATGAGTTCAAGCCCCATGTTGGGTGTAGAGAGTATCTAAAAAATAAAAAATAAAGGACCAACTAAAAATATTTGAACAATTTTTTTTTTCTTTTGGCAGTTGCTAATTTGTCCTCCTGTTACTCGGTTCTTCTATGGATTCAAGGAACACCTCCACAAACTATTAATTCAAGGTGATTCTTCAGGAAGATTGAATATTTGGAACATATCAGACACACCCGATAAACAGGAAGGTAAAGAAGATAGTAATAAATCATGTGCAGCAATTTCTTAATTCTTTTAATTTAGCAACGTAAATACTAACCACTGCATAATAAATTCATAATGTACATATGTCATTGTATTCTTCTTAGAATTATAGTTTGTGACAGTCCTTTGATATGTATTACTGAATCAACCGTAAGTACATTTATTTTAATGTTTAATTTTTTTCTAACATGGACAATTTTTTTTTTTAATACAAAACAAAACCTCTACAGAACTGAAAATGACAACTTCTGTTAGTTTGCAAGAGGCATTTGATAAGCTGAATCCTTGTCCTGCTGGAATTATAGATCAGCTGAGTGTGATTCCCAGTAGTAATGAACCTCTTAAAGTAACCGCAAGTGTGTACATACCAGCACATGGACGACTCGTTTGTGGCCGTGAGGATGGAAGCATCATTATTGTGCCTGCCACACAGACAGCCATAGTACAGCTGCTGCAAGGGGAACACATGCTCCGAAGAGGTATACTGAAGATCTCCCAATGTCTGACATGTTTTGAGAACTCTGTAACCATGACATTGACAGTATTTGCCCTCTTTGTTTGTAACAAGTACAATGAATCAGCTTAGTTGTTAGTGTGCTAGGAGTTGGTAGAATTTAATGCCAGTGCAGGTAAGGAATACTTAGTACCCATTATTGGAATATATACCATGTAATGACTACATGTAAGAAGTATCTGATTTTACCTCTTGATATATAATAGTTTCATTTATGATTAGTTGTCTCTATAGCTTACTAAGTAATTACCATGTTATCAGTAATACTGCCAGTCTTTTAGAACAGTGCTGTCCAGTAGAAATATGTATATATAACAGTATGTGATTTTCTATATTCACATTAATAAAGTAAAAATGAAGCAGATGAAATCAATTTTAATAATCTGTTTTATATAACCCAATATAGCAAAACTATTTTCAACTTGTAGAATTGAATAAAATTTGAATTTTACAATGTAAAAGCAATTGCAGTCAATATAAAAAATTACAAATGAGATATGTTACATTAGTTTTTTGTGCTAAATCTCTGAAAACTCCTCTGTATTTTACAGCACATATGAGTCTGCAGTAGCTACTGTATTGGACAGAGTATTTTAGAAGATAAAATTAGAAGTTTTTTCTATGATAAAATTTATAGCTGTTCTGACAGTTCATGTTTGTTTTTATTTGTTGAAATTTTGTAAGACTTTAATTTTCCCATTTTAAATCCAAAACCTTATTCACAGGTTGGCCACCTCACAGAACCCTCCGTGGTCATCGGAACAAAGTCACATGTTTGCTATATCCTCATCAGGTCTCAGCTCGTTATGACCAAAGATATCTGATATCTGGAGGCGTGGATTTTTCAGTCATAATTTGGGACATATTTTCTGGAGAAATGAAACATATCTTCTGTGTGCATGGTGGTGAGATTACTCAGCTTCTAGTTCCACCTGAAAACTGTAGTGTAAGTTGATCATAAAGATTATTTTATTGTGGTAGCTCTGAGATATATTGCTATCAGGAATAGAATCTAGAGTAACTTAAAGGAAATGTGACAAAAGAATTAACAAAACCCTTTCAATTTTAAAACTAGATAATGTTAATATATAATATTTAAGCAAAATTATAATTATTTACTATTGGGCACAGAAATAGAAGATGAACATTCGTGTTTTTTCCTGTTACTTGCTTCTAAATAGTATGGCTTGTCTCTGAAACATAGTAGCAGTTTAGAATATGTTTATCAAAGTTTCAATTTTCCGTTTTAAAGTAGTTTAAATATTCACAAAGATATTCTGCAGTCTCATTATTTTCAGCTTTATCTGAGCAAAAAGATAGTGAATGTATACTTTGGTAGAGGCAAAATACTTATCAACACTTATTAATAGTGTTTGTTTTTTAAATAAACACTTATTGCAACAAGGGAAAGTATAACAGTCGCTGGTAATGATTTTGGAAAATTTTGTACATACTTTTGTGAAAGCCGATTGCTTTCTTACTGATGGGTGTGTAGTGATATCAAAAAGCCAATTTAGGAATATGAGGCTTGAGGAGGCTTTAGGACTGCTAAATAACAGACCCATAATTTTTTCTTCATAATTTCTTTTACTGTTTGTTAATCATGAACTTTTTCTTGTGATTAGCCACTTTTGTGTGCACAATCACTATGTCCCAGCATTCACATATGTGTGCATGTGCATACTAACACGCACACACTGTTGTCTTATACACAGGTTTCATGTTTATCAAAATCCCTTCAACTTCACAAGTTATGGTCTTACTGAAATGGAAAAACATTTTACTTGTATATCTGATGCAGTGTTCACAAGGTGTTTCATTTCAAAACCCAAGAAATTTTCCTTGTCTTTCTGCTTGCTTGCTTAATCTTCCTGATAATGTATTTTATCTGCTATGTTCTGCCAGAGCTAGATTTTGTTTGATTTGATATTGGTGGTGTTGTAGGAGGTCCTACTGCCAGTTGTCTTTTTTTTTCCTGCCAGACTTGAAATTTTTTTTTGTTTTTAAAGATTTATTTGTTTGTTTGTTTATTTATTTGAGAGAGGGAGTGAGAGCTGGAGTGGCGGGAGGGGCAGAGGGAGAGGGAAGAGAGAATCCTCAAGCAGACTTCCCACTGAGCGTGGAGCTGGATGTGGGGCTGGATCCCAGGACCCTGAGATCATGACCTGAGCCGAAATCAAGAGTCGAAATCCAGAGCGGCTGCTTAACTAATTGAGCTACCTGGGTGCTCCCAAATTCAGGTTCTTAATCATTCTCTTCTTTCTTATTCCTGCCTTTTCCTTTCTTTTCAAATTGGTTGTTAGTTTCTTATCTCCATCACTGTAAACAGTTGCTATATGTTTATTTTAACAACCAATCTTATGTCTATTTTAGTGAAACATATCATCATAATTGCACTTGTGAGTTATAGCGCTGTTACAACCTGTCCTAAACTTCATTTTACAGTAGTTATGCCCTATAGTGAAACATGAGAATTTTTATCCCAGATTTTTGTTGTTATATAAAATATTAGAGAAATATATATTTTAAATTATAAATATGACTAAAAGTAAAGTTTGGAGTGGTTTACATAAGATCATGTTTTCTGTTTGAACCTACATTAATATATACTTTTTTTAGCTTGTATGTTTGTGTGAGAGCATTCTTTGGTTTCTTTTTTAAAAACTTCAAGTAGAGTGGGGCGCCTGGGTGGCTCAGTTGGTTAAGCGACTGCCTTCGGCTCAGGTCATGATCCTGGAGTCCCAGGATCGAGTCCCGTATCGGGCTCCCTGCTCGGCGGGGAGTCTGCTTCTCCCTCTGACCCTCCTCCCTCTCATGCTCTCTGTCTCTCATTCTCTCTCTCAAATAAATAAATAAAATCTTTAAAAAAAAAAAAAAAAAAACAACTTCAAGTAGAGGACGCCTGGGTGGCTCAGATGGTTAAGCGTCTGCCTTCAGCTCAGGTCATGATCCCAGGGTCCTGGGATCGAGTCCCGCATCGGGCTCCCTGCTCAGCGGGGAGCCTGCTTCTCCCTCTGCCTCTCTCTCTCTGTCTCTTATGAATAAATAAAACCTTTAAAAAATAAAATAAAATAAAAACTTCAAGTAGAGGGGCACCTGGGTGGTTCAGTAGGTTAAATGCCTGCCTTCGGCTCAGGTCATGATCTCAGGGTCCTGGGATCGAGCTGCACATCAGGCTCCCCACTGAGTGGGAAGTCTGCTTCTCCCTCTACCTCTGCCTGCCATTCCCCTTGCTTGTGCAGTCTTTCTCTCTGTCAAATAAATAAAATCTTTAAAGTGGATATATAATATAATAAATTTTTTTTGACCAGTTGCATTTAGAACTGATTTTAATTGAGTAAAAAAGGATTTAGTAGACATGTGCAGCTACATAGGGAATGGGCTTCTGACTAGACAAGGGGCTGGCCCAGGTGCTAGTTGCCTGGCTAATAGGAGGAAGAAAGACACAGACAAGGAAATCTGGTACTTGGAAAATAATGTATGACTTATAATTTACTTATAGACTTAATGATAGAAATTCTCTTGTTTTTAACTACATTCAAAAATATGGGTGGCTCAGTCGGTTAAGCATCTGCCTTTGGCTCAGGTCATGATCCCACGGTCCTGGGATCAAGTCCCACATCAGACTCCCTGCTCAGCGGTGAGTCTACTTCTCTTTCTCTCCTTCCCCCACTTGTGCTCACTTGCTCTCTCTCACTGTCTTGCAAAAAAAAAAAAAGTACCAATTAAAACAAACTTGCTTTTATCTTTGTGATAATTTAACAAGTAGTGACTGCCTGGTTAATAATCTTTTCATTTAGCTGGTGGTTTTAGGGGCATCAACTAATGTGTCGAAAGGTCAGAGAGCCTAAATGATTAATAAAAAGCTAAGAATTTGATATTTGTTAAATGTTTAGCAAATGACTGTCTTGCTGAGGTTAGAGTTAATGACATATGAAGGGTCCAGTGCTTGTGTTGTCCCTTTCATAAATTGATCTAGTGTCATTTTCTTTTAGCAGAAAATATTTTTTAAATTGTGATCTGATCATTGGAAGATTATAAGTATTTACCAAACATAGTGATTAAAGATAAATACTGAGGGGCGCCTGGGTGGCTCACTTGGTTGAGTGGCTGCCTTCGGCTCAGGTCATGATCCCGGGGTCCTGGGATTGAGCCCCACATCAGGCTCCTTGCTCAGTGGGGAACCTGCTTCTCCCCTGCCTGCCATTCCCCCTGCTGTGCTTGCTCTCTGTCTCTCTCTCTGTCTCTCTCTCTCTCTCTCTCTCGCTTTCTCTCTGTCAAATAAACAAATAAAAAATCTTAAAAAAAAATAAATATTGAGGAGTTCGTCATCTGCTTTTTTGATTAGAATAGAGTTTTGGTTTTTATCTTAGGTAGAATCAGAAAGTTGAGTTTTGCCTTCTTGCAATTTTTTTTTTTTTCAGGAAAAAGTGTCCTAAAACAGAGGAATATTAGTTGTGTTTTAAAATTTACTTAAATTATAATCAAGAATGTATGAGGTTGATGATTTTTCCTTTATTTTGTAGTCATTTTGTGTTTACCAACATACAGGTTTTAACTACTAAGCGAATCCTCGTGCCTTAGCGTAAGGAGACAATGAAGAAGGAATGAGATCCTATCTGTAGGTAGAAGGATGCTGCAGGCAGCTCTGAGGCAGATGGTGTGCTCCTTCACAACTCCACATACATGTCTTCAGGAAACTGAAGTAAAATGACTTAAATAATCTGAATTATACAACATAGTGTACAATTCTATACCATTTTTGTCATTCCAAGTTGTGTTTATTGTTTTTAAAAGAGTGGGTTTTCACTTTGTGTATTGCTATTCAGAAGTTAAAACTCTCAGGCAGTTTTAATAGGATTCAAATTTAAAGTGGAACCCTTATATTATTACTAAAAAAATAAATTGCCACTTTAAATACTCAAAGAAGACTTTTTAGGAAAATCTGTTTTAAAAATAGGCTTGCTAAAATTTTGAGTTTTTTAACTTTTCATCTGACAATATGGCTTACTGTAGTGTTAAAATTATTTCATAAATAGGTATACAAAATGCAAAAGGTATTAAATCTCATTAGTGAAAAGCAAGTCTCCCTTCCCTGTTCTCCAACTGTGTGGTTCCCTTAACCTGGTGTGCAATATCTTGGAATCCTTCAGAGATTTTCAATGCTAGAATGTTTTAATACTTTAGAAATGTAGCACTTTAGCTGAGTCTTATTCTAATAACTGAGAAATTTAAGCAATGTAGAATGGTTAGAGATAGAATGCTCTCTACAGTTTGGGTAGCTGTCGGGAGTTAGGCTTTGGTGCATTTCCAAAATCTGAACTGTAGGCTAGGGGAGGCCAAAGCCTGCACCAGATCTCCGGGCAGTTTGCAGAAGAGCGCTCTTGAAAGGGAAGGCAGATTTCTTAAGGCTTCTGGAGTGCTGCAGCAGGAAACTGCCTCCAAGTCTCTGGCATTAGGATTAGTAGTTCCAGTTGAGGATGATCTGACCTCTTCCCTTCACCTCCCTGTCAGCTTCCCCTCTTATTCATCATTCTTTTTTTCACAATAGCTTCCATTATGAAGGATTCCACTCTCCAAGATCCAGGAACATTTTCTTTATTTCCACATATTTTAATTTCAGAGAGAGAAACTAGACTTTGAAAAAAAGACTAATAATTTTAAAATGTCAGGAATGCTTTAAAAAACATTTTCCCTAATAAACCAGACAGAGATTATTGACAGGCATGAAAATGCAGAAATTAAAAAATAACTCTAGTGACCCAGTGGAATATTTCTTACCTGTAGAATGGTACCAATGTCTTTGCATGGAACTATCCACATTTCCTCGTTGACCTGTACGTGCCGCAGGGGGCTGCATTTAGAAGTACAGCCTGTGACATGGAGCTTTTGTGTGTGTGACACAATAAGACACCGTCTGTTTACATTTAAAAAGCACACAAGTCCATACTGTGTATTTATGGATGCATGCATAGGTAGTAAAATTATTAAAATTGAACTGGAAAGAGAAGTACCACATTCACATTCTGCTTTGCTTTGGGAGTGGGGGGGAATTCATATGGAAGGGAACAAAAAAAGTGACTTTGTTAATTTTTATGTTTTATTTACTTTTAATAAATATATATTTATATATATATATATTTTTAAAGATTTTATTTATTTATTTAACAGAGAGAGAGATAGCAAGAGCAGGAACACAAGCAGAGGAGTGGGAGAGGGAGAAGCAGGCTTCCCGCGGAGCAGGGAGCCCGATGCAGGGCTCGATCCCAGGACCCTGGGATCATGACCTGAGCCGAAGGCAGATGCTTAACAACTGAGCCACCCAGGCGCCCCAGTATATATTTATATTTATTTCCCTCATTGGCATGGATGACTGGACTATCAGCTGTGTGCTGCTAGTAGAACTTTATTCAAAACGGAATTTTTGGAAAATGTTTCCAAATAAATTTAGTACCAGTAATATATATATATTTCTTTATATGAGCATATAGACTAATTTCTTTAATAGATTACTTAAAATACGATTAGTTTTCATTTATTTTATCTTAATAAACTTGTATTATCATATAATCTCCAAAAGTATCCAGAAGGGGGCAGCATGGGTTTGTGAAAACAGGAATGCCAGGTATCTAACCTGTGTGTGCCTTCACTTGACAGTGTTAAATCCCCAGCTCTTAGAGACAGAGATATGATAACGTGAGTGATGGATGTGGCTATACGTATGCTAGCATAGCTGATGTTCAAAGCCATTGAGAACGATTAACAAATTAGGTTTCTTTTTAATATATTGTCCTTTTTTAAAAAGTACCTGAAGTTTTTGCCTGAATTAGCTCTTACCTCATCTTTTTGAATTTGGACTTTCGTTACTAATTTGAGTGTTACATTTAAAAAGCAGTGTTTATAATTATGATATGGTCTCCAAAGCCAAGCAGAATAAACTTTGGTAGTACACATCAAGCAGAACCAGGAAGCAGAACTAACATTTTTCTAAAATGGATCACAATGCACATAATGTTCTGTAACAGTCTTTTTTCCTTTAATATTTAATTCTTAGATTTTGAGACCATTTTCATGTTTTTATGTATTCACTCTCTTTTTGAAATTAATTTTTACTTTTTTTAATTAAATAATTGTTATAGAGAACACATTTTTAAATTTAATTTAAATTCAATTAACCAACATATAGTATATCATTAGTTTCAGATGTAGTGTTCAGTTATTCATCAGTTGCGTATAACACCCAGTGTTCATCACATCACGTGCCCTCCTTCATGCCCATCACCCAATTACCCACCCCTCCTCCTACCTCCCCTCCAGCAACCCTCAGTTTGTTTCCTAGAGTTAAGAGTCTCTCATGGAAAAAAAAAAAAAAGAGTCTCTCATGGTTTTTCTCCTTCTCTGATGACTTCCTATTCTGTTTTCCCTCTCTTCCCCTATGATCCTCTGTGCTGTTTCTTATATTCCACGTAGGAGTGAAAACATATGGTAATTGTCTTTCTCTGTTTGACTTATTTCACTCAGCATAATACCCTCCAGTTCCATCCATGTTGATGTAAATGGTAAGCATTCATCCTTTTTGATGGCTGAGTAATATTCCATTGTATATATATACACACATCTTTTTATCCATTCATCTGTCGATGGACATCTCAGCTCTATCCACAGTTTGGCTATTGTGGACATTGCTGCTATGAGCATTGGGATGCAGGTGCCTCTTGGGATCACTACATCTGTATCTTTGGGGTAAATACCTAGTAGTGCAATTGCTGGGTCATTGGGAAGCTCTATTTTTAACTTCTTGAGTAACCTCCATACGTTTTCCAGAGTAGCTGTACCAGCTTGAATCCCCACCAACAGTGTAAGAGGGTTCCCCTTTCTCTGCATCCTCGCCAACATTTGTTGTTTCCAGTCATGTTAATTTTAGCCATTCTGACTGGTGTGAGGTGGTATCTCATTGTGGTTTTGATTTGTATTTCCCTGAGGCCAAGTGACGTGGAACATTTTTTCATGTGTCTATTGGCCATCTGTATGTCTTCTTTGGAGAAATGTCCGTTCATGTCTTCTGCCCATTTCTTGACTGGATTCTTTGTTTTTTGGTGTTGAGTTTGATAAGTTCTTTATAGATCTTGGATACTAGCCCTTTATCTGATAGGTTGTTTGCGAATATCTTCTCCCATTCTGTAGGTTGCGTTTTAGTTTTGTTGACTATTTCCTTTGCCGTGCAGAAGCTTTTTGTCTTGAAGTCCCAGTAGTTCATTTTTGCTTTTGTTTCCCTTGCCTTTGGAGATGTATCTAGCAAGAAGTTGCTATGGCCGAGGTCGAAAGGGTTGCTGTGTTCTCCTCTAGGATTTTGATGGATTCCTGTCTCACATTTAGGTCTTTCATCCATTTTGAGTTTATCTTTAGAGAACACAGATATTATCTAAAGATGTTCTGGTCATCTTTCTGTGTCCCTAAGTGTATTCCAACATCATTTTTAATGATATTTGGTTAACTTATTTAATTTTATCAGAAATTTTAGAATGTTGGGGCGCCTGGGTGGCTCAGTCGTTAAGCGTCTGCCTTCGGCTCAGGTGATGATCCCAGGGTGCTGGGACTGAGCCCCGCATGGGGCTCCCTTCTCAGCAGGAAACCTGCTTCTCCCCGTCCCACTCCCCCTGCTTGTGTTCCCTCTCTTGCTCTGTCTCTCTCTGTCAAATAAATAAATCTTTAAAAAAAAAAAATTTACAATGTTGCTTAAAAATTTTTTTCTCTTGTCAACAGTGAAAATACAATTAGTATACCTAAATATTTTTGCACATCTGAAATGATTTCTTAAGATAAATTTGTAGATGTGGAATTTCTGTATAAAAGGGCATATTGATTTTTAAAGTCTTTTGAGTAGGTATTGCTAAATTATCCTTTAAAAGCTTAGGGATAGGTTTTTACCACCTATTTACCCTCATAATTCTCCATCATCCTTATACTCTTTTAAGCCTTGCTAATATTCGGGCTTTTAAGTAGCTGTATGCAGAGTATGTATAAGTGAATAGCACCAGTTTTCATTTTGAAAGCACAAATGCATTACTATATCAATACTGTATTGGCTGTTCATTCTGATTGGCTTACGTTGTATTCTTTATAATTCCATGTTTTCCAAATTTTTACTACTATCATTTTATTCAAGATAAATAATTAATTTTTCCTGCTATGAATAGTGTTTATGTATTCAGATATCATAGTATACCCTGTGTCTTGTGTAGGAAGCTGAGAAAATCAGTAATAATACCAAGAGACTGTCAGTGTGTGGTCCCTTTGATAGTAATGAGAAAGATTGCATCCCTCTCTTCAGGCTATGTTTATATTGTGCCAAACACTTTAGAAATTTAGATATTCTTCTGTCTTGGAAAGGCTTTTTTAGCTCTGAAGTCATATCCTTGGGAATAGAGAAGATTATATTGGGCACGAAGTTTAGTTTTAATAATAGAAGTCATTTGGTGCTGAACTTTGTGAATGAAGTGGTTGATTAATTTGACTTTTTATTTTGAGCTGAAGAGATAGTATGACATAAAGAGTAATTTTTCTTGAGTAACTTAATCTTAAAGCAATTTTAAAATGAGTTAAAATTTATCTTAAGATGGCAGAAATTGTTAGAAAATAATAATGACTCTTTAAGGTGACTGATCAGTTAGGTGCAGTGTATTTTTGAATAGTCATTCATTCAGCAAATATCTGAGAGCCTGCCATATTCGAGGTACCTTCAAGAACTAGGCAACTGGGGGGTGCCTGGGTAGCTCAGTCATTGGTCGTCTGCCTTCGGCTCACGTCATGATCCCAGGGTTCTGGGATCGAGCCCCGCATCAGGCTCCCTGCTCTGCCGGAAGCCTGCTTCTCCCTCTGCACTCCCCCTGCTTGTGTTCCCTCTCTCGCTGTGTCTCTCTCTGTCAAAATAAATAAAATCTTAAAAAAAAAAACAAAACAAGAAAAACTAGGCATTTGGTAGTTGACAAGATATCGTCCCTATCTGATAGAATTTCATCTAATGAGGGAGTCAGACTAGCAAACGGTAGGTATAAAGCAGCAGAGTAAAATGTTATGAAGCACCTTTTCAGGACTGCCCTAAGTACGAGTCCCTCAGGGAGGTTCTAGAACAGGCACTTAGTAGGGCAGCTGTGGTTTTGGAAGACTTTCAAAAAGGGTGATATCTATGGCATTTGAATATATTAGCTTTATGGGTGTGTATAAAATCATATGGTATGTGAACAAGCTCTGTTTGCAGATGTACTTAGTGTATGTCCGGTGGAGGAGTCTTTAGCCCTTAAGTTGTTGTTGTTGGTACCTGCTGTTGTTATTAGTACCTGTTGGATCTGTCTATGGCAAAAACTGGCAGGAAGGTGACATATTTGTACATTACTTTGAAAAAAATGACCAAGAGATCAGAGTAATGGTTTTGTATGTGCTACAAGCTAGTTGTATGCGAGACCATTTTGGCACTTTATTTTATCCTACTTAGGAAGGGTATTTGGAAGAAACAAGATAATAAAATATGAAACTGTCCTGAAAAGTAAACTATTCATGATATTCTTCCAAAGAAAGTTTGGACAAAAAAGTAAAGTGGAATGAAAATGGAATGATACAAGATTAGAAAGGAAGAATGTATACTAAAAATAACAAAAAATGCCAGTTAATGTACAATAATTTTTTTGTTAGTCATAATCAGTGTTTTTTCTTAGACATTGGTGAAGACTTTCAAAGGAGCTGGAGAAAACTTTATGCTTTTGGCATGTGAAGCCTACAACAGTGAACCCCTGGTTGTTCATATCAGGGAGAGCAGGACCTTTAGAACCAAACAGACCTGGGTCTGTGTCCACATTTTGGGGTGACTTTAGAAGGCACTGTGGAACTCTAGCAAGTTCTAGCACTTTACTTTTTGTAACGTGTTAGTTTAAAGTTTGGAGGTAATGCCCAGCCTATGATAGGAATTCATTAAATCATTATTATTGTATTATTATTATTATTATTTCAAGATTTTATTTATTTGAGAGAAAGAGTGTGCACGAGCAGGGGCGGGGGAGGGCAGAGGGAGAGGGAGAAGCAGACTCCTCGCTGAGCAGGGAGCTTGACTTGGGACTTGACCCCAAAACCCTGGGATCATGATATGAGCCATAGGTAGACGCTTACAGACTGAGCCACCTAGGCACTCCGTTTTATTATTTCTATTTGCAGTTACTTACATTCTCATTTGGGTGATAAAGGTCTAACTCCGGGGAATGCATTCATTCATTTTCAGCTTTGGAATGACTTTATTATAGATACACTTTGTTCCTATGTCCGGAACTGCTTTTTATTTCCTTGTTTCCCAACTATGTCCAGGTGGTTTTAGAATCTGCCCAAATTAGGGATGCATTCCCTTTCTCAGTCTAACTGTGCATATTTTTATTGCATGAGACAGCTTTCAGGATATCAGCAACTAATTTCCTAGAAATCATACTCTTGAGTATTGTGCTTGGCCTGCTCACTGCCTGAACATTGGCATTTTTACTTGTCTGAGTGGCCCCAACTGTGTCATTTCTAATGGAAATTTATGGGCAGATTACAGAAGGGTATGACTATTACCCTTGCAAAGCCTTTGGCAGCCTGACCCCAGATGATCAAGGGGGAAGTTTGACCCTGCTTACTGCTTTTCTTAGGCATAAATGGTTGGCTAGGCACAACTTTCTTGCTGAATTGTGGACACTGAAGCTTAGATTTCTCTAATGTTCTATGATACAGACTTAAAAAGCAAGCCAGCATCCTTGTTAAACAAAGACGTTGTATGTTCTAGTAGTTTACTGCTAGGAGATACACATATTCTTTCAGTATCTCCAGCTGCAAAAATGGGGTCAGTATCTATTAATCCATTTATTTTCATGAGAAGGTAAAAAAGATATTTCACAGTTACATCAGAGGTATAAATTCGATGTTTATTTCTTGTAAGGATACAGGTGAAATCGGGGTAAATAAGTTGAGGCCAAGCAGGCAGATTCAAAGTCACTGGGTCAGATAGATAGTGCCTTTCACCTTTCTAAGTGAGACAGCAGAAAATGGAAGGGCAGGACCAGTAGCCACTTGGAGTCATAAGTCAGTGCCCTCTGAGAAAGTGGGCCCTTTGTGACAGAAGACTTTAATTCTTGAACGTGTGTAACCCAAGGTTTGGGTGTGGGTTTGGGTGCGGAGAGGGGAAAAGGGCACTTTCAAGTTCTTTAAAAAGAACTTTGATTATATTCAGTCTGCAGATTTGACTGTCTCCATCTCTAAGACCCATAAATATGTAAGTGTAATTAAAGAAAGCATTTTAACATTTTAAAGGCATGAAGTGAAAAATTATAAAGTAAATTCAGTGGAAAAGCAATGTGAGGAAATATTCAGGAACAGTGGAAGGTGGTCACACTGAGTTGTTAGATTGAATACTTTTATTGACTTATATTGTTAAAAGTGCTAAAAACTTTATTAATATAATTTTAAGGTAATATTTGTGTGCTAGTGATGATTATGTGGGTGGAACTATTCAGATTAAAGCAGAGATATTAATGTGAGCAGAAAATACTGAAAAGGAAAACTAATGTATTGAAGAATTATAAATATCTTCATATTTCTTGGTGGGTACCTAAACATTGGCAACTCCTTCAGAAAATAAATATAATTACATTTTAAAAGGTAGAATTTATGGTGTATAATGACATAATAATGGTAAAAATAATATTAGCTACTATTATCTTTTGTATGCATGATATGTTAGTCACTGTGCTAATTTCTTTGAGTACATTTCATTTAATTCACACAGTAATTCCGTGAGGTGTGGTTATTGCTCTTAACCACATTATACAGAGAAATGAGGGTCAGAGAGGTTAAATAACTTCTCACAGTCACACAGTTAGCAGGTGGCAGAGCTGGAATTTGGTCCTAAGTAGTCCAACTTGGTGGCCTAAGCTTATCCACTGTGTGTACTGCCTCCTAGTAGATGTCATTATGTATTTAAAATAATTGTATTTCTCCAAATTTTGACTATCCTTTTCATCATTGATTTACGTAAGTATATGACTTTGATGCGTACTTACTTTTAAATTACTAATTTATTGAGTATTTACCTTTCACTTTGTAGAACAAAACACAGCCATTCTTTCGAATTCCCGTATTGTACTTTTCCTTTAGAGAACTGTGCGTTGCTCACTTCTCTTGTACATACCCTTTAGTTTTCATCTTTGATTATTCAGCTCTGGAGTTTCTTAGTTTTAAACTCCTTTTGCCTCCTCTTATTTATAACAAATTATTTGCTTTTAAAAAACATGTTTTAACTGCAATTTTATAAGTTTAACACATAACACACTGTGAAAATGTTTGACAGAAGAGATAGCTAAGAAGGTAAAAGATCACCTGTTATCCTTGTACATGTAAGAGAACCACAGTTAACATTTTGATACCTTTCCTGTGGCCTTTAAAATCCACTTACTGTATATTTGTGATTATATTGTAGATATAGTTATCTGAGCACATTGCATCTTCATTTAATATCATAACAAATACTTTTCCAAGTTCTACTTATTCATGAAAGTAATTTTTAATGATTGTAAAACATACCATATTTATGTGAGCATACCATATTTACCTAGCAACTCTCCTACTTTGGATTTGTGGATTGTTCCTAATTTGAATGTCTGTATTATACAATACGATATTTACTATCTTTTTAAGTTAAAAATTTTATAATTATTCCCTTGGATAGAGTCCATGAATTTTTTAAGATTAGAACCTCAGAATTTTTGTGTAATAGGAATTAACATTTTTAAGATGACTGGGGTATAGAAGCAAATTATTGTCTACCCTCAGTGCCTGTTTCTTTGCCCCTTGCCAACACAAGCAGTTTGTATTTACTTCCATGCCTCAGTTGCCACATCTGAAAGTGGACATAATAATTATATCTACCTCAGAGGGTTGTTGTGAGACTCTAATGAATTATAACATTTGGAATTTAGCCAAGTATTTGGAATAATACCCAGCACAAAGTAAGAACCCAATAAATGTTGGTTGTTCGCTATTACAATTTCTAAAATCTTTGGCTAAATTGATAGATGGAAAGAGTGTCTTACTGTTTGAATTTGCATTTCTTTGATTACCAGAGATACTGAAATTTTTCTATGAAGATTTTAGTGATTTTTTTTTTTGAGACATTTTTTGTCCCTTGCTTATTTGTTTTTCTTGGGGATTTTAGTGCTTGTATGAGTCCTTAACTTAATGGAAATGTTAAGCATATGTGCTTTCTATTGTTGAAATTTTCTCCTGTTCTTACAAAATCTATCCTTTTTCTATGTAGCTTCTTTCATATTTTTGAAGCTTGGAATCTTTCTTCATCCAGAAATGTGATGAAATTTGATTAGAAAACAATGGCTGGATTAAGAACAAATATCGAATACTTCATCAGAAATTTGTGGGGTGAGGAAAGAAGGCTGATGGACTTTTTTTTTTTTTTTTTAGAGAGGGGGAGAGGGAGAGAGAGAATCTTAAGCAGGCTCCACGCACAGCATGGAGCCCGACGTAGGGCTCGATCTCATGATCCTGAGATCTTGACCTAAGCCAAAATCAAGTCAGACGTTTAACCCACTGAGCCACCGAGGCACCTGTCTTACATTAAATTCTTCATATTTTTTTTTTGCTGTTTAATTAATAAGCAGTTGAAGAAAGATGGAATTCTAATTAGTCTTCTATTTATTATCTTTTATATATAGTGAATGAATGAGGATATTAAAACTTGTTTCTAAAAGTCTTGTGTTCATATAGAACATAACCAATTAGAAGGTTAGTCAGTGGTTTGGTTGGACTCCATGGTCTTCTTTTCTAAAACAGCTATTAAAGAAATAGCTCTCTACCTTTCGTTTTCCTTAAAAAAAAAAAAAAAAAAAAAGGATGAGCTATGGAGGTCTGAAAAAAATTTTAAAGCTAGTTTCATGAAAATGTTGGAAATGAAATTAATATTCCTAGGCTCTTTTTTCCCTTCAGGTAGAATATTTAAAAGTGATAAATGATGCATCTTAACTGCACATTTATGTTCCATAGAAAGAGTTCTGGGAAGTACAAGAAATAATGATTAAGAGAATAGCGAGACTGATTTATGACTGAAAGAAGCTGGTCATTTATAGCTTGTCTAATGATATGGGCATATTTAAAAGAAAAGACAGTAGTTAGTGATCATATATTTAGAGAATACTTAAAGAGAAAAATTGTTTGGGGGCAGTTAAGAGATTGCCCCTGAAATGATATGAAGAAAAAGAATTTATTTTAGAAAACAAATTAGCAAAAGTAGGAAAAATGTATTTATGTAATTTATATTGGGAACTGTTGGAAAGCAGAATCATCTCCCCAGAGAGCTAGTGGAAGGGATAAACTAGCTGTCTCTGATTTCTGTAATTCATGGCAGATGTTTAGGAACAGGTTACATAAGAGGTTTCTGGGAATGGTTTAAAATGAAGTCTTGTAAAATGCGTAAGGTCAGGCTGGATGACCTAGGTGGTGTATTTTGACTCTATCAGATTCTATGATAGTTTGTGGCATTCTGCTGCTCAGCAGTAATGTACTGTGAGGATTATTTACTGGCAAAGTCAATGAGACTCTGTTTGGTTCAGGATCAGAATTATCTAGAAAGAAAAATTCGCCCTAGAATATATATGTTTTGGTCCAGTATCTCCCTTCTTCTCCTTGCCCAGTTATCTTAATTTTTTCATCAAATAAAAATACAGTTTTTATTTAATATTCTATTTATTGTTTAATATTCTATTGTTTATTGTTGTTAGCCTTTGCTTTTAAATTAGCTTTTGATGTCATTGGTGCATATTGCTTCTAGGGCAGAATTAATCATATTTGGAACATGAAGTTGAATAATTTTCACTTACAAAGTACTGGCCAAGTTGATAGGATGCTCAATCCATGCTATACAAATTCTGGGTTCCATAACAATACAAAATTTTACATAGTATTCATGAGTTACACTCTTTAAGTCAGTCGGTAGTAGTGGTTGGGGAAGTATAATCTGTGAGACAGTTAATTGGAATGGGGGAATAAATAAGAAAGCTCCTGCTTATGTCCTTTTTTTAACCTTAAGAAACTGAGCCTATGAACATGAAGTAGATGGTAGGACACTGGTGTCTCATTTGTTTCTTACGTTCTGTGGTTACGACTGACCTGGGGAAGGGCAGACCTGCCGCCGCGAGGAGGCACAGCATGGCTCTCGCCCAATGTGCTTGTTGTCTGGTGCCTCACCCGCCACCACAAAAGGGGCAGAGAAAATGATGATGGAACAGATTTCCAATGAAAAATATCTTTTCAGCAGCTACATTATGGTTTAAGGCAATGATCATTTGGTCCATCTGGCAGGAAGGCAGCCAAAAAATGTATGATTATATAAAATACGTATTTACATCCAACAATCATTAGCAGTGAAATCTTTCTAAAGCTATACAGCTTTGAGGTGTTGGCTAGCGCTATTAACATTAGTAAGACATTTAAGAAGGTGTTTCCTTTCATCTCAAATTTATTTAAACTTTGAGTCATTCCTTTTTATTTTTTATTTTTTTAAATTTTATTTATTTATTTTTTTTGAGAGTGAGCAAGACCACAAGCGGGGGGCTAGTGGGGGGGGTAGAGGGACAGGCAGACTCCCCATGGAGTGAGGAGCCCTTACACGGATGTGGGGCTCAGTCCCAGGACCCTGAGATCGCGCCTGAGCCAAAGTCAGATGCTTAACCGACTGAGCCACTCAGGCGCCCCGAGTCATTCTTTTTTTTTTTTTTTAATATATTTTTTAAAGATTCTGTTTATTTGAGAGAGCATGAGCAGTGGGGAGGGGCAGAGGGAGAGGGAGAAGCAGGCAGGGAGCCCGCTGGCAGGCTCAATCCCAGGACCCCGAGATCATGACCTGAGGCAAAAGCAGACGCTTAACCACCTAAGCCACCCAGGCGTCCCTCCAAGTCATTCCTTTTTTTTTTTTTTTTTTTTTTTTATTAAGATTTTATTTATTTATTTGAGACGGAGAGAATGAGAGACAGAGCATGAGAGGGAGGAGGGTCAGAGGGAGAAGCAGACTCCCTGCCAAGCAGGGAGCCCGATGCGGGACTCGATCCCGGGACTCCAGGATCATGACCTGAGCCGAAGGCAGTCGCTTAACCAACTGAGCCACCCAGGCGCCCCAAGTCATTCTTTTAAGACATATTTTTGTGCATGTTTTACAATGTACATGATATATTGGCACAGAAGTACATACATAATTTGTAAATATACCTACAATGGGAATACATTACGAAGTTTTTTGTTTTTTTTTTTTAAAGATTTTATTTATTTATTCGACAGAAAGAGACACAGCGAGAGAGGGAACACAAGCAGGGGGAGTGGGAGAGGGAGAAGCAGGCTTCCTGCTGAGCAGGGAGCCCGACGCGGGGCTCGATCCCAGGACCCCGGGATCATGACCTGAGCTGAAGGCAGATGCTTAACGCCTGAGCCACCCTGGCGCCCCTTTTACAAAGTTTTTTTAATGAATGGGTGTGTAATCAAAGTTAGTAGCATAAATGCATGAGTTTCACATTTTTTGTAGTATTATTTTAATCACACAATTTAAATGTGTTATGCATTATCCCGTTACAGTGTCCTTCATGTTAAGTCACATTTAGGTGTCTTTTCCAGGTTGAAATGGAACAAAGTAAAGTAGAATGGAATTAATCAAATTATGGAATCAGTCATTGTAGGTGATATAGATGTTCAATAACCAAGATCCCTGGAATTTAATAATTTAATAATAAAGGAATTGTGGTAATTCAACTCATTTGTGGGGAAGCTGGGTCTAAATCAGAGATAGGCATTATTAAATATTCTTTAAGAAGTGCTTCTTTAGTAATTTTGAGGACAGATAAGAAGAAACCAAGTTAATTGCATTTTAGCAAATCTTTTAAGTGCTTTCATTTAACAGCTGAGAATTATTTATCATTACTCTGTTCATTGTTTGAATTAAAATTAATACCAAAGTGGTGCTTGAGAATGGTCTTTTTTCCTTTTACATTTAAATAGGCTAGACATTTGCTTTGTTTATACCATTAATTTGTTTTCACACCGCCTGTGAAGGTAAACCATCAACTCACAATTAATTAGTGGAATCAAAATTAATGAGGTTTTACCGTATTGGGCTATTTCCACTCTAAGCCAGTTTTCTTCACAGGAGTTGGACTAGCATTTTTTTGAAAGAAGAAAAATTAGATTTATTTTAATCCATATTTAAAAAGCAGAGAACCATCTTTTCTTGTGAGTTAAGTACCTCTAATAACTATGCTTTCTTGGGCTTAGCAGTATTGATTTTTTTGTTTTGTTTTGTTTTCAGTCTTGATTATTTTGGCTATTTCCAGACTGTTGCTTATTACAGTAAAGCTAGAGTTAACTCTTCAGATGCTTGATTTCATTTACAGGGGTGGTGTATCAGTTTTAGTTTGGACCAAACATTTTTTGTATGTGTGTGGGTGGGACGTGTCATTTGCCTGTTTTCATCATTATTGCACTGTACGAAAGAGGAACAGGACTGTTCTTCAAAGCATGTTTATGAAGTGTATGTGTTAGAGTGCATCATGTGGAAATGAAAAGCTAGAATTTTTTGAATTACAGTTATTTTTTCCCTTCAGAAAATTACATAGTCTGCTAAAAGCAGATCCTTTGCTATTATTTAGTATTTGCTTTGTCCTTTATTTTGACTAATAAGCATGATAACATAATGTAGACTTTTTAAGTCTTTTCTTGAGGATGGATCACATTTTCTTGAATTTTTGAAGTTACCCACCTGCATATAAATGGGAGGATGAAAGTTGAAACTTCTCCTGGGGAGTTGATACCTGAAGGTCAAGTTCCTCATAGGAATGGGGATGAATGTCTGCAGTCCTCTCTCTGTTAGGTTGTAAACTACCGTTGGAGACATTTGGCAGAGAGAATGTGTCGGTCAGTGGTGATCAGTACTTCTGTATCCCCTCGGATGTTAGGATCGACCCATAGATTGTAGCTTGAAGAGCACCAAAAATAGTAAAGAATACTGGTGAAAATTCACCTGTTGTTGAATAGACTTCCCCCTCACTCATGCCCCTTTGAAATGGAATGCCAAGAGTGCACGTGGACACTAGTGAGATGACTGTGGACTTGGGGGCCAGCGAGTCAGCTAGTGAGGGATGTGGCATCACTTAAGCATTAGCTCATTTTAAAGGTGAGGAGCTTGTGAGTCAAAGTAGCAGAGTCACAAGAAGTGGTGCGGGTTGTGTGCGGTGCGGCAGATCGGTGCCTGATTAAAGGACGTGGACAGATGAAAAGAAATGTTGTCTAGGAGGAAAAGATCCCTGCAAACATTTATTTCCTGTGATGAGAGAAATAGATAAAATGACCACTTTTTGCAGATTGATGCTGCCGAATGGTAGTAGTAGTAGTTAACCATTAATGTAGCAACCATCCCTTTTTGTGAGTTGAATGATGGATATATTTGATAAATACAAAGTCATTACTAATGGTAATCTGTAGAAATGCTAAGCATCCATTGTATTAAACTGTCTGTTATCTTTGGTTAGCAGTGTATGTCTGGTGGAACTCATAAATATTTTATATGGTCTGAAATAAAGGCATCCCAGATATATTTTCACTGTTTTATTCTAACATTGCCATATTTAAATGATTTTTTTTGTACTTTGCCACTTTATTTTGATTTATTGCTTAATTATAAAGCTAATTTTTTTGTGTGCCATGGTCAACTACCCCTCAGTCCTTACGTCTTTTTAAAGGAAGAAATCATGTTTTATGTTATAGTTGAATGCTTATCAGGGAACATGAAATAAGTAAGCTTAAAAAATGTTTGTTTAGGAAAATTCTATATGATGTTTTAATAAGGTTCATAACATCTTTCTGAACTTGGTTTTTTAACTTTTAAAATTAGTAAACACCTATGCTGGTTATAATGTTTAAATCATTGTATAACAAAAAGTACAAAGAAAGCTAACACAGAATAAAAGGTGGTTAACATACCTGAATTTAAGAACAAAGTAGATAGTTAAATCTTACTTTGTTTTATTAATGCTCTGCTTCATTCAAAAATTGATTTTAAGTTGTTTACGAAAATAAACATAAAGCTAAACAATGAAGAGAAACAGAAGAAAGTAGAGGAGGCTGAGTCCGCATTGCAGAAGTGCATGCCCCCCCCCCCCCAACTGTGATGGGTAGAAAATTCAAGCCTAGGTGTCTTAGTAGCCAAAACGTGAAAGGAACCAGTTACAGCAGCTTTTTCCAAAGTGTATTCCTCCAAAACTCGGTCTTCTAAGATCACCATGGTCAGATAAACTTCAAGATATGTGATACTGTAGTCCCTTCATAGAATTCCATTCCCATCAGCATGTTAAAGGTTCTTAGAAGTTCTGTGGATAAAGTTAACAGCGGTAACTTGTATTTTCTGTGCACATTTGGCCACCCCCACCTCTTTCCATTTGATACCCCTGTCAGCATTTCCCATTCAGTGAGATGTCCTAATCAGTGTGGGATTGTTCTTTAGCTAAAACTGTTTGCTTAGGCAAAGCCCAGCCCGGTGAGGTTTGAGAAGTTTCTCCTTTGGATCCCATTGAAGGGATACTGTGTATACAGTGCAGTGGGCCTCATCCCCAATATTATTCACAATATATCCAGTGATGTGTGGCTGTTTTCATATGGTTTCACCTCCGTATGAACTGAAAGCATAATCCAATAAATCACTAAAATGTTAAGTTTTAAATAGCTTATAAATTGTCTTAAAAATTTAAATACCTTAATTTTTCATTGTCTAGGTTGTGGACTCCGTTCTCTGTTGCTAGTGAAAATCTTTACCATCTTTGTTTGATTATTTATATTCCATCTTGTTTTAAAAGGAATTGAAAGGCACCAACTAGAGATGAGCAGAGAATGCACAGCAGAATGTTTAATTGGCTGTTGTGCGTTGGGGGGGGGGGTGCACCTGCTGACATTACAGACAGAAGCTGTGAAGCACGTCTACACATAATACCAAATATCGCTGCCTCTTGAAAGGCATGATTGTGGCTGAGGGACCAGGAGGGTATTGTTTTTGAGCAAAGGAGCAGGGAAGAACATGGGTCCAAAATGACAGAGTCCCAAACAGAAAGCAGCACCGCAGAAAGCCCGCTGTAGCTGCTAACAAAGGAAAGTTCACACTGTGGAAAGAGAACGCATCATAACAGATCAATTTTTTTTCCAGCTTCGCCTGCGCCGGTACAGCGATCACGTTAGTAAGGTCATCTTCACAGATGAACAGCACATTCTCTAAGGCATCTTTTCCATCTTTAATCTAGGACGCATTTAGCATTTCTTAAAGTGTTGTCACGATTGAACTGGGTGTTCTATGTATAATAGGAAGGAACACATTTTTCAACACAATTTAATACTGTGGTTGGTTTTCAGCAGCAGTGAATGCATAACTAATTTTGGTTTACGTTATTGAGGACCAGGTCCATTTTATTCTGAATTTAATCTAAATATAATTAACATTTATTCTTCTTTTTAGGCAAGAGTGCAGCACTGCATCTGCTCTGTAGCCAGTGACCACTCAGTGGGGCTTCTAAGTCTGCGAGAGAAGAAATGCATTATGCTGGCATCTCGGCATCTCTTCCCTATTCAGGTCATCAAGTGGAGGCCTTCTGATGATTACCTAGTAGTGGGATGTTCAGATGGCTCTGTCTACGTCTGGCAAATGGATACTGGTAAGAACAAGTGTTAAGAGACAGGCTAGAAAATTAAATGGGTATATTTGATTTCCTGGAAATTAATCTTTTATGTGAGGAAGAAAGACCTAAAATGTAAAAAGTTGCTGCTTTTTCTTCTGACCACTGCTTTTTCTAAATGTTTTCATCATTGTCAACAAAGAACTATTTAAATGTCCTCTCATTTGTTGTACTGTGCCAAATACTTTAGAGTAGCTCACTGATCTTCAAAGGAATGCAGTTGAAGACAATATACAGATTAGGACAGGCAACACAGACAACAAAACCTAAGTGATTTCTGTATAATTCATGAGGTAAATTGTGAGCAAGATTAAGGAAACCATTTTTGTATCAAGTTCAGAAACAGTGGAAGAAGAAAAAATTCTGTATTATATGAACAGCAGAAAGGCAATATGGAGCAGTTAATTATAGGAGGTAATTGAAACAAAAGTTTTAATATCTAGAGAGAACGTTTAAAATTTCAAGTTTCAGAAATTTTACATTTGGGGCGTAATATAGAACAAGTAACGTGTGGCTTAGAAGTACACACAATTATGTATAATGTTTATGCATAGAATCTTATGGTTTTCCTTGGGAAATTTTTAAGTGTGTAACTAAATGTTTACTGCTTTAGGCTTTTAAAAACACATTTTATTCTACTTTTACCCTTTTAAGTCATCTTCTATGAGTGATGAAAGTCCTAGTTGTACTACATAATACTTCTACTAATTTGTTTTTCTTTTCTTCATTTTTTTTGTTTTAAATAGTCCTTTTCCAAATCAGACTATATACATATTTCTGTTTGTTCTGTGGTGCAGTAGGGAGTTCTGCTAATTCTTTCTGTAACAAGTAGTCACAGTCTCAGGGATCTGTTATTTATAGTCCTTGTTTTAACTGGTAGTATGTAGGCAATCTTGCCAAGAGGGAACATTCTTGAAGAGTGTCAAACTTCTTAAGCTTTTGCCTTTAATTTTTTTTTGTCTGATTATAAAAGAGGGTCATGCTTTCTGTTAAAATTAAAAGCACAGATTAGAAGAAATGAACTGATATCTCATTGTTCAGTGGTAAATATTAACATTTTGGCATATTTCTCTCTGGTCTTATTTCTGTGCATTTTTAGAAACAAAATTGCTGTCATATTACATATGTAACTTTGTCTCATTTGTATTCCTTTTTGTGATATCCTGTCTGCCAACCAGCACTGTTTCATGTTTGCTGGTTTTGTCTACCCCACAAACTAAATATGCCCAGTTTGTGTTGCTCTGGAGTCCGACTGCTTGGTGTGGATTTAGGATCGACCATTTGCTAGCAGTGCGATCTGCTGCAACTTACTGGACTTTTGTCTCTCAACTTACTACTCTGTAAAATGAAGATCATAATAGTTCCTATTTTATAGTACTGCTGGGAGAATAAAATGATATTTACCTGGTGTATAGTGGACATTTATAAGTGTGTGCATGTGTATGTGAAATCGAAATTTGTGTCTATGCATGTGTTTATATTTGCTATTAATGTTATTTAACAAACATACTGCTTTCCTTGTTACTTTGTTGAACTTGGGAATGTCATTTTACCTACATTTTGAAGTATTTAAAACTTTGAGGATTAATATTAAAGAAAGTAAGTTCTTAACAGCAGTGACCTTCAGGAAGCACTGTTTTAAAATACTATAAATATTAAATTAACAATTGATTAACAATTGATAAATTAAGCACAGATGTGAGAATATGGTAAACTTGTCTAGGACTTTCTAAAAATTAAAATAATATTATAAAGGAAGAGAATATCATTTTTCTGAATTTTTCAGATACTTAAATAATTGATACTTGACTACTTCAGGTACTTTAAATACATTTGTAAGGAATATGAATATGAAATTCTTTACAAATGTTACTGAAAGACAAAGTAATTTCCCCAGGAGTTGTTGACAGATAGCTCCCAACTATAGGTGTACTGAAGGATATTACTCTTATAGCCAGTGTAGTGTAATTAAGCCCATTTTAGATTAAACACAATATATATAATATTGAAATTTCACAATTATCTTACCTTCAAGAGGATTTAGGTAAACAGTCAGTCAATGTGCCATTTTTAAATCAAAAGATAAAGAAGCAGAATTTATTTTGGATTTAACCAGAATAGGAGGTATACATTCCTTTTTCTTCCTTGCTGCTCAGGCTTTAGCTAGTGATATAAAGTCCCCTCGGGAGTGAGTAAGGCACATCCTGAAGGTATTGACATTATTTATTTATTAAATTTATTTATTTAATAAATAAAAAAATGAAGCCAAATAAATCAGATTCAGCCAAGGTTTGATGTATGAAATGTATTTAAACTGTGAGGAGACACTTTATCCCGCTTCTTAGCATTTTGGGGATATATTTTTACAAATGAAGATATATTACACTAAAAGTACTCGTGCATAGTGTGTAATTTTCTGCTTGCTGTTTTGAATTTTACTGATGTTTCTAGCTTAAAAACACTTAAAAATGTCTTTATACTTTTATGCAGCATTTTCTTTAGTTGTTTTTCCCTTCAAATAGGTAGTTTTTTTGATTTTGGTTTTTTTTTTAAAGATCTTATTTATTTATTTGACAGAGAGAGACAGCGAGAGAGGGAATACAAGCAGGGGGAGTGGGAGAGGGAGAAGCAGGCTCCCCGCCGAGCAGGGAGCCTGATGCAGGGCTCGATCCCAGCACCCTAGGATCATGAGCTGAGCCGAAGGCAGACGTTTAATGACTGAGCCACCCAGGTGCCCCTCAGATAGGAAGTTTTTATTTCCAGTATTTATTTCCTAATGAAATGAAGTTGAAGCTAGTAAAATAAAATTTCATTAGAAAGACAGAGGTCCAGAATCTTTTGTTCTTTACTTGTGTCATCTTTATTATGTCTAGTAACAACTAATAGTGATGCGGAGGCCAGGAAAGTTATTATTCCTTCACATCTTAGATAGTTAGAAAATTAGTCAAATAACTAGCAACAAGATTTGGCCAGCTGGAGCTCTTGACTTCTACTTAGGAACTTATTAAAGGTGGCCCACTGACCTAGGTGGTGGCTGCTTCTGCATGGAGCTGTTCACGTGCTTCGGGGAGCAACTCTCTCATTCTTCACATTTGATGTTCCGAATGGGTGGGAAGAGTTGCTTCCACAGGCCTTTGACAAGGTCAAAATCCTGTCTGTTTGGGAAATAGTGGCATGCTCTACATAATGACTGATTTTACAAAATGTTCTTATCTCGCCATTAGCAAGTTTAAACAGCATTTTCATGTATCTATTTTTATCATATTTGTTACAGAACAAAAGTGATTCTCACATCATAGACCTGTTCCTGTAGAGACAGTTACTAGCTGTTCTCATACAGATGCAAACGT
The DNA here is from genome assembly GCF_002201575.2 of Neomonachus schauinslandi. Lineage (NCBI taxonomy): Eukaryota > Metazoa > Chordata > Mammalia > Carnivora > Phocidae > Neomonachus > Neomonachus schauinslandi. The sequence continues at coordinate 18,502,206 of NC_058416.1, read as the reverse complement.
CAATAGTGCTTGCCAAATATATGAGAAATTAGTGTAGGAAGTCCTGTTCCTTTACTTTGCTCTTTTATGTTTTTTCTTTATTTTCTGTCTAGGAGTTTTCTGAAATCTTCCTGTTTTTGCATTTACTTTATGGAATATGCATTAAAGTCATTTTATAAAAACTTAATTATCTAATAAAGGGTAGCAGAGAATTATGAACTAATGGATATTCATGTCTATTGAAAAACATATAAAGCTTGGATAATCAAAAGCATTAAGTGTCAATCAGGTTTTTCACACAAGTAAAGTCTTAGTGTGTGTTATTCTTGCTTAAGACTTTATTTATTTGCTTGAAATTGTCAATCAATTTTATTGATTATAAGATTGCATAATTTTTCCTAAATTCATTGGTAGTGTGTATTTCTATTATTTTAACTTTCTGTCCAAAACATTTGCCTATTAGTCAGTTGATGGTATCTTTAATGGATTTATAAGTGCTATTTGTGTAGTTTGTAATTTTTATAATTATTTTCCTTTTAATAAATACTTTTATTTACTTAAATTGATAGTTTTGTCTTGTTACTAAAATTACTAGAGAGAATCAGGAGGTGGTACTTCTGCCCAATCTTTTGTTATTAGAAGGGTTTAGTAGCAAGTATTTTCTTCACATTTTGACCCTTTGCCTGCTGTATTTAAGTACAGTGGAAATTTGATTTTATGTTTCTATTTCACAACGTATGGCTTACATCATCAACTTTTCTATATCTCCTACATTTTTGTTTTTCATTCTGTTACAAAAAAATACTATAGGACAGGCAAAGGCACAAAGGATAGAATGGTTAAGAAAAAAATGATACCTTTACAAAATCATAGTAAAACCAATGTAATCAGAGTTTCTTTTTTCCCTATGGATGATTCACTTGGGAATTTTGAAGGAAGAGGTTGTTACAGTGGAAATATAACCATCTTTGCTACCTTCCCCACCATGAGCCCTCTATATAGTTAATAATTACTAAATCCCTCCCATTAGGTACCCCTTGGCTTCCTTTTTTGTTTCCATAGTATTATTCTAACTTAGGACTATATTTTTTCACACCTAGGCTATCTTTATTTGCTTTCCTGTCTTTTTCTACCTTCTAATCCATCCTGTACTCTGCTGGAAAATTAATCTTAGGAAATGAAACAACAGCAACAATACTTGGTTCATGTACGGTCTTAATGAAAAAAAATTTATTTCCTATAGCCTTTAAGACAAGGCCCTTCACAGCGTGGTATCTTCTTACCTTTGTATTTCTCTCCATTTCTTTTACACAGACCAGTTGCTCTGTGCAAAGAATAATTATATTGAAGAATAATTGGGCCATTCTCTACCACTTCTTATCTTTTATATCATCCATATTGTTGCTCATGGTTTTCACTCATTTGGAACATTCTTTTTTTCTTTTTTCTTTCCTTTTTTTTTTTTTTTAAGATTTTAATTTTAAGTGATCACACCCAGCATTGGGCTTGAACTCGCAACCCTGAGATCAAGAGTTGCACGCTCCCCCCCAACTGAGCCAGCCAGGTGCCCCAGAACATTATTTCTTTCTATTTGTTTATTTGTTTAAATAGTCTCTTTTAAGGAAATTTGAATAATAAAAACAAAATCTTCCATATTTACCCATGTAGTTACCATTCTATTGCTCTTTGTTGCTTTGCATAGATCCAAATTTCTATCTGGAATGATTTTCTTTTGCCTAATATTTAATATTTCTTGTAGTGCAGGTCTATGCATCATGAATTCTTTCAACTTCTGTGTGTCTGAAAAACTCTTTGTTTCATCTTCATTTTTAAGATTTTTATTCTGGTTGGAGAATTTTAGGTTGACAGTTGTTTTTTATTTTTCCTTTTAAAACTCCACTGTCTGCATTATTTCCAATGAGAAATCTGCTGTCACCCTTAGCTTTGTCCCTCTATATGTGCTGTGTCTGTTTTTTTCCAACAGCTTTAAAAGTATTCTTTTTATCTTTATTATTGATTTTGAGAAGTTGGATTGTAGTTTTCTTTATATTTGTGCCGAGGGTTTATCGTACTTCTTGGATATGTTGGTAGGTGATTTTCGACCAATTTGGAAACTTTTTGGCCATTATTCATTCAAATATGTTTTCGATCCTTCCCTGCCTTTCCTCTCTTTAGAGATTCTAGTTATATATTTACTCGGCTATTTGAAATTGCCTACAGATCACAGGTTGTTTTTTCATTTTTTAAAATTATTTTTTCTCTGTGTTGTATATATTTTCTATTCTAGGTCTTCAGGTTTATTAGTCTCTTTTCTACAATGTCTAATCTGTCATTATTCCCATCTAGTGTATTTTTCATCTCAGACATTGTAGTTTTCATCTCTGTAAGTGTGATTTTGGTCATTTGGTATCTTCCATGTCTCTCTATTCAAACTTTTTGAACATCTGGAATACAATTATAATAACTCTCAGTGTCCTTGTTTGCTATTTAAAAAATCTGTGTCAGTTTTGGGTTGGTTTTTATTGATTTGAATTTTGTCCTCACTGTCATATATTTTCCTCCTTTTATCCAGAATAGCCTGAAGGTGGTTAAAGGGTAGAAGCAGGGAGATTAGCTTTTATGCGATTGCCTCTAGGCAATAAAAGATGATGGATTGTTACACCAGAGTGGTAGTGGTGGAGCTGGTGAGGAGTGGTTGAATTCTAGGTATATTTTGAAGGGAGAGTGAACAGGATTTGCTGATAGTTGGATAAGGGGCATAAAAGAATGAGATGGGTAAAGTTGACTCCAAGGTTTTCATAATGAGCAACTCAAAGGATGGAATTCATTTCTAGACATTGAGAAGACAATGGGAAAAGCAGGTTTTGGAAAGACCAAGAATTAAATTTTTTTTTAAATACTGAGTTGAATATTAGACATCCAAGTAGACATGTTGATGAGTAAATTGTGTATATGAGTCAGGAGTTCAAGTTGGGGATACCAGAGTGGGTGATGTAAATTTGGGACTTCTTAGCATGTAGAAGATACTCAAAGTCATGACACTGGATGTATCACCAAGAGGATGCACACGGTTTAGATATATTTCTGTGATGTGGAAGAAACCAGCAAAGGAGACTAAAATGGACTCCAGGAAGAAGAAAGTGAAGAGTGTGGTTGCCTAGAAGCCAAGCAAAAAAAATGTGTTTCAAGGAGTAGAGAGAAGGAACAAGTGCAGCTGATAGTAAATCATAGTAAAATGAGGACTGAGAACTGAATATTGGATTTGGCAACATGGAGAGTAGGTTCTTTGCATGTTTGGGGTGAAATCTGATTTGAGTAAGTTCAAAGGAAAATGGGAAGAGAAAAATTTGTAGGTAGCAAATGTAGATAGCTATATAGAGGATGATAAAAAATGGGATACCAGCTGGAGAGAGATACTGGGTCAAGTGTGTTGTTTTTGTCATTTTTATTGGTCTGTGTTTTTTTTTTAAACAGGTGAAATAATTGCACGTTTATATGCTGATGGGAATGATCATATGCTGGTGGTAATGATCTAGTGGGTAGGGAAAACAGATGAAGAGAAAGGGGAGAGTTGCTGAAATGATGTCTGTGGGCAGACAAGAGAGGGATGGGGTTTAAGCTACAAGTGTGTTAGGTAGGTGTCTGGATAGTTCATGTGTAATTATAGAGTAATGTGAGTGGAGATGTGGTGGGAGCTGGTAGAACTTTTCTAATTGCTTCTTTCTAAATGAAATAAGAAACAAAACTTTTCATCCAGGTGAGGGCAGGAAATGGAGTGTTGGAGATTGGAGGAGAGAAAAGCTATGAAATAATTAACTAGGAGAGTAGGAAAATGAAAGATCTGTGGAAATGCGGTCACTATTAAGGACCCCTTGAGATCAGTGGTCATGAATTTCAAGTGGATCTTTCAGCATGTTCTTCATTCATATCCATCTTCATTGTACAGGTGTGAAGTAGCTGGAGAGTTGGATTCAACCAAGGTTGGAGTTTGCTCGGCTGGGACAAGGAAGTGAGATGAGGACAGAGCTGTGCTTATGAAGACGGACGATGGAATTTTAGTTTATGGGACATAGGGAAGTAAGGGGCAGGGCAAACATGATAGGTGAATGAATTTTTGGAGTCAGTGCTGAACAAGGAATTATTGGGTCATAGGGTTGAAGTAAAGAATGGGAGCTGCTATCAGAGAGTGGAATTTTTGACATTGGGGTCATGGTAGGATTTAGTTACTGGTAATGAGAAGTTTATAATGTGACCATTGTCTGGGATCAAGTGTAGGAACTCAAAGAGCCAGGCGATCGGGATGTGTGGAAGAATCATATGTGCTGGTGATTTTCAAACATTTTTGAATTTTTAAATCCTTTTAGAGTATACACACCCTCCTTTTCATACATACACAGAAAGTTTCAGGCAACAGCTCCTCCTTATGCTTTGCCTTCCAGAATACATTGGTCAAGACTCAATGAATTGGTTAGTAAAACACTGATTTGTGTTAATACTAAAATCACCAAGAATTAATTCCAGGACTACTATTGGAAAGAAAAGAAGTTAAGCCCTTTAAGGAAGGGGAGGGGCAGGGGCGCCTGGGTGGCTCAGTCGTTGGGCGCCTGCCTTCGGCTCAGGTCATGATCCCAGGGTCCTGGGATCGAGCCCCGCATCGGGCTCCCAGCTCCGCGGGAAGCCTGCTTCTCCCTCTCCCACTCCCCCTGCTTGTGTTCCCTCTCTCGCTGTGTCTCTCTCTGTCAAATAAATAAAATCTTTAAAAAAAAAAAAAAGGAAGGGGAGGGGCAAACTTGACTGGCATGTATATAAATACTCAATATTGGGAATAAAATATGTTGGGGTGTTTGGGTACTAGCTCAAAGACACAACAGAAATCTTGCATTTTGGTGACATTTATGTTTCTGGTGTTCTCTATGGCTATTTTTCAAAATTGATTTGTCCTCTTTTAGAATGACTGGAGGAATGCTCAGTGGATCAAAATAAACTTCATCATTTCACTGTCCTTATTATAATCTTCAGAAGATTATGTACAAATCCATGTAATGAGACCCTTTAAAACAAAGTATAGAGAAAAGCTGTCTGCATTGTAGGAAGGAGTTGTGCCTTAGCTTAGACGTGAAATTCATAGGTGGAGATGAATGGAAAGAATGGCTAAATGAAGAAGCTTGGAAGTGCTCATAAGTTGGAGTAGTAGTTATTTTCATAAACACCCATAGAAACATTTGATTGGGTATAAATAGTAAAAGTCAAGACATTTGCAGACAGAATGAGAAGTTACAGTTTTTTTCCTGCTTTGTGGAGATTCCCTAGAGAAAGAGAAGCTCCAGGAATTATTAAAGTAGAAAGAATGAGAAGAATAGCAAAATTTAGCTCTTTTTTGTTTGTGATTGATAGGCAACTTAGAGGAAGGTGAAATCATAGAAACTGATATTTGTAGTAGAGTAATGGTGGGGAGTATCAAGAAGATCGTCTTGGAAGCAGACAGTGGAAAAGCCTGGGGGATGTTGTTGAGGTCTCGGCTCTGAACCTGGCTTTCTTGGGAAGTTGCGGTTGGGGCATTACAGGAGAAGAAACGGCTAAGGTAATGTTGCCTGGAAGATCCTCAGAGGAGGGAAGCACAAGGAAATGTTTCTGGGAGGCAGAGAGAAAAATACCCCCACATAAAAAACGTCTATGCATTTTCTTTCCTTAAAAAATGACTCAGCGGTTATAGTGTTGTGTGTACTAATTGTGAATGTATACGTCTTCTAGGCGCGTTGGATCGCTGTGTGATGGGGATCACAGCAGTGGAGATACTAAATGCCTGCGACGAAGCAGTTCCTGCTGCAGTTGACTCTCTCAGTCATCCGGCAGTCAACCTAAAGCAGGCCATGACACGGCGTAGTCTGGCCGCTCTTAAAAACATGGCCCATCATAAACTACAGACTCTTGCAACTAACCTCTTGGCTTCTGAGGCCTCTGACAAAGTAAGTTCTGTGTGTGGGTTCATGTGTGTAGCCCCCATCCTACTCCGTTTCATAACACAGTTTTGGCATGGCTTAAGGAATAACTTTTGGGAGATGACATTGATGAAAAATAAGCTTCTGATTTTGTGTAGGTCTGACCAACATCGTTTTTGCATATTTCAAGTATTTGGCTTTTTTTTTTTTTTTTAAAGTAGGTTATTCTTACCACTTAAAATATTTTAAAATGATTCCTATGGAGTTAAGGGACTTGAATCTGAAATTAGAGCAAACATTTTTCATATAATCTGTCTTTATGGTTTTCTGACAGTCTTCCTGTCGAAAGATTGAGCACTAGCTAATATCTCTAGGAAGAAAAAATAATAATTTAGGTACAATTAAGATGTTTCTAATTGTGGCTGCTCATTTTTTTTAAAGTCAAAGATTCTGATTTTAGTAAGGTTAGGCCATTATGGAGATATAGGAGGATATTTGAGAATAGGTATGGCGGAGTTGCACAAGCACTGTAAGACCCAAGCTCAATCACACTTTCCCCACTGATACTCCCATTACGACATCCGTTACTTCTTCAGTTAATAGAAGATTACCCTACGAAAAGAAGAACAAATAATCCCAATTCATTAATGGGTTACTTGTCTTCAGTTTTATAGAGGCCAGCCACTATTTGGTTTGTGGTATTTGTGTTCTGTGGTATTGTTAGAAGTCGCTTGTCTCTGGTAAGGTCTAAGTGAAACTTACAGACAGTCCCAGCATTTCATCGGAGTCACATCTTAAAATTCCCAGCTGCATCTAAGTATTCATTAGAATTATTAGTAGGTAACACAAGTACTGTCATTTTCATTTTCTTATTCTGGATTCCTTTTTTTTTTAGTTAGACATGTGGCTAAATAACAAACAGGTTGAAAGGCTCATCTGCAAACTTGAACATTTGCCCATGAATCAGTGGTCAGTGCTGATGACATAAAATGCTGTAGGTGGTTCCAGTGACCCATGTCCTCTAGGAATTGGCAGTAATCTTTGATCATTCTGTCTTTCCCCAAGATATTAAATGCTTTATCGGCTTTGTTGTATGTTTCATAGATCAGAATTATGAAATCCTTCTTCATTTTCTTTCATGCTTTCTGTCCTGTGTTCTGAAGTTTGAATAGAAATCACAACTTAAATGCATTTGCTGTGCTTATAATTTTCTTTCAAGAGATTATATAGACGTCCCTAGCAATTCAGTGTTCATAGCACATTGTTTGATGTTCTATATAATTTTAATTCGGTGCCAATTTATGAAATAGTATATGTAAGGGCAAGTATATATGTTATATAGTTTTCAAATATATTTTTTTTCTTGTTGGTATCACCTAGAAATAAAAATTTGGAAACTTAATTATACAGTTGGAAAATTGAAGAAAAATAAATGGTACAGTAACATTTATGAATGGCTTTTGTAAGTGGTCATGGTCCATTATGTGATTTTTACAATCTTGTTTGTCCCTGTTTTAATAGTGCATTTTATAGGGCAATTAGTGATAAAAGCACCAGATATCAGAGACACTACACTTATGTATTGTAAAATATATTGCTTGTGAACCTCCTCAGTCTTGTAGCAGTGGTAATTGTTGCCTGGCCTACAAGGAAAACAATTATAGGAGGGGGGAAAGGCTTAGGAAACTGAGGCTGCAGGAGGGTAATCACTTTATGAAAAATGTATGTTGGCTGGACCATTAGAGATTTCTCTAACTATTTTCTCATGTTGAATTTGAGGCTCCTTCTGAGGGGAATATTTAAAGAGTTGTCCTCTGGATGGCTTTTTAACCTCAGGAGAAATAAAACCCACCCAAAAGTTTAAAAAAACAAAACAAAACATAACTAAGAGCCTCTCAGTGGTATAGGACTGACTCTAAGATTTGGGAACTAAGTTTTTTCATGGTCTCTCAATGGAAAGTGAAATCTTTATGGGAATACTGTATAGAAAGAATCCCACCTTTTCCTTGTTAGACTGGTGTTAGCAGTTGAGCTATTTGGAAAAAAACATATTATATATTGCTAATTTTGTTAATTATGGCAGACATGTAGAGCCTTGCAAACAAAAATAGGGAATTTTTTTTTAAAAGATTTTATTTATTTGATAGAGATTGAAAGCATGAGCATGGGGAGGGGCAGAAGGAAAAGCAGACTCCCCACTGAGCAGGGAGCTGGACGCTGGGCTCCATATCAGGACCCTGGGATCACGACCTGAGCCGAAGGCAGACGCTTAACGACTGAGCCACCCAGGCGCCCCAAAGATAGGGAATTTATTCTCCTCTGATTCTTTTCTTTCACTAGAAGATCAAGAGGATGTTAAGTGGAATTATTCCTAGGACTGCATTGAATCTTTGAAAGATGTGTGTATTTGAACCGCTGTGTGTTTCTCTTATGACATGTATCTTAATTTCCTCTGTGTTATAATAACTTATATGCTTCTCTGATTCTCCCCACTGAAATTCAGCCTTCCTGCAGGCAGGGATTGTGACTTATTTATTGCTCTTTCCCTCATGACATCTAGTAGCAGCTGTGCAATAAATATGCATTGAATTGGATGATGTGTAACAGAAAGCTCGGAAGGCCTCTGCTTCAGCCTCTTTGCCCGGGTCTTCTCCCTTCCCTCATAGTTGATTGTCTTGGCTTGGTGATCAGATCTATTCCTGTTCGGGAAGCCTTAGATGTGGAACATTTATTAATCACCTTTGCCCTCCGTTCAGTTTTGCATTCTCCCTTGTGGTTTTAGTGAGCGAGGCTGTCCAGGCATAACTCATTCTCCTTCTTTGCTATCTCTGTATTGTCAGCAGTCCAACACATCCTGCAGAATCTGTCAGCGAGTCCCTCCCCTTTACTTCTTTTCCTTATGGCTCTAGAGCAGGGTTTCCCAGCCTCAGCACTACTGACATTTTGGGCTGGATAATTCTTTGTTGTGAGGGGCTGTCCTGTGTATTGTAGGATGTTGAGAATCATTTTTCCTGTACCCACTACATGTCAGTAGCACCCTCTCTTGCTCAGGTGTTACCATCAAAAATGTTTTGAGTTATGGCCAAATGCCCCATGTGGGGCAAAATTGTGTCTGGTTTAAAAACATTGCTCTGGAGAAAAAAGGTTGAGAAATGGTAGAGATCCTACATCCTATATCTTATGTTTCCTTTCCTGTCCCCACCCTTGCTTCTTTACTCCCTCTTCTCTGAGGATAGTGAAGCCATCCCCAAACCTTATCCTCTCTGCCCCTATGGCAGAATTAGTTCTTGTGTTCTCTTTGTACTCAATACCTTCCTGGTCAGACCTTTCCTTAAATCACTTTACTTTGTATAGGGTATTTTTTTTTCCTTTCTCTGTATCTGTTTTCTCTGTTAGATTTTAAGCTTCTTGAGGACAGGAGCTGAGTTTCTCATATTTTTATTTTCAGTGCTTTATGTAGTACCTGAAGCATAGGAAATACCCAAGAAACATAGTGTGAAGTTAGCTTGGAGGAATAGATTGGAATCATATTGTGTAATCTATTTGAATGCAAAGCTGAGGACTTGCCTTAGTGGGTAGAAATACGATATTGAATAGTTTTTTTTTTTTAAGATTTTATTTATTTATTTGACAGAGAGAGAGAGAGACAGAGTGAGAGAGAACACACAAGCAGGGGGAGTGGGAGAGGGAGAAGCAGGCTTCCCACCGAGCAGGGAGCCCGATGTGGGGCTCGATCCCAGGGCCCTGGGATCATGACCTGAGCCGAAGGCAGACGCTCAACAACTGAGCCACCCAGGCACCCCGATATTGAATAGTCTTAAAAAGAGATCTCTGTTTAAGAAATATTTTGCCGTATCTGACATTTGTATGTCAGACACTTACAAATATTGCCATGGGAAATGAATTGTGAGGCTGTTGGGTTGATAGAGTGAGAGGCAGTGGGGACAAGGATATGATTAGGTAGAGGAAATGTTGAAGAAGGAATGGCTTGGAAGCTCTTGTGTGGGTTGAATAAATAGGAATGATAAGCAAGAGAAGAGTTGAGACATACAAGCTGATTTCAGAGATCCAAGCCTGGCTGAAGGGAGAATGGCAGAGATGTTAACAGATGATACAGACAACTCACAGAATAGCCTTTCAGATTGGTTGTAATAGGAGACATCTGCCTTTTGTTTGTAGTGGTGGGAGATGGGGTGTGTACAAGGGGAGCAAACATCCTCTAGGAAAGAAGTGGCATGAGAGTGAGAGTAGGGGTGGGATTTTTTTCCCCCAAAATAAACACTAGAGTAAGAGAATGGATTAGACTGTAGTCCATATTTTGGGATGCCTGCTGTCATTAGAGTATTCCGGATATGCTGTGAGTTAGTTATTATCATCCTTCAGATTTGCCAATGATGAACCTAAAAAAACACTTGGTTAGACAGGCATTGCAAACTTTTTCTATAAAGCACTAGATAATAAAAATTTTAGGCTTTGTGAACCATACAATCTATGTCACAATGATTCAACTCTGCCATTATAGTGTGAAAGCAGCCACAGACAATAGGTAGATGAATGACTATGACTGACTTCCAGTAAAACTTTATATACACAAATAGGCAATGGGCTGGATTGGCCTCTGGGTCATCGCTTGCTGCACCTGCATCGGAGAATGGCATTATTAATAACAAGATTGTGGATACAGTTCTTCCATGGAGTAGCCTTTGCTTCCTTTTTGAAAAGCACTTCAAAGGAGTGGTTAAGAACCTGGGTTCTGGTGACAGGCGTATCTGTATTTAAATTACATCTCTGTAACTTGCTGCCTGTGGGTGACCTTGGACAAGTAAACTGCAATGGCCTAGTTCACACATATAACCGAAAATGAAGTTTTGAAGGAAGCAAGGTCAACAGTTGATCAGAGATGTGAGAAAACATTAAGACTTGGGGAATAAATAAGAGTGGAGTTAGTAATTAGGGAAGTCATTGGTGATCATTAGGAGAGCCACTTTGGTAGAGTTAGTTGGGTCAGAAATCCTGGTACAATGAACTAAGAATGAGGATGAGATAAAGTAGAGGTGGAAATCGTGGAAGACATTTGCTTTTGGAGGATAAAAAACAGAGTAGTAGCTTCAGTGGCTGCAGAGGTAAGAGCCGAGTTTTACTGTGTTAGGAGCTCACTGAACGTTTTTGCGGGTAGAGGAGGTATTGGTGGAGCCCTGTCAGAGGACATGGTGGTTGATAGAGTTAACTGGAGAATTCGCCCTGACTAGATGTTGTTTCCTTTTAATTGGTAATGATGAAAGAGAGGGAGGTGAATATAACCAAGTTAATATTCAGTGGAAGAGGAGCAAAGTAGGCTGTAGTATCTGTTAAAAGATAGGAAGTGGTTTTAATCCCTTGAAGGCAGAGCCATCTTTATTTTAATGCCGTGTAACACCCAGCATAAGTCGTGTATTGGACTAGGAATTAGAAGATTTATAAACTAAACATAGCTAGTAAATCATAGATAGCATGTGGTGGGATTTGATGTCTGCGTAAAGTAATATGTTAAGGAGATGGTCTAAGCACATCAGGTGGTCTTTTTGATGAACTTTCTCATAAAGCATTTGCCACAGACACTGGTTCTTGGTGAGGAGATCTTGGGGGATACTTGGGGTCAATGGGATTTTACTAGTGGAGCTAGAAAGCCTTTAATGTCATGACAATCATTTCTTAAGCCTAGTGTGTGTAATTTTCTGTTTGGCACCTTTATATCTTAGGCATTGTGTACAACAGTCACCCTATTTATATTAAAAGATCACGAGGCTGAAGAAATTGAAAAATGACCAGGATGATTTATCTCTTACATTACATTTCTCTCTCTGTTGTCTAATTAGTCAAAAGCCTGAAAAAAAAAAAAAATGAACGGGCTATATTTCCAAAGGTCAGTAGCTTTGTATTCTGTGTAACTAGGTGAGAGAATGGAATTTAGAAGTTAAATATAACCTACTGAGAACATGCTCTGTGTTTCTTTGCTTACAAAATTCACTTAAAAAAATTTTATACTGATTGAATTGACTTTATGATTTGCTGTGAAAAGGGCGCTGTAAGGTACAGACAGGGACAAGCCATATGACGTTATATACGGGATACAGGCCTTGTCTGGTGAACTGTTTATGGCCTTAGAAAAATTCTTATGATATGTCTGACCTTTGAAGAATCAATCAAACTTGCTTAACATTCTACTCCAAAAATTTAATGAATATTTTCATAGAAAATAAGAATATGTTGGTTGTATATTTATTATATATTTATAAGTATATATAGATTTCATTTTTGGTTGTTTTAAGTGGTTATTAGAACAAAAATTTTACATTACACTAATTGTTGTCTAGTCTTTAATAAATAAAGGAACCTTAGTGATCTGTCCAGTCTTCCATAAGAAAACTAAGGGGTCAATGTCTCTGACTGTAGGAGGGAAATAAACTTCATTGAGTCCCTATGTGATGGGTGATTCTCTTTAATGGGGATAATAATTAGAAACCAAATCTGGATGCTGCATGCACTCATTGCTCCTGGGATGACATTGCATCCAAGCCGTGTCAGGAGACAGAGCTAGATTATATGTGTCTGTTTATGCACACACATCTGTGTTCCTCTATTTTCCTAGATACAGTAAATACCATCGGTTAACCGTGTTACCTCCACATCTAATCAGACACCACAGTGTTTGTTCTAGCCTCTCTTCCTGATACACTGTAACTCTCTTCTCCAGCTGTGAGAAACCTCATTCCCACTATTTTCAGTGTATTTACTGTCTTCATGACTCACAGTGGGGTTACATCCCAGTAAACCCATTGTAAATGGAAAATCTCTTAAGTCGAAAATGCATTTAATACACCTAACCCCCCAAACATCATAGCTTAGCTCAGCCACCCTTACCCATGCTCAGAACACTTACATTAGCCTGCAGTTGGGCAAAATCATCTCACACAAAGCTTATTTATAACGATGTTAAGTATCTCATGTAATGTACTGAATACTGCAATGAAAATGAAAAGCGGAGTTTGCATGGGCAGAGATGATTGTCAGTGTGTCTGTTGTTGACCCTCATGCATGCTGCCCGACTGGGAGCCAAGACCATCACCCTTGCCCACTGTCACGGGAGAGGGTCCCATCTCATGTCCCTGGCCCAGGGCAAGATCCACATTCAAACTTCCAAGTAGGGTCTCTACTGAATGTTTATCGCTTTCACTCCATCATAAAGTCAAAGAATCATAAGTCAGGGGCCATCTGTATTTCTTTGTTCAATTTGCCCTTTATGTAAACAGTTTCCAGTGCAGCCCAAGCCTCTTTAGGTATGCCAGCACCTTTTCCGCAAAGGAAAAGAAGCTTCATTTCCTTTTTATCCTTAACATTGTCCTTTTTTTCACCTTCTGCTTCTCTTGAGGCATTATTGTTTGTATGTATTTACTCTTGTGTTTCTTTCAGTTGAGGCTTCATTGCTAACGTGATGTCTTATTTGTAATTCTTTTTGAGTTCAGTCATTTCATTTATGATTTTTCTAATACTCATTTATGTTGTTCTTTCATGTTGAGTATCATTTTAAAAATGTTCTTCAGCTTGTTTTGAAATAAGCACATTCATTTTATCTGTTTTTGGAGCATGTCTGTTTCTTTCGGGTTCTTACTCTTTTTAATTATCATAATTTGACCTCAGTGCTTTTCTGTTGCTGACTTTTTTTTCTTTGCGAAGTAGTCTCCTGGACTCTGTGAATGATTAGTTCAGATAGTTTTTCTAACTTCACAGAACTTCCTTTTTTGTTGTTGCACGCAGTTCAAAAATACGGTGGCTCACTTTCTGACATCTCCTAACACCATTCCTCACCTCTTTTTTTCAGGTGGGGGGAATTACCTGTCAGTTTTGATTGCATTCTTAGTAGTTTCTCGCTCCCGGGGGCCCTTTCCTGAAGGCAGCCGTGAAGCAGCAGTGTTGCGCGTGGACGGGGTCTGCCACGGGCCAGCCCCTCATACCTTGTTCCTGTGGGCCCTTGCATTCACTTGCTGCGGAGGTGGCTAAACCTCTCCCACGGTCAGCTGTTGTTTTTAAATGGGCCCACTGTATTTTCCTGATAAATGTCGGTTAGCATTTTGGGGTTTGCCTATCAGATCTGTCGCATACTTCACTACTCCCTTTCCTTCGTCCTGCAGAGATGCCAGATACCAGATAGATCTTGTAGCTGTTGGTGGGTTTTTCCACCTGCTTGAATTTTGGGATTTTTGGATATATTTTGTCACCTCATTTTGTTGAAAATGTTCTCAGTACATTTGGTTTATTCTAATATTGCTCTATTTCTGTGTGAGGATTTGGAAAAATACAATAACTATTCTGCCATCAGTGCCATGATCTTTCCAGAATCCCTTTGAGTTTCTGTATACTTGATGTTAATTGTAAGATTCAGTAATGAATTAGTTAAGGAGAAATTGTATTAAACATTCATTTTTAAATCTTAATTGTGTATTTATTATTGAACTAGATGAGGCACATCTGTGAATATGTTTTCTCTATTCTGGGTCAGTTGTGGGTTTGAATTTAAAGGACTGTTTATGTGAGAACATCCTTAAGCTACTGGCAAGTGACAGAGTCCTTCAGTCTGGGCTGGAATTTTCCTCATGTATTGACCCACCTATTGCCCATATCCACTATCTCACAACGTAGTGGTTAGAGAGAATGACTTCAGACTCTACAGTGAACAATCAGTGACTTTTTTTGTTTTGTTTTGCCACTTCTTCCCTCTGTATTGTTTGTCAATTGGTATCTAAACATTTCTAGAATGAAGATTTTAGAATTTAATGTGAGGCTTTTGGTAAAGAGATTCCTTAAGGAATAATAAACTTAAAATTCTTTTGGAACCATAAATGTAATTTGAAAAGATTTAAGGTTATTGATTAGGCACAGGTATATAGGTAAGGTAATTGGGATCAATTTCTGAACATACATTATTACATTGCTATTATAACAAGCACCATAAGTACAAGAAAGTCAAAGAAGTCCAGCTGCGCTGTCTCCCTCCTCCTTCCCTATTTTCCTCTTTTTCCATCCCCCTTCCACAATCCATCCATCATATTACATTAATCATTCCTCCTCCTTATCTCTGTACAAGTGGTTCACATTCCTTTCATGTATTTATGTCCTAATTCTGTTGTTGTCTCTTATTCTCTCTTCATATTTACCTCACATTCATGGTACTCTCACACACATTAGAAAGTACACTCTTGTTGGTTGTGAGTGCAGTGCTCTCCTGTGTGTGTGTGTGTGTGTGCGCGCACGCACGCCCATGTGCACTTGCATCATGTGTGGCTATTTCATAGAGTTTGGAATGAATGCTTCGAAGATTTCCAACTCAGGTTATTTTTTCACCAACTTTTTCTCCAGTTCCACAGTAACGAGTTTTAAGTTGCTATAAATACCATTAAGGAATAAAACTAAACTCTAAAAACTAACTACATATTTAATTGAACTTACTACATTTTTTGATGATTACAGGATTTTTAGTTCTCTTCCTTTTTTTTAAGGATCCCTAAATTAGACAGGACTGGATTTACTGTGATCCTTGCATAACACCGTCAAATAATGACATATATGAGGGAGCTACCCTTCTTTTTTTTTTTTTTTTTTTTTTTAAAGATTTTTATTTATTTTTTGACACACAGAGACAGTGAGAGAGGGAGAAGCAGGCTTCCCGCTGAGCAGAGAGCCTGATGCAGGGCTCTATCCCAGGACCCTGGGATCAGGACCTGAGCCAGAGGCAGACGCTTAACGACTGAGCCACCCAGGCACCCCATGGGAGTTCCCCTTCTTGAAACGTAACAAGCCCTGTGGCTCTTGTGTTTATTGGCCCTCTGTCTTGTACATAATAGGTGTTTGATGGATTTATGAATGGAATTCATAGTTCATATTAAATGTAATTCATCATATTATTCTGAACTAAGAAAAAATCAGTCTTATTTTATGATGGTTTTAGCACACTTTTGTTTCTCTTTGGAAGTACATTAACAATCCACAGTGTACCTGAGAAGAAATTCAGATTGTTGGGCAGTGTCTGAGATACAGCAAAGGAGAAATTCCTTTTACCATCTCACATAATAAATCAAATGGCAGACTGTTGAGACAATAGGAACAGTAGATAGATTTAACCCTATGACCTCAACAGCCAGATCTTTGTAGCCCTTATGTATGATACTTTATATTTAACTCTTATTTGGGAACTTGAAGGTATTTTGAAGTAATTTGATAGAAATATAAAGATTTGTAGCTAAATACCAATGTGTTAGTACCTTGGGTAAGATATAATTTCTTCTAATATGCTTGAAATATCTGTTCTTTATTAGACTGTATAAAAGATTTTCAAACTTCTTGACTTTTATAGCCTCTGTTAGAAAATAATTGAATCAGTCTAGTTCAGTAAACATTTATTGACTACTAGGTACTGTGTTTGGCCCTGGAGAGCCAAAATGAATAAGACATGATATTGACCCTCAGGAAATATAATCAGCTAAATACAATGCAGAGGAGTAAGCGAGATGGCTGAGAAATGTAGAAAGTATTGCGGAGACCTGGACTAGCCTGAGGTGATCAGGATTGGCTGCTTGGAGGAGGGTACGTTGAAGAATGAGTAGAATGTAGTCAGGTGATGCATGGAGGTGGGTTGCGGTAGGTTCTGGGAAGTGGGGAATACTATATGTGTTCAGCATTGCTGGAGGGTTGAAGAGAGGAGAGACAGAAAGTGGTGTGAAATGAGGCCGGCCGGTCCATGCTTACCATGTGAAGGTGCGTAAACTTTAGCTTTTGCCTCTGTGGCTTTCACACTTAAAAAAACAAAATCATTAGAATCCTTCCTTCAGAAAGAATTTTGTATGAGAGCAAGTGTGTGCAACAGATACAAGGGAATGTAGAGGAGAGCTTAAATTCAAGAATTTTTTGTGAGTGATATTTGGCAGGCCTTAGTGATTAATTAGGTGCAGGTGCTGAGTGAGGTTGATTCACAGGTT
Source organism: Neomonachus schauinslandi (assembly GCF_002201575.2). Taxonomy (NCBI): domain Eukaryota; kingdom Metazoa; phylum Chordata; class Mammalia; order Carnivora; family Phocidae; genus Neomonachus; species Neomonachus schauinslandi. The sequence goes on along the minus strand of NC_058416.1, from coordinate 18,485,279 downwards.
TTCTGATTGGGTGATTGAATAGAAATTGGCTCTATCGAGTGTGATATCAAATATAGGAGCAGGTTTTGTGGGGGATGATGATGAGTTGCTTTGTAGATGATGGAGGGGTGTGGTGTTGGTTATATGGATTGAGGAATCTCCAATGGATACCTGGTACTTAAAACCACGGAATGCCGTGAGATTATTCAGAGGTAGCAAATGGGCTGAGATAGACTCTTGGGATACTAACCTTAAGGGGAGGAAGTGGAAACACTTTAGAGAAGTGTGAAGAGTTTGAGGAGAACCAGGAGATTATGCTGACTTGCAAACTGAAGGGATCAAAAATTTTGAGAAGGGTAGAGAGTGATTAGTTGTATCAAATGTTATAAATGTTCAGTATTGGAAGGGTTGAAATGTGTTTGTCAGTGAGGTCATTAGTACCCTTTTCCAGAACTGCTCCTCAGGATGTTGGGGACAGAAGCTTGAGTGTGGTAGGTTCAGGAGTGAATGGGAAGTGTGGAAATAGAAACAGCAAATGTAGGATACTTACAAAAAGTTTGATTAAGGGAAGGAGAAAGAATAGCTAGAGGAAAATGCAGTTTGCGAGGGGTGAGAATGTTTGTGGATTAGGGTTAAAGAGCCAGTAGATAGAGGAACATTCTAGATTAGCATAGGGAGGAGGTAATTGATGAAGCTAGCTTCCCAGGAAATGAGAGAGTGGCAGATTGCAAAGGCCGAGGGAAGGCAATTGGCTTTGACCTGGAGGAGAAAGACTTTATTTTCTGAAATTGAAGAGAGGGAGGAGCAGACTGGATGTCTGGGTGGGTATATGTTTCTATGTGAAGTGGATGGGAATTGAAAAGAGAACATTCCTAAAACCTTCACATTTTTTCAAGAGGTTATAGGTAAGATTGTGAGGAGTGAGAACCCAGGTAGGGACTCGATGAGAGAGGTAGAGATGGGGGAGGGAGAGGGGAAGCTAGGGATGAGTAAGAGGATTGACTATGAATTTGTAGTTGTAATGGGCCATAATTAGCTATAGTAAAAAATACAGGAAAAAGTATAAGGTAAATTTTATCACCACTCCTGAATTGCAGTTCTGTAATTCAGAAGTTAAAGGGCCATTGAGGATGTAATTGTAAGAGATTGATATGATTAACCAGAAGTTCTAGGCTTGTGAGGGAAGGAGTGCAAAAGAGGATGAGGCTGATAGTTTTTGACAAAATTGTGGAATCCAGGGATTGAATGCCTCTATGATAATGGTTCCCAGACTGTTGCAAATTGAAATCATCTGAGGATCTTTAAAAACTGGTGCCTCGCTCCTTCTCACGGGCTTTGTGATTGGATTGGTGTGCATGCAGCCTGTGCATTGGGAATGTTAAAGTTCCCCCGGTGACTGTAATGTGCAGCAGTGTGCGAACCACTGCTCTGGAAGGTTGAAGAGCAGGTATGGTGGAAGGTCTGGATCTAGAGAAGATTGTGGTCAATGTGGAGGTACTGACGCTCAAGATATCTGAGGTGAGGACACATTCAGCTGAAGTGGGCTGCAGTCGAGACAGCCACCGAGTTGGGAGGGCAAGTATGGTCTCCATCTTTGGCACAAAATGACCCTGAAGCCCACTTTCCCGGTACTTCCTGCTTTTCACTGGGTGAGCGCTCTGTGAGAAGAGAGGGCAGTGCCCTCTGGCAGGCTGATTGGGGAACAAGCAATAAGGCTCAAACATGTCTTATTCTTGTTTTTAGAAATAATAGTGCAAAACATGGTTGATGCAAGTAAAAAACCCAAAACAAAGTAACAAAACTAATGGGAGCTTGCTTATTTATTTATTTATCCATCTATTAAATATTTTTATTTATTTATTTGAGAGAGAGAGGAAGAGTGAGAAACAACATGAGAGGGGAGATGGTCAGAGGGAGAAGCAGGCTCCCTCCCGAGCCGGGAGCCCGATGTGTGGGACTCGTTCCCAGGACTCCGGCATCATGACCCAAGCCGAAGGCAGTCGCTCAACTGACTGAGCCACCCAGGCACCCTTAATGGGAGCTTATTTAAAAGCAAGAATAACAGCAGTTGAAAACCAGGACTTATGATGTGCTGATATCAAAACATCTCTTTTATGGGCAATTCATACATTCATATGCAGTAGAATCTTTGTACTAATACTCTGCATTTTGTGATTGTGTGACATCTAAGTTCAGTACTAAAAGTCTAGAAAGCTGTACTAACTCTACTAACTTCAAATTATAAATAGTAACATATAAAACAAGCCCCTGTAGCATAATTAGACCACATAACCGTAGTAACTCACTATATTACTATAGTGGCTCCATGTTTAACATTGTGTCATTTGCCCTCCGACTTCGAATCCTTTTATATCCATTAGGAGGACCCTCGCCCACCCAGGGCTGCAGTCCATAAGTGAAAATCACTGACCTATATGGATGGTGAGATCTTCCAGAATGAGGGGTGGCAATTAGGGCTTTGAGCCAGTGACAGTGATTTTAAAGTTTAAAAAAACTTTCCCATATGACATTCATAACATGATTTCTATGTCATGGTGTTGCAGGCCCTACAATTAACCTTGGATGGAAGTATATTAATCAGGCAGTCATTTCAGGGAGGCAGTTTACTGCAGTGTCCAAGGATAGGAAGTATAAGTGGTTGTAGTGGTTGCGGTTGGAATTCTATACTGTGTGTATCCAGAGGTCTTTCCGTGGTCTTCCACACAACTTTCTCTTAGTTTGTATGAAGATGCTTATTTTTTTGTAATTACCCTCACACCCGGTAGTAGTCAGCCTTGGTGAGAGTGATATTTTCTAGGGGCAGTGGATGGCTGTGAAGAAAGAGTGTGTAGAAAAAAGAAAGAAGGGGATTTGTCAGCATAAATCGGGGTTTTAGTTTTCCACAGTGCACTGTAACTTGGTTCCCCAGTCTGTATTTCTTTCTTTTTTTTTTTTTTAAGATTTTTTTTATTTATTTATTTGAGACAGAGAGAATGAGAGAGAGCACATGAGAGGGGGGAGGGTCAGAGGCAGAAGCAGGCTCCCTGCCGAGCAGGGAGCTCGATGCGGGACTCGATCCCGGGACTCCAGGATCATGACCTGAGCCGAAGGCAGTCGCCCAACGAACTGAGCCACCCAGGCGCCCCCCCAGTCTGTATTTCGATAAACGTAGTACTTGCTAGTTGCTGGGCCCGGAATACCCGTGCCTCCTTCACTCCCTCCACCTGCCTTCCCCTGGCTCGCTGCCACTCACCTGGCTGACTGCCTCAGCTCCCACGAGCCTCAGTTCTGTGACCACTGTCTCCGCAAAGGGTCCTGAAGTTTTCAGGTAACGCCAAGTCAAGCAGTCATTTGGATCTTCTCTGACCCTCTGGCATTTGCTTTATGTTTCTATCCCGGTACTAATTCTTTGGTACCAGTACATGGAAACAAGGAGATAGATTTGTTTACATGTCTGTTTCTGTGTGTCAGGGTTTCTTAACGTCAACACTGTTGACATTTGGGGCTGGATAATTCTTTGTTCTGTGGTATGTCTTGTACATTGTGGCATGTTTAGCAGTGTCCCCAGCCTCTACCCTCTAGATGCCATTAGCAACTTCTCCCAGTTGTGACTCATAACAGTGTCTCCAGACGGTGCCAGACGTCCCTTGAGGGTGAGGGCTCAGTCACCTCTGGCTAACTGCTGCTCTGTATCAGACTAGGAGCTCCTCAAAGGACTGTTTGATACATTCCTCCTCATATTTCCGGTGCCTGGCACAAACTGTTCATTGAATCACTGTGAATAACCCAGAATTTGAGGGTTGATTAATATGGAGTGGATTCATTTCCCCCACCCCCCATCTCTAGAATCTCTACAAAACTAATGCTGAGAGGCTCTTGATATCTAGAAGTAAATGTCTGGCAGATGCCAGAGGACCCGGACTTCTTCCTATATCCTAACCATCGACTAGCTCTGTGACCCGTGTGACTGACTGGCTTACCTCTAGCCCTCCATTTGTTTTTAACTTTAAAGTGGAGGTAATAAGGTTGTAATGAAGTCAAACGGGCAACATGTTTTCACACATTTATCACAGTAGGTATTCAGCACATGCTAGTTTAATACTCTTAATTGAATGATGGACTGGCTTCATTCATTCAGCACACCTCAAGTGTGAACTATAAGCCAGGCCCGGAGCTAGAACGGCTGGAGAGTACATGAGTCACTTCCAAACCCAGCAGGTCTGGTGTCGAGGGGTTCCTGCTCTCATGAGGGAGAGGAGCGAGCAGTTCATTGTGATGAGCTTTATATTACCTAAGGTATGCCCCAAGTGGGAGAGAGCCCTTGGGAGATGGCTGACCCGATGGGGTGTTGGGAAGGCTTCTCTGAAGAAAGTCATTCGTGTGGAGGCTTGATATCAAAAGGCAAAGTGGATAAGAGCATCCCAGGCAGAGAAAACACTGTGCTGCCGTGGGTGGGGACAGTGAGTGGGCAGAGAGAGCATGGGGAGCTGTGTGCCCAGGCCGGCAGCCGGTAGCCGTGAGTGAGAGAAGAATCTGCTTGAGTGTATTTCTGAAATTGGAGATTGCTCACCACTGTGACCCTGGATGGATTAAAGCTGTTTTTTCTCCTGTTCATTTTGCCATTATTAGTCTTAGCTTTTCTTTTAGCGAGTTGACTTCCCAGAATATCCTCTCATTTCCTTTCCTTCACAAATGTGTTAAGGGTTTGGAAAACCCAGGAGGATACATTAGTCTAGAAGCACTTTTTTTTTTTTCTTCAGTAGTTTTCTTTCCTTTCCTTTCCTTTTCCTTTTCCTTTCCTTTCCATTCCTTCCCTCTCTCCCTCCCTTCCTCCCTCCCTCCCTCCATCCATCCCTCCCTTCCTTCCTTCTTTCCTTTCTTCCTTCCTTCCGTTTCTTTCTTAAGTTTCTTTCCGTAAGTTATTTTCACATGTGTCTTTAACATTGATTTGACATAAAATGAGCTGGGTTTTATTGTCCCTGTTTTACCAGTGAAGGGAATACTGTTGTGTTAACTGTTCACTGTTTGCAGCATCTCTCCTCTGTTTAGGAGACAGAAGAATTGATGCAGAGGATGTTGAGTGAGTCATATGAAGGCTTGTCTAATGGAGGAGTGGGGGTGCCCCAGCCCCCAGGGCTCCTGGTCTTGTGATTTTGATGACTTGGCCATTTGGGAAGAGTTACAACTTAATCTCTTTTGGGCTGGTGTTATGGATTAAAATATTAATCTTCTAATCTCTTAATATATTAATACCGTTTTGATATTATTATTATTCAAACATTATCCAGTAAGACATGGCCTGTAGAAATATCTTTAGAAGATATTATCTCCATAACAGGCATGACCTAAGTGTTTATATTTAATACATATCCTTAATTTTTGAGTAATTTACATTTTATTTGTCATGCGACATAAATTATTATATAGTATTAAACCTTAAAACCTCTTAAATAGGTTAAATATCCCTTTTTGGTTTATGTTTTTTAATATACTTGTTAATAAAAACACATGGAAGGAAATGAAATAACATCAGCTCTGAGTAAATTGTCATCTATGCCAAGTCATAAAATCTCCTATCCAAAATCAAATAAGTGTATTGTCTATTTTTAACTTAAATGGAGTCTCTGAGAAAGAACTCTATTACCGTTAGTATTAAGTAACAGCAATACAACAGCAGAGGGCACCAAATATCCATTTCAGTCTTACACATTTTCTTGATAGTTTCCCTTTCTTCCTCCCTCCCTTCATTTTTCCTAATACAGTTGACCCTTGAACAGCACAGGTTTGAACTGTGTGTGTCCGTTTATATGTGGATTTTTTTCAGTACAGTACAGTCCTGTAAACATATTTTGTCTTCCTTATGATTTTCTTTTTTCTGGCTTTCCTTATTGTAAGAATACACTATCTAATACATATACAAAATATGTGTTAACCGACTCTTTATGTTATTGGTAAGGCTTCTGGTCAACAATAGGCTGTTAGTAGTTAAGTTTTAGGGGAGTCAAAAGTTACACTCAGATTTTCTACTGCCTGTGGGGAGAAGGGGACTCAGTGGCCCTCACCTCCGTGTTGTTCAAGGGTCAAATGTACTTAAAATCATCAACATTAAAACCATATATTCTTATAGTAAGTGGTGGGATTTTCCCTTAGCTAACTTTAGAATATTTTAAAAGCACATTAGGACATCAATGTGTTTTTATTCATTGAACCTTTTGCATTTAACCTTATGCATCAGAAGTTCTTTTAAAGATCTTTATTTTTTTTTTTAAGATTTTTTTTGTCCATTTGTCAGAAAGAGTGAGAGCATGCGCGAGCATACAAGCAGGGGGAGCAGCAGGCGGAGGGAGAAGCAGGCTCCCCACTGAGCAGGAAGCCCAATGCAGAGCTTGATCCCAGGACCCTGGGATCATGACCTGAGCTGAAGGCAGACACTTAACCAACTGAGCCACCCAGACATCCCTAAAGATTTGTATTCAATAGAATATTCTATCCATAATCAAGAATAAAATTTTTATTTAATTTTTCCTACCAAAATATTCTTAGGTGATAAACCAGTCTTTATACTGTACTTAGGAAATAAAAAATTATTTAGATCATGCATTAGAAATATGACACCTAAATAATTATTTTGTAAAATGTTATATTATTATTTTTCAAATACATATTTTTCCTATATTCTGTTTTAGGACTCAGTGTTGATATTTATAGAAGTGTGTATGTGTGTGTATGTGTATGTTAGATATATAACATTTCCTAGTCTTAGTATCCTCAATCTCTGGTTTCAAAGCAGATTCAGATTTTTTTTTAAATCATTTACTCATCTGCTTTACACATCAGCATCAAAATCAGCTGCTTTTTTTTTTTTTAAGATTTTATTTACTTGAGAGAGAGAGAGAGAGGGAAAGAGCATAAGCAGGGGAAACAGCAGAGGGAGAGGGAGAAGCAGGCTCCCCACTGAGCAGGGATGCGGGGCTTGATCCCAGGACCCCAGGATCATGACCTGAGCCAAAGGCAGACACTTAACTGACTGAACCACCCAGGCATCCCAAAATCAGCTGGTGTTTAATGCTCACTGGTATAAATCAAATTTATGTTTAGGTAGAAATCTGGACTATTTGGTGTTATAGATTGGACTCGATGCTTTTTCAGGAAACATAATTATTTTACTAGGTAACTTTATAAATAGTCCTGAAAACTATGACGTTAAAAAATGATTCAGAAATAAGTTTTAAATCAGGACCATTGAAGTGAATGATGCAAGAGTAAAATTATTGCCAACATTCTGAATTCCTCTAAGTCACTGGATAAAATGACATATGCCTAAAATATCATTATAACGTTGATTTTAGGGGACAAAGCTTCCAGGTGTTTCAGCAGACATGATTTAACCTAGCATATAATCAAATATATAATAGTGATAAATGTTGTAACAAGGCTACGTCCACATTTTCTCCTTTGCAGACTGTAAGTGGTTTTCTTGCTGCTGGCCGTGCTGCTTATGGTGTGCATGTGTGTGCATATGCTGAAAAATACCTGGGCTCGAGGAAGGATCAATCTCCCGATCACAGTTCTGTCGTTTTCCTTGGGTTTTTCACTTGAGATACAATTTTACCTGCTATTCTTAATGTCATTGCCACAGGTTCACTTGCAGTGATGAGCAAGCAATCCAATAATTTTTTCCTATTGTTGCATTTCTGTAATATTTTAAGTCAAGTTCTTTAGTATTTGAAATGGCTAAATCTGTATTTTCCTGTTTACAGAAAATATAACATTGTAATAGGCTTAACACAATGAAAATGTCAAATATATCTGTCTTACTAGCTTTTTAAGTACATTGTGTGTCTTTTGCATTTACGATTGAGTTTTACTAGCAAATTTGAGGCCATTTCACTTGGATATATTTTATGATTTAGCTTTTCTTTCTGCCCTTTTTCAAGTAAGTTTTGAAATTATTGCCTTAAGTACAAAGGCTTTATTTTCTTCTAAGCATTTTGCATATAATAGACACTCCACAAGTATTTGTTGAATTTAATCTTCTGCCATGGTAATGTAAAAGGGAATTTGCGAGCACACATTTCAGATGTTCTTAATAAAGGTGACAGAACAAGCATACTAACATTCCTGTTAAAGAATTTCCGGGATTAGGTAACCTGTATGTGAAATTGTTAAGACTATAAGATGATTTGAATGAGTTAGTTTGCTCTAGATATGTATATCTTATGATTAAGCTAAGAGATCCTTGGAGTTTGATAGATGTTTCTGTTCATTTTCCTTTAGCTAAATCTTAGTGTGGCATATTAGAGTATCAGACATGTCTGTGATCAACTCTGCCATCTCTGTGCATTTAGCTAAAGTCTTAACCCTCACAACTTTGCCGAATAGGGTATTTTGTTGTAATAAGCCTTTAAGTCAGTAAAATCCATTGTTAGTTGTTACAGGTCATCCGCAGTACTTGGGGATGAGTCATTTTCTCCTTCTTTCCTTCAGTCTCCCTCTATTCTCATCTGCTTTTATTATTGCTTTCTGTTTTTCACCCTCCTTTTTTGGCTGTGTCTTACTCATAGGTACAGTTTTTCCATGGTGACACGATCAGCAGCGCTGAGAGGTTGTGATAAGAGGAGTCGCACACAGTCACATCCAGATGTCATGGTACCAGACACTAGATAACCTTTCAGTTGTCCAAGCACATGGGCTGTCTGCTGGCGCACCTCCCAGAAAGAGACAGAACCAGAGCAGATCTCGGGGTGCTGAAAGGGGCACAGATGTGGTTGACATCAGAGGAGAGAGCTTAAAAGCTAACCTTGTGTCCTCACTCTTGCCTTCTTTTTTCTTCAGGACACTCTTGCTGCCTCAATAATTTCCTTACCAAACATGTTTGATTTTATATTCTTTGGTAATAATGATCTCCCTTTCTCCTGATAGAATTTTGTAGATCTTTACTGGAAAGACAATATTTCCTAATGTACTGTGGTGGGCTCTTGATTTTACCTTATGCTATTATTACCTATTCCCTCATACATAGTGACATGCCTGTCTACCTAAAGTTCTTATAGGATGATGTTTTACCTTTTTCTGTGATATTATGAACCTAATGCCCAGCATAGTGCCTGGACCATGGCAGCAACTTAGCATATGGTAGCTATCAATATTCATTTTCATAGCAAGAACATACTAGATATAATGTATTATAAATAACTTTGTCTTTCAAATTAATGTCAGTAGGTACAAAGCGTTAAGCATAGTGTTTGACATTACACATTCAGCATTTGAAAAAACAAATATGAAGCTCAATGGTGTTAGAAATAAAAGGGTAATGTACACATTCTTTACTCCACCCCATCCTCTACATTCTCAGTACTGTTGCATACTTTTATCTTCCCTCATCTGGATGGCTTCTGTTTCCTCCCAATTCATATTCATGACTCTGATCTTTTCAGCCAACATTGCTGGTGGATAAACATCTATAAAGTTAAATTTGATCGTGTTATTCCACTCTTTTAAAGCCTTTAGATGATAGTTCTCAAACTGTACTGCAGCATGAAGTTGCCTGGGATTCTCATTAGACAGGTTCTGATCCATTCAGCTCTATTCATACTGATTCAGGCCTGATATCAGGCCCAGGAACCTGTATTTTAACAAATAGCCCCAATGATTCTGAGAGAAGCACTGCTTTATTGATTCCCAAACCTGCAAGATAAAGTTCAAAAGCCTTAGTGTGAACCTCTGTGTTCTCTCCTTAAATTCGTTCTCTTGGTCTTCTGTGGCTTCATCAACATCCATCCTGTCACATCTCCTGCCTTTCTCCTTTTTCACATTTTGCTCTCTCTCTGCCCTTTCATAATTACCCCTTCGGAGAGGCTCTCCCTGGTCACCCAGGGTGGCTATCTCTGCTGTGTCCCTTATTGTACCTTGCAATCCTCCTTTCTTCAGAGCATCATTCTTAATACATCATCATGGTGTCTTTACATGCCATTATGCAGTTGTGAGGTTTGAGTTCCATGACTAGAAAGTCATCTTGTTTGTCTTTGTATCTCCATTGTCTTGCACAAACACAGGCGAATGTGTAAAAAATGAATTAAATACGGGAATGAAATTCAGAAACTCTTGGCTTTTTTAAATCATATTTTATAGAATATAAATTGATATTATTTATGTTCTTTAGGTTCTTAAGCTGTGATTTAGAAATTATTTCCTACCTTCCTTTAAACATGATTCCGTTCAGAACAGAGGTTTCAGCAAAGGAGGCAGAATTAGTAATAATTATGGAAATAATTTGCAGAAGAGCAGCCACTTGAGACTTTTTTTTACATTTTTCTTTCATTGAGGTATAATTGACATACAACATTACATTAGTTTCAGGTTTATGATGTGATGATTTATATTTGTATATACTGTGAAATGATCACCACAGGAAAGTCTAGTTAACATCCAGGAAATGCCCTTGAAGGATGGGTAAAGTATGACTTAAAGGGTTGTAGGAAGAATGAGGAAGGAGCATCATCCTGGCATAAGCAAAGTCACAAATGCTAGACACTGCATGGTTCTGGAAGATACAGGTGGTTTAGGGGCGCCTGGGTGGCTCCATCGGTTAGGCGTCTGCCTTCGGCTCAGGTCATGATCCCAGGGTCCTGGGACTGAGCCCCACATTGGGCTCCCTGCTCAGTGGGGAGTCTGCTTCTCCCTCTCCCTCTGCCCCTCCTCCTCCTCATGCTCACTCTCTCCCAAATAAATAAAAATTTTTAAAAAAGTACAAGTGATTTCATTGGGCTGTAGTAGAAGATACAGGGGATGTGGCTAGAGATGAAATTGAAGGAGTAGGCAGCAGTATATTTTGGAGGATGTTTTGTGCTTTGCAAAGAAGTCTTTGCTTTGCAAAGATTGTATCATTGGATTATAAAATGCTGTTGAAGCCCCTTCAGCTAGGAAGAAACATGGTCAGATGGGAGGAGGATTGAACAGAAGAGAGACCAGTTAAGGAGATTTGTTATAATTTTATGATAGAAGAGTTTATGATTTATGATTAGCAATCTAAAATAATTTTATAATTTTTTTATAATATCCTTTGTTCATTCTGCCAGGTACTCTGATAAGGTTACACAAGATGAGTAAAATATAATTAGTTCCCATAGAGTACAGGAAAATGTAAATATGTAAAATACCTAACTATATCAACATAACCAAGGTGTATACATTTGTGATTTATAGTAGATATAAAATGTCATGGAGCTGGATTCATTGTGGACTAATAACTTTCCTTGGGAGAATTAGAGTCTTGGTGGAAGAGAAGGGATTAGAATAGAACAAAGAAGAATATTTTGGGCAAAGGAATAAATAAAAGGTTTAATGGGTGGGGAACCATGGTTATGGTATGAGAGCCTATTTGTTAAAGCTGGAAAAATACTTGGTATCAGACTGTAATGGGCCTTGAATGTTGTGCTGAAGGACTTTGTATTTTATCCTGGAGCTTTATTTTCTGATTATGAAAATAATATATATTGACTGTGTACCATTTAAGAAATGTAGGGAAATATAAAGAAAAAAGAAAATATTCTATAATTCCATCACAAAATGTAATTACCAATATTTTCATGTATTTCTTCCCAGTGTTTCTCACCATGCTCAAATATATACTTAAGCATTCAATAAATGAAATCAGAACCATAGTGTGTGGGTGTGTGGGTGTGTCTGTATAATTTTATCTCACTTAAAATTGGAATAGGAGAGGTGCCTGGGTGGCTCAGTCGGTTCAGCGTCTGCCTTAGGCCCAGGTCATGATCCCGGAGTCTTGGATCAAGCCTCGAGTCGGCCTCCCTGCTCAGCGGGGTGTCTGCTTCTCCCTCTGACCCTCCCCCCCCCCCCCCCCCGCTCATTCTTTTTTTCTCTCTCTCAAATAAAGTCTTTAAAAAAAAATTGGAACAGGAAATTTTGCCATGTGGTTGAGTGTGCCCAGAAAGCATGATTTGTAGTGATTGCAGTATTTATTCTATTATATGGCTACACTTAAATTATTTATCTGTTTCCTTATTGTTAGATTATTTAGGCTTCAATTTAAAATAATGGCTACCATTTCACTGAATATCTTTGTACATAAATCCATGTCTGTATTTCTGACTATTTAGGATGGGGTTCTAGAAATAAATGCACTGGATCAAACTGTCTGAAGGTCTCGCAATGTATTTTGCCATATTGCTTTTCTAAAAGGCTGCTATTTAAATTCATGCCTGCAGTGAGTGTGTGGGTTTGACTTTCATTGTACTCCTGGCTAAGTAGTTTTAGTGTTTACTGTGTGCTAATTTTATAAATGGTATCTTATAGTTATTTTAACAGTTATTTTCTTGACAGCTAGTTTGAGCTGGTTTTTCCCTATATTTATTGACTCTTTGTTTCTTTTACTGTGAATTGTCCTTGATCTTTATGATAGTCCCCCTCTTATTTGGGCATTAGTATTTTTCTTGCCTATTTTAAGAAATACTTATGTAGATTGTAACCCTATCAGTCTTATTTCTGGCACATTTTCCTATTTCTTACTTGCCTTTTAATATTTTTATAGTAGTGAGTTTTAAATTTAAGTATATTTGGAAAGCTCTTTCTCATCTTGAGATCAGATACATTCACCTGTATTTTGATTTAGTTTTTAATCTGTATTTTCCATTTCTCTTCATAACCCATGATTTTGGCAGAAGAGTGATGTGACTGGATTTGTGCTTCAGAAAGAAGTCTTGTGGCTCTGGAGTTGCGTTGGAGTAAATAGAGACTAGGGCGGTGAACCCCAATGAGACAAGAAAATAAGTGTCCAAATGTGGTGACAGTGATAGTGGGGATAGATGGTCTGGGAGGCACAGCGGGTTCAGTGGCAGTGTGGACATCAGGACGCATGTGACTGAGAGGGGCTATGGGACATCGAGATACAAGCAGTTTTAAGTAGAGGACTGAAATTCCAGGAGGCTGGTCGGGCTGATGATGGAAATTAGGGAGCCACAAGTGTTAGTCCTAATGTGGGAGGAAGGTTGAGTTTTCAGGGCAGCTGACTGCTGAAAAGCGTGGTCAGAATTAGAAGGCTCACCAAGAAGGGAAGCTAGGAGCTTTTAATTTTTTTCTTTATGCTTTTATCTCACTCACCCAGCAAAAATAACAATGTCAGATACTGCAAAGAGCTCGAGGAGGAGCGGGACTGAGAGTTTCCTTGGATTAGCCTCTGATTCCGTACATTTGGCTAAAAGGGGCAGTAGAGGGGGAGAGAAATCAGTAGAAGAGGGAGCATGGTCAAAGGATAACACTCCTTGTTAGAATCTAAGTAGACTTGAGCATGTTTTCTATTGAGGGAAAAGAATCTGTGAATAGGGAGAGAGTGAAGGTAAAGTGGAAAAAGGAGGGATTTGATGGTACAGCAACTTAAACGGAGGAGTTGCTGTGATAAATGGATTCTTCTTTCAGGTGAACCAGTAGTTCATTCTCAGAGAATTTGCATAGAGGTTACTGAAACAAATTTTAATCTGTTCTATAAGTAAAAAGACTCCATCCATCAATAACAAATTTTTCTAGTTTTTAAAAAATTAATTGACCATTTTATAATTGTTTCAGCATAAAACTCTCATATAAATTCACATCTTTTACATGCTGTTGATTGGCAAAGTTTGTGTGTTACTTTTAATGATAGGGGTACCTAAAAAGCCTAGTATGCATTCAGATTCCTCTATTTGTTGCTTAGTCATGAATGTATGCAATTAAACACTTTATATTATAACCATTTTTTAAAAATGTTTTTTGCAGGGAAATTTGCCTAAATATTCTCATAACTCCCTGATGGTTCAGGCAATAAAGACAAACCTAACAGACCCAGACATACATGTGCTTTTCTTTGATGTGGAAGCGTTGATTATTCAACTCCTGACTGAAGAAGCCTCTAGGCCAAATACTGCGCTTATTTCCCCAGAGAATTTGCAAAAAGCATCTGGCAGTTCAGACAAAGGGGGCTCTTTTCTAACTGGAAAACGAGCAGCAGTTCTCTTCCAACAAGTGAAAGAAACTATCAAAGAGAACATAAAGGAACATCTCCTGGATGATGAAGAGGAGGACGAGGAGATGATGAGGCAGAGAAGAGAAGAGAGCGATCCAGAGTATCGGGCCAGCAAATCTAAGCCATTGACCCTATTAGAATATAATTTAACGATGGACACTGCAAAATTGTTCATGTCATGTCTTCATGCCTGGGGTTTAAATGAAGTTCTGGATGAAGTTTGTCTTGATCGCCTTGGAATGCTGAAACCGCACTGCACAGTATCTTTCGGTCTCCTATCGAGAGGAGGTCATATGTCCCTGATGCTTCCTGGTTATAATCAGCCTGCTCGGAAGCTGTCGCATGGGAAAGCAGAAGTAGGAAGGAAGCTGCCAGCAACCGAGAGCGTTGGAAGGGGAACTTACGGAGTGTCCCGAGCCGTCACCACACAGCATCTCCTGTCTATCATATCTTTGGCAAATACATTAATGAGTATGACCAACGCAACTTTTATTGGTGATCATATGAAGAAGGCTCCTACCAGGTGTGACCTTGATAGTTTGATTTTATTCTCACATTTCAAAATAAATAAATAAATGAAGCCTGTTTTATTTTTCTCACTGTTTTATTACTTGGGGGGTGGGGGGCTCTGCCCACCTTAGCATTTTTGTGTCATCTCAGTGTTTCCCCTTGAAATTTTAAAACACAACATGTATGATTTAAAGCATGATAAAATTACACAGTTTAATCTTTACTCAAACATACTACGTAGCTATTTAAACTGAGTAGCTCAGATCAGCTTTAATAAGTGAATTACAGACTAGCTCTTCAGTAAATATAATCTTAGAATTGTATCTACTTAAAGTTTGCATTGACATTTAATCCAAAGGGTATATTTGGTTGAAATGCTTCTTTATGACTTATATGTAATGAATGATAGGTGTTCAGTAATTAGCTTCAGAATTTTATGAGAAGTGTAGTAAGAATTTTTCAGTTGGAAGAGAGAAAACAAGTTTTTAATTGTAGGAGAGTATTATTTTAATATTTCAGGAATATCTAACCTGATTTGCTATTACCTATTTTCCAGAAGTCATGAGGACAACTTTGTAAACTGTGGTTTTATTATACTTTATTGAGAATTGGTCATATTGAGAAATTTTTAAAAATCAAATACTTACGCAGTACTTACCTTGTGTCTGGTTCTGTTGTAAGTACTCTATAGATACTATTTCATTAATGCTCTTAACCCTCCAAGGTAGGCACTGTTATTATCCTTTTACTACAGATAAGCAGACTGAGACACAGGTTAAGTAACGTGTCCAAGGTCACACAAGTTGGTTAAGTGGTATCACTAGAATTCACAATGAAACAGACTGCCTCTGGAATCCAAGATTTCTAATGCCTTATTACCTTTTTCAGATTTTAAGGATGAATTATTTTCTCACTGTATTGTTCCGTGAATTCATTTGGACCAATGATATAGGGAGGGCTGAAATCTCAGCATGCTAATATTGAAGAATGAAGGACTAATTACAATATTTATTTGTCAGTGGTAGTACATTAAACTGTTCAGAAATATATCTTAAATTAGTATAAAGCATAAATTGTAGATATAAAATTTTTACTTGCTATTTGCTAATCATTCAATATATTAACATTTGAAAAGGAAAATGTTAATAGGTACAAAATAGTAAAAAAACATTTTTTGGGATGGTAAATTGAAAATGTTCTGTATATGTTTCTTTTATAATTCATTTGGGACTAGAAAGCTTAATATTTTAAGTGGTTCTGGAAATAATGAAAGTATGATGTATATATACATATATTTTCTTCTTTTTAAAGGCCACCTCGACCAAGCACCCCAGACCTTTCTAAGGCAAGGGGTTCCCCTCCAACTTCCAGTAATGTTGTGCAAGGACAGATTAAACAAGGTAAAATTAAATCTTATTAAGTAATTGACCTGACATTTCAGCTGTAGAAACTGAGGAGGCATAGCTAATGTATAATCATAACATTTTGTTTGTCTCAGATTGTTAAAAGAGAGAAAAGTTGTTATATTCCAGATGTAAATATGTATAATTAAGATGTCAGTTAAAAATAAATCAGATTTATTTAGAAACTGATAAATGAGCATATTTCACATAATTTTATTGTACTGTCTTTGACCTAATTTTTATGAATTAGGGGCACCTTAACTTGACAACACTAGTGTGTTAATTGTGTATTTTGAGTTTAAAAGTTATACCTATTTTTAACTATGTTTAGAAATGTTTAAAATCATATTTTCATACTCTTTTCTGTGTTTGCAAGTAGTTCGTGCTTTGTAATCCACAAGTGGAAAAACTTTCTTTTTATTTACATCATTATTGTCTACAGCTTTGTTTTTCATTAGTGGATAGAAGAGAAAGTTGAGTTTCTCTTCCATTGTTACCTTTTATGTTCATTATAAGAGTGGCAAATGCAGCCAGAGTTGGAGATGGGGGGGTCATTTCTGCTGAGAGAGCTTTCTTTCAGGCCGAGAGTTAATGCTGACTCACTCAGAATGTGATAGAAGTGAAGAAGTGAGCAAGAGATGGGATGATGAAGGTTCTGCCTGTAAATGGTGACTTCAGGGTCTTCTTTTTTCCATAGGTTTTTTGTTTTGTTTTGTTGTTTGTTTGTTTGTTTAGGTTTTAAAGATTTTTTCTTTTTCTTTCTTTTTTTTTTAAACAATTTTTCCCTTCCTTAGGACAAGTACTTTTCTCTTTCTTAGCTTAGTATTTGGTATTTACTTTAATATGTTTAAATAGATGCCTGAATTTCAGTTTTAGGCACTATTTGCTTCTCATTATAGAAGATAAGCTCCCACATTCTCTACCCCCACTCCATCATTCATTCTAACCCCACATGCTCACCCCTTTTGTTACCCTTTCTCTGATTAAAATTAATATAAGCTATTATAAAATAATTGTATGTTATAGAAAAGTTTTGGTTGGATAACTATTTATGCTTGTGTACGTGTGAAACACATGTATAAAAAAGTATGCAAAACAGAAATATGTAGCTCAGTAACTTTTACGTGCTAAACTCCCTTGTAACTACGTCCGTGGACAAGAAATCGAACATTGCCATCATGCCAGAAGTTGCTGGTATGTTCCTTCCCAGTCATTATGTGCCCCCTTCCAAAGGTAGCTACTGTCTTGACTTCTGGGAAATTACTTTCTTTCTTTCCTTTAGAGTTATACCATGGAAGTTTAAATCCCTAAACACTGTAGTTTAGTTTTGCTATGCTTTGAATTTTATATGAATTCTGTCAGTCACAGAGTATGTATTCTTTTGTGTGTGGCTTCTTTTGTGAGATTTATCAATGATACTGCGTTTGAAGTTTACTCATTTTCATTGTTCATTTTTATTGCTCTGTAGTATTCTGTGGAATGAGTAGACCACAGTGTCTTCATGTATTTTCCTGTCAATATACATTTGAATTATTTTCATTGTTTTTCGTAAACCTACAAATGTTCTTGCATTTGTAGATTCTTAATGTACCTTATCAGTATTTCTGTTGTATATATAACTAAAAGTGGAATTTCTGCATATGTTTAGCTTTAGCTTTAGCAGATAATATTAGGATGTTTTCCTAAGTGAGTGACTACTATACATCCATCAAAATGGCTAAAGTGAAAAAAAAGTACTGTTGGCTAGGATATGGAGCAACAAGAAGTCTCATACACCATTGGTGAGCTATGCTAGCCAACCCTGAATATTTTCCATCTCTTTCACTTTAGCCATTTTGATGTATGTGTAGTCTCTCATGTGTTTAATTTACATACCCCAATTCCTACCAAGGTTGAATCCTTTTTTGATATGTTTATTGCTCATTTCTATATGTTCTTTTGTGAAGTGCCTGTTCAACTCATGTGTGTCTATTAGGTTGTTTTCTAAAAAAAAAAAAAATCCATTGTAAGGGTTGATCTGTGACTGTCCTTGATATGAGCCCTTTGTTGTATGTATTGCAAATATTTATTTGCCTTTCACTCCTGTCTTTGAAATTCAGCATCTGTCAATTTCAGTGGAATCTAATATATCAATTTTTTCACTTATACTTAATATTTGTATGTCCTGTTTCAGAAGTTATCCTGATACCCCTACCCTGATATCATGAGGATATCCTTCTGTTTTAGAAGCTTTATTGTTTTACCCTTTTTATTTAGATCTATAATCTGCCTAGAATTCATTTTTGGATATAATGAGCAGCAGGGGTCCTGTTTCATTTTTTTTCCTACATACAATACCAGATCGGTCCGGCATGATTTACTGAAGAAATTATTCATTCCCCACTGCTTTGCAGTGCCATCCTTGTCATAAATAAAATGTTCTTCTGTATGATCTGTTTCTGGGGCAGTTTGAGCCCATTGATTTGCTTGTGTGTTCTTGTGCCTTAATTACTGTAGCTTTGTAGTAGGACTTGGTATTCAGCAGATAGAGTCTTCCCACCTTATTCTTAAAGAATGTCATGGCTATTCTTGTTTCTTTGAATATCTCAATTGTCAGTTTAGAGCCAGTTTCTCAATTGTTATAAAAACCTGTTGTGATTTCAATTACAATTTTATTGAATTTATGAATGAGTTTGGGAAAAATTAATACCTTTGTGGGTTTCATTCATTCAGTATATTCAATGTATTCAGTATATTCCTTTATTTATTTAGATCTCATTTGGCTATTGTAACTCTTTTATAGTTTTCTGCGTAGAGGTCTTACATACTTTTTATTTAGATTTTTTCCTAGGTAAGGATTTTTAAAATACTCTTGTAACTGGTATTGAATACAATAATGCAGATTATTTTGTATGTTGACCTTATATCAAGCAGTCATGCTAAACTCACCCATTATTTGTAGTACTTTATTTGTGGATTACTTTGATTATATGGACAGTAATATGGGATGCTTTTTCTATGCCCAGTGTTTTCCCAAAGGGGAAAATTTTAAGTTTTCATAATTATTATATTTCCTGTGTGCTTTTCATAAGAAATTCACTTTCCATTATTCCTTTGCTAAGTGCTTATCATCATTGTATGTTGGGTTTTGTCATGCTTTTTCTGTATCTATTGAGATGATTATATAATTTTTCCTTTTATTCTGTTGTGATTGATGTATTATCTTATATATTGTTGAATTTGGCTTAATGTTTTTTATTTGGGAAAAAGTTTCCTCTTCTTCCTCTTCCTCTTTTTTTTTTTGTTCAAATAAGTAGGCTCCATGCCTAGCATGGAGCCCAATGCAGGGCTTGAACTCACAACCCTGAGATCAAGACCTGAGCTGCGATCAAGAGTTACACGTTTAACCAACTGAACCACCCAAGTGCCCCAGTTTTCCTTTCTTCTAATGCTCTTATTAAGTGTTACCTTATTCAGGTTTCAAAAAAATGGATTAAAGAATCTTTTCTCTTTTTCTGTTTTCAGGTAGAATTTGTGTAAGATTGGCATTCTTTCTTCCATAAATGTGCAGTAGAATTTGCTGGATTTAGATCTAGAGTTTTCTCTGTGGGAAGTTTTTTAATTCTAGGTTTAATTTCTTTCATTGTCATGTGACAGTTCAGATTTTCTGTTTCTTATGTCAGTTTTATTAAGTAGTACATATTTAGCGATTTTTCTAGTTCTTTTAAATTTGTTGTCATTTGAAAAGATATCTTTTAAATTTCTTTAATATCTGTAGTGATACCACCATTCTTATTCCTGATGTTAATCATTTGTATCTTCCCTCTTTTTTCTTGATCAGTCTCATCAGGAACTTATCAATCTTATTAGTTATTTTAATGCATCTTTTGTGCCTTTGTTTATCCTTTCTAAGTGCATATTTTTTCCTATCTCCCTGAAGTCTGCTCTTCTCCTATATTTTTTGGAGTTATTATGCTGTTTATTTTTAACTTTCTAAGATGGATGGTTACTTACCAATTTTTAGCCCTTCTTCCTTCAGAGTATATGCCCAAAATAATGTTTTCTGTGAATAAAGACAATTTTGCTTCTTTTCAGTCAGTTTGAATTTTATTTTTCTTACCTTACTGCACAGGTAAGGAGTTAGAGAATGATGTTGAATTGAAGAAGTTAGAGCAGACATCCTTGCCTCATTCCCAATCCATGGGATAAAGCATCCAGTCTTTATTAAATATGATGTTAGCTTCAGGTTTTTCTTAGATGAGGAGGATGTTAAGGCAGTTACCCTCTATTCCAAGTTTGCTGAGATTTTTTAAATTATGAATGGGTGTTAGATTTTGTCAGATGATTTTTCTGCATCTCTTGAAATTAGCAAATGATTTTTCTCTTTTATTAAGACAACGTACATTAACTTTTGAATTTTTTTTTCAAAGATTTTATTTATTTGACACAGAGAGAGATGCTAAGAGAGAGCACAAGCAGGGGGAATGGCAGAGGCAGAAGGAGAAGCAGGCTCCCCACTGAGCAGGGAGCCCGATGTGGGGCTCGATCCCAGGACCCTGGGACCATGACCCGAGCCGAAGGCAGCCGCTTAACCGACTGAGCCACCCAGGCGCCTGAACTTTTGAATTTTAAAACAACCTTGAGATCCTAGGGTAGACCACACTTTGTCATGATGAATTATTCTTCTTATAGATTGTTGGATATAATTTGCTAAAATTTGTTAAGGGTTTATGTTATGTTTATGAGGGGTTTTGGTCTAGTTTTCATTTCTGATAATGTTCTTTGTTCAGTTTTGGTAACAGGATAATGCTGGTCTCACAGGAGTTAGGATGTTATCCTCCCCCTGCCCCCCTGCCCTTTTTTTTTTTTTTTTTTTGTATTTTCTGGAAGGGTTTGTGTAAAATTGATATTACTCTTCATTTGTTTTATCTAAATTTACTAGTGAAAGTATGTGGGCCTGGAGTTTTCTTTATGGGAAAGGTTTTAACTACAAATTTAAATGCTTTAATAGATATAGGGTTATTTAGATGTTTTATTATTATTATTACATCTTGGGTGAACTTTGATATTTTGTGTCAAAGTTATTGGAAAAAAGTTTAATATTCTCTAATTTTTCTTTTAATATCCATCTGTAGAAATTGAAAATGGTATCCCCTCTCTCATTTCTGTTATTCATAGTTTATGATTTTTCTCTTTTTCTCTTGAGTAGTCTGGCAATGATTGTGGGTTTGATTATTCCTCCTTGTATTTCTATTAGTTTTTGCTTCGTGTGTTATAAAACTCTCTTACTAGGTACATAAACCTTTGCTTACTGATTTTTTTTTACTTTTGTCATTATGAAATGACCTCTTTATCCTTGATAATATCTTTTGCTTTGAAAATCTACTTTGTTTATAATAATATAGCCAGTTCAGTATATTTGGTTACTGTTATTAGCATAGTATGTATTTTCCTGTCCTTCTACTTTTCACCCATTTTGGGTCTTTACATTTAAACTGTGTTTCTTTTTTTTTTTTAATTATTATGTTATGTTAATCACCATACATTACATCATTAGTTTTTGATGTAGTGTTCCATGATTCATTGTTTGCGTATAACACCCAGTGCTCCATTCAATATGTGCCCTCTTTAATACCCATCACCAGGCTAACCCATCCCCCCACCCTGCTCCCCTCTAGAACCCTCAGTTTGTTTCTCAGAGTCCATAGTCTCTCATAGTGAAGCAGGGCTCCACCCCAGGACCCGAAGATCACAACCTGAGCTGAAATCAAGAGTCAGATGCTCAACTGACTGAGCCACCCAAGTACCCCCTCATTTGCTTTTGTTTTTAAGATTTATTTATTTATTTGACAGAGAGAGCAAGAGCAGGAACACAAGCAGTGGGGAGTGGGAGAGGGAGAAGCAGGCTTCCCATGGATCAGGGAGCCTGAACATTTGCTTTTTTTAACAAGAAATCTGATGTCATCTGTATTTTCCTGTATAACATTTAAAAAATTGTTTTACTTTATTACTCTTGCTGTTTTAAAGATTTTTCTCTTTGTCACTGGTTTTGAGCCATTTGCTTATGAAGTACCTTGGTGTAGTTTTCTTTATGTTTCTTGCGGTTGAGGCTTATTGAGCTTCTTATTTTTATAGTTTTCATTAATTTAAAACATTTTCCAACTATTATTTCTCCAAATATTCTTTCTATTCTCTCCTCTCTTCTCTCTTTAGTGGACTGAAAATTACATGTACATTAGGCCACTTGAAATTGTTTCATAGATCACTGATGCTTTATTTTTGGATTTTTTTTCCTTTCTGTGTTTTCATTAGGTAGTTTCTTTTGCAATGTCTTCAAGTTCATTCATCTTTTCTTGGCAACATCCAACCTGGTATTAAGCCCAACCAGTGTATTTTTCATCTCAGACATTTTCATCTCAGACATATGATTTGCATGTCCACAATTTTGATTTGTTATCTTTTTTATATACTCATTGTCTCTATATAACTTTTTTCAATATATTAGTTATAATAACTGTTTTAATACCCTTATTTGATAATTTTGACATCTCTGTCAGTTTGGGTTGATTTTTTTTTTTTTAAAGATTTTATTTATTTATTTGAGAGAGAATGAGAGAGAGAGAGGAGAGGGGGGAGGGTCAGAGGGAGAAGCAGACTCCCTGCCAAGCAGGGAGCCCAATGAGGGACTCGATCCTGGGACTCCAGGATCATGACCTGAGCCGAAGGCAGTTGCTTAACCAACTGAGCCACCCAGGCGCCCTGGGTTGATTTTTAATTGATTTTTCCCCCTTAGTATGGACTGTGCTTTTCTGCTTCCTTGCATGCCTGGTAATCATTGTTAAATGGCAGATATTTTAATTTTGCCTGGTGGGGTACTGAAGATTTTTATATTGTTATAAATCTTTTTTTTTTTCCTTTCGTAAACTATATTCTGGATGCAGTTAAGTTGCTTGGAAACAGTTTGATCTTTTTCTGGTCCTGCTTTTGATTTGTTAGGTGGGTTTGGAATTATGCTGTGTCTAAAGCTAATTCCCATTATTGAGGCAAAAGCTTCCTGAGTACTCTGTCCAGTACCCCCATGCATTATTAATTTTCCAGTATGGATGGTGGGAGCACCATGGTCTTTGGCCTTATAGTTTCTTCACACACAAGAACTGATCAGTGCTCTGAATATTCGAGGGGGACGTCTGAAGAACCTGATCTTTGAAGTTCTCTTCTCTCTGTCCTATGGATTCTAGCTGCTCTGGCTTCCTGAGACTCTCAGCTCTTTCTCTTCAACTCAGGGAATCTGTGGGGCTCTTCCTCAATCCCCATTCCTGTATCTTGGTCTAGAAACTCCTACAAGGCAATAAGCTGGGGCAATCATAGTGCTGTTTATCTCCAACTCCTGACTCTCCGTTCATCGTCACTTGATGTCCAGTGTCTTGAAACCATTGTTTTATGTATTTGGGGGGCGGGGGTTGTTTTAGATGTGATTATAAATCTGTTTCATGTTATTACATCTTGGCCAGAAGTGGCAGTTCCTCTCCCTTTACTCCTAAAATGTTCTAAATATACTATTACTTCATAAAGTAAAAATTATGTTGTATAGAGTTTCAATATTTTTAGAGCCATTACTTCAGAGAGAAATGGAAATAGGCTTACAGAGGTAAGATACTTTTTAAAAATATGGTTAGTTATAGTAGTATGATTAGGATACAACAGCACCTTTTAACTCTGTGCTTCTTCTGTAATAACATAATATTTATGTCGTAAATCCACTGAAAATATCTTCCAGCTTATACAGTACAAATCAGTGGCAGGGCATACTCTCCTCCATTTAGTTAGTTCAGAGCCTCATTTAAGATCAGTTCCTGTTAGAGATGATATTTGTTCTCATCATTACCATCTTCGTTATCATTCTTTGTAGTAAATGTTTCTTCTTGGATTACATTTTTCTCCCTCTGTAATCCTAGCAGATACAAGCCATCCGTTTAATTTGTGACATTGTTGTGATGCATTGTGTACTCCACCACTGTTATGGTATTGAATTTACTCACCTGGTCAGGTCTGAGGACGTTACAGTTCAAATGCTTTAACATTGCTCCTTTCATAAAGCATCACGTTTTGCGAGCAGTTGGGCAGGGCGGCGGAGGGGGGACCGAGAATTGAGTCTTTTTCCAAAGCATTTATTTAAGGCAGTAGAGTTAGGAATTTCGATTTGAAACAGCACAGATGCTTATCTTTTAAAGTAAATAAAGGTTAGCCATCTGTAGTGAGAGTTACGTGGTAAGATACTTCAGGATGACATCATGAAACCCACTTTCTATTTGAACAATGAAAATATGGAGTAATTATCTCTTTAACAAATATTTATTAAGCCCTTTTTTTCTCCAGACAACTCTATTTGGGTCATTAGGAAGATTAGTCTGATGTATACTCTCTTGAGTAGTTTATATATATCTAGTAGATAACTCATGAACATAAACAACTAGTTTAGGGTAAGAAGTGGTAAGACAACGGACAAAAGCTCTGAGTTCTCTGACTACATTTGAGCAGTTAGGGTATTATCTTTTTGTCTTTCTGCTCTGCTTCTCTTTTCTCTTAGCTCGGTTTTCTTTTAACATTTTCCTTTTTCCTTATGTTTTCTTTTCCTGACTCCCACTACAGTGCACATAGACTCACAATCCATTTTTCCAGCTGGATTGCAAACATGAATATGCTCCTTTTCGATAAACTGTCACTTATATGTTGGCTAATACTTGTTCAGCTGCAAAATAATCTATATGGAGTAAAGACTTTAGCTGGGGATTGGACCTTTCATAGACATTTGGGTCTAAGAATAAAGATGATATAGATAGTTCAGCTAACATAATTTCTCATAAATATTATCAGGGTATTTCATTGGAAAATAATTTCTTCACAAGAGCTTTATTTTGTCTAGCAGTGGGCTTGTTAATTCAGTCTTTGCCAATCATTAACATTTACTGACAGTCATACTTTTTGATAGAGACAGTTTTTATTTATTAGATACTCGATTGTGTACTTTATAAAACATCTCACTTGAGAAAGGGATCAGAAATGTCAAACTAAATTTTTGTTCATAGTTATACAGCCCTAAATCTGCCCATAGCTGTAGGCTTATCTACATTCTGACATACTGTACTTCTCTTGATCAGTTCAATAATGTTATGGCATAAGTCTTGGTCTGTGTCTCTAGTGCCTATCTTGATTGTGACCCTATTTCTATGTTAGTAGTTGCATCTTTACTCAGTGGTAGTTGTGGAAGCCAGTCTAAGCAATTTAAATATATAAGATTATGTTACAGTATCTGCTATTTTATTTTTCAGAAATGGATTTAATTTAGGTTGTCTAAATTTAGAAGTAGGAGGTAGTCATTGTTAAATTATTTCAGGAATCATTTATATAAATTAATCAATAGTTTCTCACCATCCTTTTCCAGGGTCTATAGCAAGAAATATGGAGTACATATATCAGGTCAATGTATGGACCTCAGGACTCCTTAAAATTTTGTGTTTGAACTTATATGCCTTTTATTTTAAAAATTGGCTTATGACTTTGGTCTTTGGAAGCTCAAAGGGCAGACATTTGTTCTGTTTGTTCTTTTTTATTCACTGATTTCACACAAGTTCTTGGGACAATAGCTGAAACATAGAAGGCACTCAGTAAATATTTGGATGAATGAATCTATAGATACCTTCTCTTTATGCTTCTAGTGCCAATGTGTCAGTAACTAGGTGCTAAGTCTTTAACGCTGACAAAACAAATCTCTGCCTTCATGGAACTTATGTCTAGTGGAGGAGATCCCGAGGAGAGTGCAGTTGATGATAATATTTTAATTAGTTATTTGCTTTTCCTGCCAGACTCTCAGTAACTGAGAGCAGCATCTTTGTCTAATCTTTATGACTTTTTATATGCTTAGCCCAACATCTGGCACATAGTAGGTGCTTATTGTTAATTAAATGAAATAGAAAATTTGAATAGCCTCCATATGTCTAATTCAAGTTAGTGTTCATGTTATCACTTTATCTTTCACTGTAATAAACTCTCCCTCCATGGTGCTTGGTCTTAGCTCGCTTATTTATTTTAGATGTTAGTAATGAAGGAGACTTTTTACAGAAGCGGATTTTTAAAATTTTTTTAATTTTTATTTTTTGGACTCTGGCTGGAGTTATAGGCCAAGGTAAAATTATCATTACATCTCAACTTATTCCAATTCTGATGAAATCCAATGGTGATCTGGAGGTTAAGTAGAGTCACTGTATTTTTCAAACATTATTAGCACTTTTGTATTTTGCCTTGATGTATGTCTGTCAGAACACTATCTTGAGCTGTTAATTCATTCTGCTTTATGGTACGTTCTTATCCTTTCTATTTTCTGGAACCTTGTGCTTCCCTATTGCCCTTAGACTTTTTGTGCTCTTCCTTCATAGCATTTTAAGGATATCCTTTTTCCTTAGAATGTTTGATTAATGATTTATCCTAATGCTACATGTTGACTTAAAAGATGATGAGAATGCTCAGCTCCCTAAGACATGAACGTATAGACATAAAGGAAATTTATAAAAAGACGGATGTTGCTCTGAGATCTCTACATTGAATGGCAGACCTAGTGTGGAATGCCTCCTTCTCTATCCTCCCGTCTCGAAGCTTTGTGATTATCTTGTAACACTTTAGATAAAGTGATTCATTATTAAATAATTTTATTTATTTATTAGTGTTAAGCTTTGGAAAAACTTCTTTATGGATTGCATTTGGTTTTACAGAAAACTTTCTAGATTTTCTTTATTGAAAAATGTATTGAAAGCGCTGTTTGTGTTTATGTACCAGGAGGCTAATGAGGTTTAGAACAACAACTTGCTACCTAAAGTATGTTCACTTTCTGTCCTTTATATATTTATCAAGTCACAATGACAGTAGGGAACAATGGAGTTCAGAGTCAGATTTCAAATGAAGACTGGAAGAGACTTATTCAAAAACCAAAAACCAAGGGTGTTGTAACATTGAGTGCTATGTAGATGCTATTTAACGGGAGGCCAGAGCATATGTGTGGGTGTGTATGTTGTCACACAGTTCGTTTATCTTTGCCTGTCTTTTCATGTGATAGTGAGTAGTTGAAGAGGCTCTTAGCTGCAAAATTTAATAAGTTTCCTACGTAGAACAATAGAACTTGCACCACCTTTGTCATCACTTGGAGCTCTGCTGAGACTTTTACCCTTAGGTTTTACTAACCCTTAATAAGAGAAGCCAATTGATAATTGACGTTGCTTTTTTGTTTTAAGAAACCAAATGCTTGCTTATGCTCTATGCTGTAAATTGTCAATATCCAGTGCTACATATGACTTCTTTCAGATTTATTATAGTCATTAAACCTCGAGCTTTTTGTTTTGGGGGTGGTACTTTTTAAAATTTCTTTTGCTGATTTTTCTACCTGTGGACAGTTTTAAAAGCTCAAGCAGAGTTAATTTGAATATTCTCAATTAATTATAAAAAGTAGTTTTAGGTTCTGCAGTCTCAGCTGTGAGGTAGTCTGAATGAAGTATTTTTTGGTGGTGATGCCAAGATTTTTAAAGCATAGTAAATCTGATTCCTTGATCTCTCTTACAGTATTCTTGATTTTTTGTGTGTGCTCACAGAATTTATTAAAGGAAAATGTAAATGGCTTTTTCTTTATATACTGTCATTTAAACAGGACTCCAAAAAAGAGTCTGTTATTTCTCTCATTAAAATAAACTTATATATTAAACATTATTCTGTTAAGACCTATTATGCTTATTCTAGCACTTTTCTCAGTAGTATTTCTAGTTTCCTTTATGTTTGTGACTTACAGAGATGGAGTTTAATCCCACTACTTACTTGACCTGGCTAGGGTAATGATCACTCAGTCCTGAACTTTTACTCATTTGTATTTAATTTCCTCACCTCCCACTCTACTGTCCTCTCACTTAAGAGTAAAATCAGATACCACAGCCTTTTCAGGGATGATAATAATAATTTCTCCTTCTTTTTTTTTTTTAAAGTGAAATAATAGAAGTGTCTCAGTTGTTGGAAACCACTAGAGGAACTTTGTGAACAATTTTGGTGGCATGAAAGCTAAAATCTGAAAATTTACTCTCTGCCATCCAGGCTCGCCAACTTCTTGCATGAGGAAGTAAATATTTGATAGGCCATAATAACTGAATTTGTAATTAAAAATTTTTTTAATGAAAAATTTATTCAATGGAACATAAACATATTTGAGGTTTCTTTGCAAGATTACCGTAGAATTCTTATATCTTAGGAAATGTGCAGTTAAGAAAAGCTCTGTTTTGTTCATAAACATAACATTATAAAATTATTATAATTTCATAAGGAATAAAAAACAGGTCTGTGATAATAAAAGCAATTATAATTTCCCAGATGAGACTTTTATGGTTACAAGATGTGCTTCTTAGGGTGTATGGAATTGGATTTTCTGTTTTTTATTACTGTTCATGTACTTTTAGTTCTACTGGTTACTACCTCACACGTGCCTGATTGACATTATGATGCATTCGTGTGGAAATTATGAAAAGTTGTTTTCATGCAGCTGTCCTGTAGTTACAAAGGAACTTCACTGCATGAAAAACAAACATATCATTCAATGGACAATGCTTAATCTGTTCAGGAGCCCAAACCTATTGCTGTTCAATGACAGAAGAAAGGAGAGGGATTAATTTGAAGATGCTTGTGCATGACATATGGTAATTTCTCCATAGGAAGGAAGTGTCACATGGTGACCTCTAAATCTTAACATTGACCTCCCGTTGTAGAATGTGTGTGCCATACGGTCTTTTTGCCTTTTCATATGATAATTTAAGCTGAAACATTTTCCTGGTAACATAACTTTTTTGGGGGTGGGGTGGGGTTGTTGCATGTATTTTATGAGGATTAGAACATTCACAATAATTACTTTTATAATATAAAATATGGGTATCATAAAAATATTTTTTAAATTAAAAATGAAGCTATGTTAGGGTTCTTCTCACAAAAGTTGTTTGGTATATATATTCTTTATAAGTTGGCAGATTTTAAATTGTATTTTTATAAAATGAGTGTGGAAAATTGAAGTGATCTCAGTGGATGTTGGTTTGAGATAATAAAAAATTTACACATAAGGTTAGGAAATAAATTATTAGAAAAATGTAATTGGCAATATGAAGATCAACTTAAACTTTTCAGTATGTGATACATTTTAAATATTGAATTACATTTTTGCTAATTCTTAATATGTCTGTCATTTTTTCCTTGTAGCCTTACTTGTTTTAGAACTGTTTTTGTATTAATTAGTACATCGATAAATTAGAGTATTCAATAGATTTTGGTTTTAAGAGGAATTTGAACTACACTGTGATTGCTATTCAATAAAATATATCATTTCCCTGCCGTAATCCTCAACGATCATGCCCTCCTGATGAAAACATCATTTTTCAGTTCTCCATTTACTATATTTTGCCAACTTTGTTTTTCATTCTTCACTAATACTGAGCTTTTTTTCAGAAGCCGCTGTACCTCAATTCTCTCCTCTTTATTTCTTCTGTTTTCTCTGCAAGTTCCTGCTCCTGTCATTTCCACTCGGTCTGATGCTGACCACTCTGGCTCTGACCCTGCTTCTACTCCTGCTTTACATACCTGTTTCTTAGTAAATGAAGGTATTCTCTCTCAACTTTCTAACAACTCCCTTTCAGTCTGTGCTTTACTCTGATATGACATGTTCTTTTTATCCAGTTTATACATTTATCTGCTTTGTTATATATGAGATCCTAAATTTTCCATGTTTTAACTTTATTTGCTAATGTCAATGATAAGGGCCAGTTATGAAAATGTAATGCTACTCCTGGCTGGTGTAAACTGTGTTTCTTGTAATCTAGAATGCCATTAAAGAAGCACAAAGATGCTAATCTTTGATGTGAAGTAGGTATTAAAAGGTAGATTGGTTTTCATAATGATGTTTGCCATGTGATCTCTGGTGTTAGAACTAATGAATCTATTTTGCATGTATCATTACTCTGAGGTTAGAGGGAAATGTGAGGGGGTCTGTTTACATTATCATTTGAGAAGTCTTCAGAATGTTGATTAGCACCAATGATTATAAACTGAGAGGAATTCGCCTGTTTATCCTCCTTACTATTTCTGTTTCTGGATGAGGCAAAAATCCATAATTTCAATTTTTAAGATGTAGTTAGGCTATCATATTATCCCTATGGAGTTACACTAGTTGAAAGTATTTTTGAAACTCTGAAAATGTGAATGGAATCCACAAACCTTTTTTCCCCAAGAGCCATTATAGGATTATTTATACTGCCTGGAAGCCTAACGGAACTTGTGAGCTCTGAGTGATATTCACGGTCTTCATTGTGGGCTGTCTTCACCAGTATGTATAATATAAAAAGGAGGAAATTTACAAAATCTCAAATGTAATCCAGATTGATTCTGACTCTTCACTAAAAAGCATTATTACCAGTCCATTCAAATGGAAAGAATGGTACAGTATCTGTAAAGTACAGAGCCCATGTTCAAAGTACCACTCATTTGGAAAGAAAACATGGGAACACAAAAGTATAACTCATTTTTTGTTTGGCTTCCCTGTCATAGACATATACTAAGGTTAGTATGCTAAGACTGGATTTTAGCAAAAATAATTACGGTTGAATTTGTTAAGCTATTGTGAAAGATAGTAATTTGTTATTTCAAAAAAAAAAAGCTCTTGACTTCGGACCTGGTGAGAATCACTATCCTATTAAAATTCAGCTCATAAATACACTTCATACTTTTATGAGACATTGAAGCACTTCAAGAAATTGTTAGGTTGTAATTTATATTTACATATATATTTGTGTGTGTATAAGTATGTGTATATATATATATCCTCTCTCTATATATATATCCTCTATTAAAAATAAATTGGAATCTAAAATGTGTGTGCTCATCACCTTAATTATTTAATTATATATTCTCAGTTAATGAGAATTTCCTTACGAAAGGATGAATCTTTAGATAGGTGGCTTATCTGTTACTCACTTATTCTCTCTCTTTTTTTTTAAGTAATCCCAGTAATTATTTTGAATTTTATGAAGGGTTCTTGTTGTTTTAGAAAACTGCAGTTTAGAGTATTTCAAAACATTGATTTGTTAAAATTCTGTGATCACAGAAAATTCACCTTGTATATGGTAGTAGATAGTTGTTTTTTTGCATTAATTCTTGATTATTTGTCTTTAAGTGTTATCCTCAGAGGGTAATGGTAATTATAGTGGATTAATAGTGGCTTCATACATGATTTGGGAAGACTGAGGCATTTATTGTGTATATATTTTTCAGACACCTTTTAAGGGTTGAAATGCTTACTTGAGAATGTCTGGATATTGTTACTTTTAGATATTGCAGTGGCTTGTATTGTTTGTTTTCTTCATACAATCAAGTTTCATATTATGGACTAGAATTTTGGAAAAAATAACTTTTATTCCCATAGATTAAAGTTAATGATACTTAAGATGTTGTCAGTTTTGGATTATCTGGTTTTTATTTTATGAAATGCCTGAATTCATTTTTCCTCTCAAAATTGATGTTATATTACTTACTCAGTTATGATTGTGATTAAATATCTGATTCATTTTGTAAGATAAGAGATCAATAAGTATTAATTAAAGGCCCTGTGACAGACAAGGGAAGAAATCTCTCTTGACCGACAAAGATGGTCATACACAGATGGCCAGGCCTTCAGAGACATGAATTTATCTTTGGATATCTGTGTGAATGCCCTTTTAACTGAAAGTGGTATCAAGTCTGCAACTCTAGTACATGTTTATTTCTATGTTTTCTCAATCCTGAATATGTTTTCTTTTAGAGGGGCTGTTTAGAAATATGTTTTCCTTGTAGAATTTATATATACTTTATGTGGAAGTTTATTTTTATTTAAGACTTTGAGAATTCTTATAAGTATCAACTACATGATTTAGAGATAAACTACATTTGATATAATTATTTGTATAAAATATCTAGTAAATTGAAAACATTTATTACATAATTTAGCACATTTGCCCTTTTTAATTTTTGGTGTAATATTTAAAGAAACATCTTTGAATTAGGCAATGCCAAAGTGCTAAAGTATTTGTAATATGTTACATTTTAACAGGATGGAGTCAGTTGGCTGCTATGCATTGTGTGATGCTACCAGACCTGCTGGGACTGGATAAATTTAGGCCTCCACTCCTAGAGATGCTGGCTCGGAGATGGCAAGACCGATGCTTGGAGGTAACATTGATGTGCTATGGATAGAAAACAAAAACATGAAAGCAGTAGACAAGTGTAAATTTGAAATGAAATGGTTAATATTTATCTAATTTCTTTTCACCTGTTTATTATGTGATAGAAAATATGGATTCATGACTTTTTTTCAGTTTATATACTGAACAGTAATGTTCCAGCTTGCGTGTTTACTTTTTAATCCAGTGAATATTTGACCAAAAGTTTCATATACTTTATGGAACTGTTTCTTTGAGTGTTGGTTTCTATAGAGATTATTCTGTATAGCTTAACATACATGCATGCTCACATACATACACCCACCTCCCCCCAAAATCACACACTGAGGTATAATCACATCAGTCAAATTCTAAGTGAATAGCCCTTGTCCAATGGAAGATACTGTGTTATAATAAAAGAAAGTCTTTGGAATTCGAAGACACCCGGGTTTAAATATCAGTTCTGCCAATTATTAACTTTGTGACCCTGGGCAATTTACTTAACCTGTTTGAAGCTCATTTGTAAAGTGGGGATAATACTGTATTCCTCATGGGATTGCTGTCAGGATCAAATCAGATAAGGCAAGTAAAACAGTACAGAGCCTGACACAGGGTAGGAGCTCAATAAATGGTAGCTATTATTTTGTGTTAATGGACTTATGCTGTATTAGACGTCGCTTAGAATATAATATCACCAGGGACTTGGAAATGTTTTATAGATAGAGATTTCCTTTATTATGGCATTTGATCTATCTAGCTATAGCAGTTTGTATCATTTAAGATTTTAAATTTATCAAATATAAATATTTCCCCCATCTGGTTTCCCTTCCCTCAATTCTAAGTGGAATCGTAGCATACTAAAATTTTCATGGTTTTGCATTGAGTAGTATTTGAATTCACTTCAAAAGTTATAATTAAAAACAATTTTTATTCAAACTCTTATCAGACATTGCTGAGTTACCTCTTCAGTGATAAAGAGTTAATAAATTGATACACCACTTGACAATTGAATAGCTTCTTTAACCCCATGCTTGTGGTAATTTGCCAAAATAAAACTCAACTAAAACTGCAAAATAAATGTGTGCCGCATTGAAGGACAAACTGAAATGATGTAACTTTGAAAACTAGTTTCCTTCTATAGAATTAATGCCATTACACAGGAATATATTTTGCCATTTGTTGAAGAAAATTGTTTAAACGTGTCTTAGGTATACAGGAATTGTGCGGATTTACACATATATTTGTGCAAACAATACCTACTTAGTATATAAAGAAATTCACTAGATAAGGTTAAATTTCTTCAGGCTAAAAGAGAAGACAAGTTTAACAGTTCTAACAGTGACTTTTAACACTAACAATTATATGGAAATTTTAAAGTGAAAATTAAAGCGCAAGAATATTACATTTTTAAAAAGCTCCTTGGAGAATGAAGTTTTAAACCCAGCGTTGCATAAATGTACAAATATAATTCTATTAGTGTTAAAATATTTTTCAGTGAGATCATTCATTAAATTGTCTTTGATTTTGCTCACATCCAATTTATTCAGTACTTAATTCATTATTTGGTTTGTGGTTTTTCTCTTGTAAATAAATGTGGCTTGTATATTTCCTAGCTTTATTTCATGATGAACTTTCTAGTTTTTAAACACCTCACCAACTGACCTGCTTCCTGTTTTTTCATTTGGCTCCGTTTCCTTCTCAGGTCCGAGAAGCTGCCCAGGCCCTGCTTCTAGCTGAACTGCGAAGAATTGAGCAGGCAGGGCGGAAAGAAGCCATCGATGCCTGGGCCCCTTATTTACCTCAGTACATGGACCATGTCATATCACGTAAGAGTTCTCTACAAAACTTTTCATGTTTACATACAGAAGTTCTAAAACTCACAGATATGCTCGTTACTGCCTCTCAACGAAAGTGAGTCATTTAAAGTGAAAATAAGGGATCCTCGAATTCTACACATTCATTTTCTGAATCCCTATGGGAGTTTGGAGTTTGGTTTAAAAGAATATATCTAAATACTCTCTGATGGACTGACCTCTTATAAAATTAATCCCCAATCAAAACTCCTACTCTGTTTAACAGTAGCATCTGTCTCTATTGCAGGATTATGTTTGCGGATGCCAACTTGTAGATAGCGATCTGATGATGTGCAAGTGCAGATCCCTTCCAAGTTGGAATTATGAATCCTTAAGAAGTAAAGATCGGGTAGAGTTAGACCAGTGTACTAATGGAAAAGAAAATTAGCAAGGATTTTGACGGACACATCTTTCAAAAGAATAATTTGAATGGATTGGGAAAGGCCTTGGGAAAAATTGTTGAAGAGCTTGAATATTTTTTGCAGAATCAAACCTTTGTGATTCTGCTGTTAGATCAAGTGGTCATTGAAGAAAAGTTGTATTATGCTCTCGTAGTTTTTTTCTTTTTAGAAAAGTATACTTCATCCCCAATTCATCATTTGATTGATTATTCTTCTAAAGAAGAATTCAGAGTTAAAGTTTTAAACTCTTACATTGAGTATAAGATAAAATCAGTTTTACTTTTTAAGTTAAATTCTCAATGAAATTTACAACTTTTTACTATGAAAATTTGGCCTAGGTTTTAGGTGGATTCATCTTGAATGTTTTTTGTCAATACCAAATTCTTAGTAATAAGATACTCACTATACATGTCAAGACAGACAATACATGACTGTATAAGAAGGATATGAAAACAAGATTCAAAAAGGACTATAGGGGCGCCTGGGTGGCTCAGTTGTTGGGCATCTGCCTTCGGCTCAGGTCATGATCCCAGGGTCCTGGGATCGAGCCTCGCATCCGGCCCCCTGCTCAGCGGGGAGTCTGCTTCTCCCTCTCCCACTCCCCCTGCTTGTGTTCCATCTCTCACTGTGTCTCTCTCTGTCAAATAAATAAAATCTTTAAAAAAAAAAAAAAAGACTATAATTGTTATACCTGGTGTAAGTCTACCAGATGTTTGTCAGTGGTGACTTTAGTGGTTGTTTTTAGGTATGTGACCTTGGATATTTAACCTTTCTCAGCCTCACTTTTGTCACAGATGAAATGAAGAGGATAGTGAGACTATAGGGTTATTCTGAGTTTGGAATGAGGTAATCTTTGGTAAGCACATGGAACAATGCCTAGGCTGTGGTAAGCACTTTATATTAAATACATTCATAATCTATAAAAATGCACATATGTGTTTTACATATAACCATATTAACAACTCTAATTAAAATTCTTTAATCTGTTTAGGTAACAGAATTTACTGAGATAATACTGATTTTCATTTGCTTACTGGGAATTTTTCCATTTTAATAAAAGGAAATTGAAAAACCAGAGTCTTTAAACATATGGACTCTGAAAGGTATTAGGCTTAAAGTTCTTACTTAAATATGCATAGGTTTTAATATCTTCTACAATTTAAAAAAATGTTTGAAAGAATAAGACTAGGATGAAAAAAGCTTTGCTTTTGAGCATTTGAAGAACCCTAAACAGTCCTCTATTTGTTCAGTCACTTGTGACTGTTAGCTTCATAATATTCTGAAAAACAGAATTAGCTCATCAGCTTATCATAAACCTTATTGAATAAAAGATGCCCCAATTTAAAGACAAACTACGAGATGACATTGTGTGAAAGCAGGATTAGCTCAAATATCTACTCATTCCTCTGCCCCCAACACCATTTTAAGATCTAAGGATGCTGGAGGAAGCAAGATACTCCAATTAAAGGACAAACCTAAGTTGAAGGCGAAACAATAGCAAATCATTAGAGATCCTTTTGAAAGGACAATGCTGCTATGAAAGTATGAGAAACTGTTTCAGGACACCTTTATTTGGAATGGACTACATTGGGAGAGTGGACTGAAGTAGAATATGTAGCTGAGAAGCTACTACAGAGGGTATATGGGACCCAGAACTAAATGTAGATAGAGTGGAATAAAGGTATTTCTAAGACTTGATGACAGATTATGTATCAAGGTCTGAGGAAAACATCAAAGATGCGTACAGTGTTGTATTCTTGACAGTTTGGGAAGAAAGGTATCATTAGCAATGGTGGTGGATGCCATTTTATTTTATTTTTTCCTGGAAAGAAGGGAATGAGTTAGCTACAGGATAAAGGTGTAATATGGTCTCAGATTACTCCCCGAAGCAATGATGAAAATGTATATGTTGCTAGGTGAGAGGTCTATTAGAGGGTCCAGTGAGGATACAGTATAAGTAGAATAATGACAATACGTACCATTAATTGAACACTCTCTGTTAGGCTTTTGCTAAGTGCCTGGTCTGTGTTATTTCATTAAGCCACTGCAATAAGCCTGTAAAGTAGGCATTCGTGTCACTACCATCCCCCACTTTTTGCCCCCCAGATGAGTGAGTTGAGGCCGAGAGAGATTAAGGAACTTTCTTAAGGTCCCTCAGTTACTAAGTGACCGTCAAGACTACAAAACTGATTTTCTTAATCACCAGTTATTCTTTCTTGCTTCCTCCAGCATCCTTAGATCTTAAAATGGTGTTCAGGGTAGAGGAATGAGTAGATATTTGAGCTAATCCTGCTTTCACACAATGTCATTTCTAGCCATATTAACAACAACAATAAATTGGAGCAGAAACGTGTAGCTGTAAGAAAATTACTCTTAATTGTAAGAAAATGGTTCTCGTCATTGTTTAAATAAGCATAAACTAGGGGCGCCTGGGTGGCTCAGTCGTTAAGCGTCTGCCTTCGGCTCAGGTCTTGATCCCAGGGTCCTGGGATCGAGCCCCGCAGTGGGCTCCCTGCTTGGCGGGAAGCCTGCTTCTCCCTCTCCCACTCCGCCTGCTTGTGTTCCCTCTCTCGCTGTCTCTTTGTCAAATAAATAAATAAAATCTTAAAAATAAATAAATAAACAAGCATAAACTAGATTGTTCTTAGGTCAGATTTAAACCTTTCTATTTATGTAAATTGAAGTCCTTTTAGTTATAGTATCCTGGAGTTCCTTATGAATTAACTGAATACTGGCTTACTTAAAATTTTAATCTTATTACTTCCTGTTACTGTATTTTTAGTGAAAGAATAAACATGCAGTCTACATATAACTAAAATACCTTATACTAACAACTCTTTCTATAATATAGTAATCTGTTCGGGAACTTTAACATTGTCTGAGTGTAAAATTAGTTTGCTTTACTGGGAGCTTTCTATTTTAATAAAAGAAGGTCAAGCTGAAGGAGTAAGGATTCTGAATGTGTGAAAGGAGAAGAAAGCATACAACAAATGAGAAATGACCACATAGGGCTGTTGAACAGATTTGCTGTCCAAAGGGATCAGAAGGTTATAGAGCCAGCTGGTGGACAGGCCACACCTGCCATAACGTGCTTGTAGTGCATTTGCCTCCACCATGATCATTAATGTTTGAGAAGATGATTATCGTAGCAAGGTAACAGCATAAAACATTCTTTTAGGAACTTAAAACCTATTTTTAGCATAGGAATCTTCTTATTAAAGTAGGTCAAATATTAAGCACTATGGTAAATACACCATTCATCAGATATTTTCTTAATAATTTAATCAGGCTAAGCATTTTAAAATGTGCAGTAATTACCTAAGCAGTATTGGCAGCTCCTAAGTTATGACTGAGCTTGGTCTAAGAGTCCCTTTGTTAGATGTTTGTCTGAGACTCAGAAAATGCTTTTGCTTGAAGAGCAGAATGTCATACTAGGATGATGGGCTGTGATAGCCCTTCATCTTACAGCTCTGGAGCCTGAGGTTTAAAGCGGGAAGTACCTTTCTCTGGCTTCACAGCCAGTAAGTAATTGAGCTGGGACTAAGATGACAAGTCAGCTGGTCATAGTGACTGGGGTCTTCTGGAATTTTATTTAGGTACATTATGTAATAAAAGCCTTTTGTAGGTTTGTCTGAGAACCTAAGGAAAGCAATGGGCCAGAAGCCAGTTGTTTTTTTAGGACTGCGGAGAGAAGTAAAGGAGAAACTTCCTGTACAGCATCCAGCACAGAGGATTATACACGTAGTGAACGTTGGCTGACCATCCCCTTTCCTTTGCTGTGCTGGTTTCTGTTGTTTTGTTCTCCTTATTGTCACTGCCCCAGAATTCACTTGAATTTATATTGCTCAGAGATTCTGGCAGTAGACCAGAAATCACTGGGGAGGAAAAAGGAGCAATGGTCTGCCTTAACTGAAAAGCCAGTTCACAAATTTTCATAAAAACCAAGTCCTCGTTGGGTGATATGAGAATTTTGCTTCAGGTAATGGAGTTCTGTCCCAGAACGTGTTAGGAAACATTTTATCCCTTATAAGTGCAGGCTGTATGTAAACTTTGGATGCCTAATTTCTGATAGAAAATTTGAGGATAAGTGCATTATGATTCTTACTCTAATGGTTATAGGACCGGAATTCTAAATATTGCATGCATTCTTGTGATAGTGACTTATATAAATATTGTAAATGTTTTCGGAGTTATCACTCTTTCTCATGTATTTATAATCACTTTTATGTTACAAAATACTTTTTAGAAGTTCTGTTGATTATTTTTACTAAGGAAGAGTTAATGTTATTTTGTGAAATGTGTTATAATTCAGATGAAGATGAAATGTTGAAGTTGTCTCAGATTTACTTTGAAGGGAAGATATTTTGTAGAACCCACTTTTATGTATTTCTTTTTGTGACATTCTACATGTAGCATTTTGATAATTGACTTTTTTATGAGGTCAAGCTCCTGCTAGTTTATGAAATATACCCGCGCTTGCCCTTCATTCCAGGCAGTGGCTACTCGGAGGTAAATGCTGATGGTTCCTGATTTCCTTTGGCCTGTGATGCAGAGTGACCTTATAGGGCATGAGGTCACAAGCGTAATTATTTCTCGTACGTTGTATTCTGCTTGCGCACTGTGGCTCATCTCCTCCTTTAATTTCAGAAACATTAAACACATAAAAGTTACTACCATTATATAAATCAAAATCTCTTCCAAAGAGGGTGCTATTGTAATTTTATGCAGTTATGACCAATGTAGTATTAATTTGCAAATTTATCATCTCAGATATTGATAGAAGGATGTGTAACACATCGTGTTTAATACGTATTGATGTCATCAGAAAGAACAATCCTTTGTTCTTATCGAGTCTCTGCCTTTTTAGCTTCCTTTTGTGCTAAGGTTACCAGGGTTAGGCTCGTCTTTTTTATCCCCCTTGGAAACAGAATAGGATTTCTTTGTTCACTGAAAGACACTCCTAGTAAATGTTTTGGGTTTGACTTTCAACAAGCCATACTGTAGTACCTATTTTAATCTGGAATTGAAGTCACTTTCTGATGATTATAGGGTAGTGGTCATTCTGAGCACAAATGTGGATGGACCCAACAATATACAAGAAGGTAAGATGGAACTATATATTATAGAGGTAGTGGAAAAGTCTCTTGTAGCTAGTAAAAATTTAAATATTAATGCATTCTGTGGTAGGCAGATATTTTCAGGGTTTGCTGGGGAAAGTATGGGAAAAGGCTAGGAACAGGGTTTGCTAAATAGGATTTAAGTGAGTTTCTTCCCCACCCCCAAAAGGCCTTAACACAGCATTCCTTCCTTTTTTCTCTTTTATATATGCCTCAGTTATTTGGAACTCTCTAACAGCCTATTATGGAATGATTTTCTAGATAACTGAGGGTTTAAAAGTTACTAAATGCTTGGATTTTTAAAAAATGTTAACTCTTTTTGTTGAAATATTTCAAGATGTCTCTGGCTTTTTAAACATCGTCCCAATAGCCAGAATTGTTGTTTTGGCCCATGCTGTGTAATTACCACCATTTGCTTATTGAAGAGAGTAGAATTGTTTATCTGAACATAAAAGAACCCAGACTGAAATGCCTCTCACGTTTCATATTTTCAAAAGATAACTTTCCTTCTTCCTCTTTTTATTGTCTAGGAATTGTTACCAATTTTTGCTGGTGGGCTGTTTTGTCTCATCCCCAGGAGCTTCTGCCCCTGATGTCTAATTTACTGTTATCACTGTTCTGGGAGTGTGGAAGCCAGGCAGCCAAACTTATTTGAGTTAAGTATAAAATAAGAGTAAATTGGCTAAGAATAAGAGTTCTCTGATGGGAAAAAAATCCCGAAGCTTTAGTGTAAGCACTTTGTGGTGTCTCTGTGGACTCCTCACATTCTGCTTCCTTGACTACTTTCTCAGGTCTTTTGTTGCATTCCGGGTGTATCTTTCTTTTTCAGAAAAAATATTCTAATTAGATTTGGGGAAAAGGCAAATCATTTGGTTGCTTACAAAGAACTGAGAATTCTAAAATAGCCCTTTTGTAATGAATGCCTACTTTGCAAATCCGCTGAAACGAAAGGATGAGGTTTACTCAGAAATATCTGTGGTTGTTACCTTGTTGTGTTCACGGAGCCAGTTGGATGTGATTGTGCATTGTGATTAGAAAGGAAAAGTACTGAATTATGACTAAGTGATCTACAGAAAAAGCACTTGATGTTCTGTGGAAATTTTTATATTGAGAGGCAGAAAGGTTTGTCTTAAGACAAACTATATTATGCAAAGCGCACTGTGTCTTTGTGTATCTGTTTGCAGTGTTAAGTGGGGACCTACGGGATTTGTTTCTCTTTTTTCTTCTAGAGTGTCAGAGCTGTGGGGCTTAAGTGTAAGCACTCTAGACTGATCATGTATTTAACAGCATTAAACTGTTGTGCTTATCTATATTTGGCTACTAACCTAATAGAATAACAAAATTTCTTCTTCCTCAGTCTCAACTATTTAAAGGAAAATTTTAGTTCCATGTGACTTGAGTTCTTGGAGGTGATATGTAATATTCTTGCAGTTGTCCTTAAATCCTTTTTACAAGTCTTGGAAATTATAGTAGTAAAATGGCAAATTAAAAATGAAAGCATCTGGATCCATTGGTTATTTAGACTTTACCTCTAAGCAAACAGAACTCTATTGTCAGGTAGTGCTGTAGGTTAGGAACTCCACAGGAATAAGGAACTTCACGCTGCCAGGGAAGTCCTCTGTATAGGAAGATAGCCAGCAGCCTGGTTTCCAGTTCTCACCAGGAGCCCCAGGGCAGTTTCCAGCTTGTGGAACAAAGCAGGAGTGGAGCCGGGGGTTCAGTCACTTCTTCCTTGCATAGCAGTGAGGAATTGGGGGATTCCGGTAAGTGGGGCACTCCTTGCCTGCTTCTTTCTCTTATGCCACTGGCCCCTGTGGAAAAGCTTCTGGAGCTGAAAGGATTTGAAATAATTGTAGTTATTTTCTCATGCCCCCTTCTTTTTCTCTTTCATGAGTCTGTCTCCCTCCCTTCAGTGCGGAAATTGGTTACCTCTCCTAGAGTTGTAGTTGGTGGCAAGACCCCTAGGAGGCATGGCTTACTTTCTTTGGGGTGTTTGTATACTTACTAGTGCTTTAAGGAGTTGAAGGCTCTTAAGCCTATGAAGACTACTTTATAAAAGAAAAACTCATTGAACCTGTGACACACTGTTGAAAAAAAAAATGGTCTTCAAATTGAAATGCCTGATATACCTTTAGCTGAGTTTCTAGTGGCCTTTGCTATAATAAATGACCTAATATTAGTTGCTATGAAGAGTATGATATTGATTTGTGCCATTAGTCTCTTGCTGATTTGCTGAGGAACAAAAATTTATAATGCTAATGGAAATAAAGTACTTTACAAAACACTGCCCACGAATACCGGAACATGTCTTTGTAATAGAACTAGTGTCTAGTAAGCTTTCAAATATAAATTTTCCTTATTCTAGTACAGATTATTCCAGTACAGGAGGTCAGAGTCCTGTTCAACTTGTTATTACAGAACAAAAAGCAGAGTTGATTATCCTATGATATTTTAAGTCTTGGGCACCTTCTATGCATGCACACATCCAGTTTTGATTGGATTGTGAGACATTTATAATTTTATGCCATATTTCTAATTTTATTATCTCTTTATTGGCTGGATGTTATATTTAAGTGCATTGTTTTAATATTTTAGTTCGAAGCCTTGTGATCTGAATGTGACAGAACAGTCTATAGTTTGGAAGGAAAATAGTAATTTGTTATTGCAAGAAAATTATATGAACCTATTTTACCTGTGATATTTTAATTGTAATAGCTAATTGTAGATTTTGTTCGAGTGTTGCTTTTAAGTTCTGGGATGAAAATGATCAAAGTATACTAAAATATCTTTGCTGAATCCATTCTTCCCTTCCTCTTCCTGCTTTTTTGGAGGGAAGTTTGGTATTTTATATTTTATTTTTCCTTAGTATTGTCCTAATGATTTATTACTCTATCTGTTTTTTGCTAAGCAGATTTTGATACAGATAAGGGTTTTAATATTTATAAATGGTTTTATTGTGCATGACATTTGCAGACTTGGTTAATATTTTAGCACTTCTAGTACACAAACATAAAGAAAAAAAATTTGTTTTATTGGTTTGAGCACCCGAATTGACCCCAGCAAGATTGAGATTGATCTGGTTTCTTTCAGCCTGTTAAATGCCAATCCAGTCATCTGTAACAATACTTAGTTTTTTTGTAATTTTTCTGTACATATTTTCTGTGTTTGTTCTGTACAACTTACTCATCACCTGAAAAGGTTTTCGTTGCTTGATTTAGTGATGAAAACAGCCACAACCACCTATTTTATTGCTTGTTGTTTTTGAAAATTGTTGCTTACAGTTAATGTCTGCGCTGTAATCACAGTTCTGTTTCTGGAAGCCTTATGAAAGAACTTTACATTTTACTGAAAAATGATGATGAGACTTCCATCTGAAGTGTGTACTTGTACTAAAGAACACTCAGCTCTAGGGAATGGAAATGGAAGAGGAGGGATGGTTCTTACTACATGAATATTCCTGTTGATTTTAAGATGTCTAATGAAATAGCATCCCTCTAATAATTAAACAATATTAAATTCTGGCATAGCTCTTGGTTACAGAGACACAAATTAGCTTATAGACACTTTTCTATCACAGACGTGAAGTGAAGAAGGCTATTTCTTTATCTTATGTGCTAGAGGGCGGCTGGCAGGTCTTACTCAGGTTTGGTTTGGTTTTGATTTTTGCTTGTTTGCTCTTTCTCTTAAAGCAAAGCTTAGTCTCCAGAACAAATAATATCGAAGTCAGAGGAACTGAACTAGAAATGAATCTTTGAATTCTGGGTGATAGGTAGAGGGTTGAGCATTTGTAGTCTTAACCTAAAGCATTGTGGTGCTTCTTATAACATATTTACGTAGGGTTTAAAGTGACCACATAATCTCAGATGTGACCTATTTTAAGATGTGATCAGGATCCCAAGACCATCCCAAGCTTTTCCCGTATAGAAGTTGGTTGGGCACTTGGGGCTGGAAGTCTTTCCCATTCCATTTCATCACTGGCCACTGTTGTGGGGAAGAGATTCCAGCGTAGTGATTCTCAAATGGAAGGGTAAGAGGCAGGAGAGATGGGTTTCAAAAGGTGATTATCTCAAACATTACTCCCTCCTCAACCAAGGATCTATATACATTCATTTCATAGTTTCTCAGTCAGATGACAATAATTAGGGAGAAAAATACTGTTTTTTCAAATGATTTTTCTAATGACAGATAAGCAACTAATTTACGGAACCAGATTACCAGCTGGGAAGTCCAATAGAAAGGGGTATCAGGAGATCTAACACATTGTCCTGCTTCACCGAGCAATAGCTATAAGGCCCAGAGATCACCAGGCTTCTGCACATCCTTATCTAGTTCAGTCTCTTTTTATGTGAAAGGAGGGGAATGAACGAATCTATGTTTTTCAAACTTTTCAGATAGTAAACTTACATATGAAATCTTAACCACAGTCACAATATATAAAACAGATAAATAACATTAAGTAATTTCTTTAGGCAGTTTAAATCTTTGGGTTTTTTTTTTTTTAAGTGAAAAATAAATTGTTTCTTGTACATCGAAACCCTCATGCTCTTCTCTTGACTTCTGAGGTTCTCCCTAGCACAGTCAAAAACTAGTTCACTATTTGTTCCCTAAATGCCTCTTGTTCTAACAAATGACACCCGCCCACACACATACACACACACATACACCTGATACAGGGCAGGGTTACAGACTTGCCCTTATATATTGGCAATTCCTAAAATTTGTTATTATGCAGGAACCTTTAGTTTCTATATAACTCTTACGGTTCTGTATGGAATCCGGTGAAGAATAGTCTTGCTGCTTCTCCAGCAAACGCCTGTGGTCTTACAGAGCTTCATCACAGCTCGTACCTAGGGGAGTGCTAGCACAGTATGTACTTTCAACTGAAATAGTTGTCTCCTGGAAGCACAGAAACGGTTTTAAATATACTACATTAATGTTTGATACATACTCTATTATTTTGATTTAAAATGTGTTAATCTTTCAGATATGATTGGCCAACTGTCTGGTTTTAGAACTTATCTGTATAA
Organism: Neomonachus schauinslandi; assembly: GCF_002201575.2. NCBI lineage: Eukaryota > Metazoa > Chordata > Mammalia > Carnivora > Phocidae > Neomonachus > Neomonachus schauinslandi. The sequence continues at coordinate 18,440,734 of NC_058416.1, read as the reverse complement.
TGTGAGTATGGATTTATATATATTCAGTCATCTTTTAATAGCCATGATCCACTTGACAAACCTCTATAGTAATCACTTTTTGCCCATGTGACTTAATGAATAGTCATTGGATTAGGCTCAGTATGTTAATTTAGATATCCTTTTCTTCCTCCCCAAGGCATAAGTGCAGTGATGTTTCTATAATATGTATATATGTAATCAGTAAATTTACTTGTATACCTTCTTAAGCATGTTATTTGAGTTGATTATTTTTTTCTTTTATGCTAAATATATATATTTTTAAAGATTGTATTTATTTGACAGAGAGAGAGCACAAGTAGGCTGAGTGGCAGGCAGAGGCAGAGGGAGAGGGAGAAGCAGGCTCTCCAATGAGCAGGGAGCCCGTTGTGGGGCTCGATCCCAGGACCCTGGGATCATGACCTGAGCCGAAGGCAGACGCTTAACCGACTGAGCCACCCAGGCGCCCCTTCATCTGAAATATTTAAAGACCGATTTTACAAGAGATTTTGTTTTAGATTGAATTTTTGGTTAAGGAGTTCTTACGCAATTCTGTACATTCTTACCTCCTTTTTTTAAAAACAGTGGCTATATACATGGCCTGTGGCCCTGTGGGTTGCATGGGATGATCATGATGCACAACAGGAATATTCATTCTTGAAGGTAACTATGCAGGCATATGAGCAGGATAACAGAGATGAGTTACTTTTTTTGTTTGGTTTTGTTTTTGACCAAAGCATATTTTAAATGCTTCTTACAAAAGCAGGCTTACCTTTTTCCTTTCTATTAATTATATGCTGAGCATCTTTAGTAGTGATTGGTAGAGAGGAGAAAACACATCAAGTAGGGATCATTTTAAAGGAATTGTATTAACCTTTACTACTAATCAGTAAATCTTTTTTTCTTAATTCCTCTTGGAATTGCTGCATAGAGATGTCAGGATGGGTTGTGAAATGATCTATTTGAATGCCAAGCATAACTTTATAGATTAGTTTGGAATAAAATATATATGTGTTTTCCTATTCAATTTTAAAAACTTTGTATTTCGGAATATTTCAAACATACATAAAAGTAGAGAGTAATATAATGAACCTCCATGTACCTGGTGCCTAGCTTCAACTGTTATTAACTCATGGACAATCTAATTTTATGTGTACCCCTCCAAACACCTGTCCCCCCATTTTAAACAGTTCTCAGATACAATATCCCTTTATCTGTATCTCAGTTTGTATCTTAAAAGCAAGGGCTCTTTTTATATAAGTAGGTACATGCATACACACACACACACATACACACACACATACACACACATAAATACAGTACCACTAAAATGCCAAAAATAATTAAAACTTCTTAATTTTATCTAATAACTCAATATTTATACTTCCCTCGTAGTCTCATAATTCCTTTTTACAGTTTGTTCATTCAGTTTAGGATTAAATAAAAGCCCATATATTGCAGTTGGTTTATGTCTTTTACGTTTCTTTTAATCCATTGGATTCCTATCAATCAGTCAGTCAGTCAGTCCATCTATCTACTTGTCTCTGGCCACCTCTCTCCTGTGCTTTTCCTTGTGATTTGTTTGTGGTATGAATTGGGAAGTTTGTACTGTGATGATCTCTGCCTTTGTTTTCATTAGAGTGGTGAATCCTGATAATCTGAATTCTAACATGCCCTGTTCATTTGTTAGCCAGAATACTTTTCTAAGGAGAATCTTACCCTTATCACTAGTTGATACCCTGAGCTACACTTCAGGAATGACCAGATAAATGCTTGAGGTGATTTGTTTTACTTTTTAGCAGTGTTATGAATTTATGGATTAAAACATACTTATGTTGTGATCCATTATAGTTATTCATTTAAGGAGTGTTCGAATTGTTTTGTCTTTGGTCAGTGGGAGCCTCTGTAGTTGACTTCCGAATCCTTTCGAATTGACCACCAGTACTCTTTGATGGGTTACTTGCTGACAGGATTTCTAGGTTCATTGTGTGCATTTCCTGACTCATGCCTGAGTCAGCATGTAGGGGCCCTCATCCTTTTAGTGGGAAATGGTATTTTAACTCACAAACTGAGTGCTAGATGTGTTCTTTGTTATTTGGTCATTCTGGTGGACACATCTACACATTTCTGTTTGGATCTTAAAATATATATAATATCTTGAGTGTATATTGATACTTCCTATTAAATTTAGTACTAGAATTTTTACTTAATTTCCTTACTGTGTCTACTTCCCCAGTTTTTACAACCTTGTTTCTAAATAACATCTATGTAATCATTAATCTGCTTTTCCTCCACAATAAACATACAGCAGTTCAGAATAATGTCAGCACTACCACAATATGGTTACCATAAACATTGTGTGGTGTTTTTGTATTTGTTTTGCAGTTCTTGTCCTTAGGATACAATTCATTAAAGATGAGTAGTTGAATTATGGTTAAAGTCCCTGGGAATAGCTCCTCTGTGTGATTATACTACCCATGTAATACACATTTAGGTTCATTTGTTTTCATTTCACTTTCAATTATTTATTTTTTACTTCCTATTTTATTTTATTTTTTCAAATATGTCTTTCAAGAGCGTTTTCTAATCTTAATTACATAGGTCAATTTTTAGATTGACATTTTTAAAATGTATTTTTTATGGTGATATAAAACATTTACATAATTCCTAAGTCAAACAACAAAATAAAGTATATTCAGAGAAATTTAGCTTCTCTCCTTCCCTGTGCCCTTTACTCTATTTCCTTTCTCTCTGAAAATCGTCATTACTTTTTAGTTTAGGGATTATTCTCCTGTCCTCCCATTTGTAATATTTATAATTATGATAAAATGCATACATAAATTCACCATCTTAACCATTTCCAAGTGTACAATTCAGTAGTGTTTAATATATTTACATTGTTGTGGAACTGATAGACAGAACATCTCCATCTTGTGAAAGTGAAACCGAAACTCTGTACCCACGAACAGTAACTCCCCATCTCTCCCCGCCACCCAATCCCTGGCAACCACCATTCTCTTTCTGTCTTTGAGGTTGACGACTCTGATACATCGTGCAGCCAAAATCATACAGTACTTGTGACCATCCTGTTTCACGTAGCATAGTGTCCTCCAGGTTCAGCCATGTTATAGCAATTGTCAGAATCTCCTTCCATTTTAAGGCTGAATAATATTCCCTTTTATGTATAGACCACATTTTGTTTATCCATTTATCTGTCAGCGGACACTTAAGTTGCTTCCACCTTTTAGTAAATAATGCTGCTATGAACATGAGAGTACAGATACCTTTTCAAGTCCCTGCTCTTGTTCTTTTGGATATATACCCAGAAATGGAATTCCTGAATCATGTAGTAATTGAGTTTTTAATTTTTTGGAGAAACTACCATGCTGTTTTTCACAGCAGCTGCATCATTTTACATTCCCGCCGCATTACCAAGGGTTCCAATTTGTCCATATCCTCACCAGCACTTGTAGTTTTTGTTTTATTGATAACAGCCATCTTCATAGATGTGAAGTACTATCTCTTTGTGGTTTTGATTTACATTTTTCTGATTATTAGTGATGTTGACCATCATTTCATATGCTTGTTGACCATTTGTATGTCTTCTTTGGAGAAATGTCTATTTAAGTCCTTTGTCCATTTTTTGATTGGATTATTTGTGTTTGCTGTTGTTGAGTTGTGGGAGTTCTTTACATATCCTGGATATTAACCCCTTATTGGATATATGACTTATATTACCATCTCCCATTCTATAGGTTGCCTTTTTACTCTATTGATTGTGTTCTTTGATACACAGAAGTTTTTAATTTTTATATAGTCCAGTTTATTTTTGCTTGCCTGTGTTTTTGGTATCCTATCTAAGAAATTATTGTCAAATCCAATATCATGAAGCTTTCCTTCTATGTTTTCTTCTAAAAGTTCCATAGTTTAAGTCTTGTATTTAGGTTGTTCAACCATTTTGAGTTAATTTTTGTATATGGTGTAAGGTAGATGTTCAGATTTCAGATTTCCCAGCAGCTTTTATTGAAAAGACTGTTCTTTCTTTGCTCCACTTTTTTAACATAAGCAAATACATACATTTATATACCCCCTTTCCTAAATGGTAACATATGCATTAGTGTATCTTCACCTAGCTTTTCTCACTTAACAGCATATCGTGGAGATCATGTACTAGAGACATCCCCTCTGCCTCTTTATTGGTTGTGTGGTATTCCATTTTGTGGGTGGACCATCTTTTTTCCAACAGGTTTCCTACTGATGGATATTTAGGTTGTTTCCAATTTTTGATATTATGGATAGGGCTGCAGTGAATAGACTTGTGCATATGTCTTTTAATTTGCTGACAGTATATCTTGGATACATTTCAAGAGGTGGGATTGCTGAGTCTAAAGATAAATGTATGTCTAGTTTTGTCAGATATTGCCAAGTTCTTTGCCGTAGGAGTTGTACCATTTTGCATTCTTAGGAACTATGTATAAGGGCCTGTTTCTTCACATCAATTCCAATGGAGTGTATGTCATACTTTTGGAATTTTGTGACTCGGATAAGTGAGAAATGAAATTGTCTTATTTTGTATTTTTCTTGTTAGGAATGAGTTTTGCATCTTTTCATATAAATGTCTTTTGTAATTCTTTCAAACTAACAGTTCATATTTCTGGGTCACTTTTACATGGGATGGTTTGATTAAACCTCTATCTATAAGGTTCAAATATATTTTGGTTATTTTTCTATTTACTTTGCTTATATATAGCTATCTGCTTATGCACTCCAAAGCACTTACTATATACTAAGTTTCTATATGTAGTTTTGTTTATTTTTCTATTTTGTCCCATTGGCCTGTGGCTAATTCACATTTTTGTATTTAGTCATTAAGGCCCTAGCCCTTCTTTTTGAGGGTTCTCTTGGCTATTGCTTGTTTTTCCAAATGAACTTTATAATCAACTGGTTTAGTTCCAGGAGGAGGAAAAACCTGATGGCATTTTTATTAGGATTCTATTTAATTTATAAGCCAATTAAGGGAGAATTTATAATGTTGGATTCCATCCAGGAACATAGTAATGTCTTTTCATTTGTTTAGATCTACTTTTTTGTTATTTAGGAGATTTTAAATTTCCCTTGTATAATTTTGGACATCTGTTAATTTGTTGCTTAAGTAGTTAATTTTATTGTTCTTCCATTACACCCTTTAACTGGTTTTTGTTTGTATAGATGAATGCCATTGACTTTTGTTAATTATATAGCCTGATACTATTATAACATTTTCTTATTGATTATATAAGTTTTTCCATTGATTCTTTGGATTTTTCAGATATATATAATCATATTATTTGGAATATTATTTGGAATACCTTTTCTTTTTCAATTACTGTGCTTCTGACTGCTTTCTCCTATACAATTGTATTAGCTAATACCCCCAACACAGTTTTAAATAGAAACTATGAATATAACAGAAATTTTATCATGTAATACTTATGAATGTATTTTGAAGGTAAAATTTTTCAGTTTGATGTTAAAACTGTACCATTTGGCTAACTCATTGAATGTATTTATAACCGGAATCATACAGATTATAGGATATACTATATAACAATGTAATTTAAATGTGGATATAATGTATAATCCATAGTTCTCCCAGTTGATGGGATTCCTAAGACCCCTATACACAGGACCACAAAAAGTGGTCTCTACTCATCGACTTTACTGGGAGAATATCTGTCTAATTCCATCTCCACTTGAAGATTTCTTTATAACCCCACCATCTAACCCATCCCCCTCTACTCAGGTGGTCTCATGACTTTGGGGACGTAAATATAGTTATTTTTATTTAAAAATGGAGTACTGGGAACCACAGATCTGTATCTACTGATTATATATGTTTGCTCAAAACTACTGATGTTAAACTTATCTTTTTTAGAAAACTCTGTTAACAAAGACTTAGCCGGTATAGAGAGATTTCTATGATGGGATTTTACTCAAAGTATGCTAATCTGTCTTAAAATTTTATTCTCTACTAAAATACTTTATAGTGTGTTACTACTAAAAATTTGGTATGATTTATCTAATATATCCTGTCATCACGTTTGCAGGAGGATAGCTTTGTTTCAGTAATTATGTTGAATAATACAAAAGAAGAAAAAAATTGAATACCCACTAAATCCATGCAGCGTGGTAGGTGCTTTTACATTGTCATTCATTTTTTTTAGATTAAAGTGTGCTAATGAGTGATCTAGGGACGCTGGGTGGCTGAGTCAGTTAAGTGTCTTAACTCTTAATTTCGGCTCAGGTCATGGTCTCTGATCATGAAATCGAGCCCCGTATCGGGCTCCACACTGGGCATGGAACCTGCTTAAGATTCTCTCTCCCTCTCCCCACCCCTATGCACACGTGCTCACTCTCTCATATAAATAAAGTGTGCTAATGAGTGATCTACAAGGAAATGCATGGAATGGAAAGAAATTAAAAGGTAAAAAGTGAAGATCATCTCCAAATTTTCTTTTATAGTTCTTTAAGTAGTTTGAAATGTTTTGTTTTGTTTTTAATTATAGAAAGAGGAAAGAAATCAAACTGCAGCTATACCCCCAAAGACTGAAGTCTTCCCTTTGCTTGAATCTTAATAGGAGAATCTTATATGGAGAAGAAAAAATTGCTCTCTACTAGTTTTATTAGAGAGAAGTGGAAAATTTTAGAGATTGATTTTTTTTTAAAGATTTTATTTATTTATTTGACAGAGAGGCACAGCAAGAGAGGGAACACAAGCAGGGGGAGTGGGAGGGGGAGAAGCAGGCTTCCCGCTGAGTGGGGAGCCTGATGCGGGGCTTGATCCCAGGACTCTGGGATCATGACCTGAGCCGAAGGCAGACGCCTAACTGACTGAGCCACCCAGGCATCTCTAGAGATTCATTTTCTGATTGGTGATTAATTAGTCCCACACAGTTTTAAAAACATAATTGCCACAAAGCAGATATAAACAGGATATATAGGAAATAGGAAGAAGGAATTCTAATTGAAGACTAAATTCATTAAAATATTCTTTTTTTTTTTTTAAAGATTTTATTTATTTATTTGACAGAAAGAGACAAAGCGAGAGAGGGAACACAAGCAGGGGGAGTGGGAGAGGGAGAAGCAGGCTTCCCGCCGAGCAGGGAGCCCGATGTGGGGCTCGATCCCAGGACCCTGGGATCATGACCTGAGCTGAAGGCAGACGCTTAATGACTGAGCCACCCAGGCGCCCCTCATTAAAATATTCTGATTTCAAATTTCTTTACCAGGTTTGTGATCATTCTCAGAGTACTGTATCTCTTCATTAGAGTAATAGACTTCCTCATCTCCAAAGAAACAACCCCATCTTGTGGATTCATCAGAATAAAGTTTTATTAATTTACCTAAGAAATATGCCAGCTAAAACATAGAACAGCCTTAGGTCATATGACCAAATTGCAGCGTGCACATGCTCAAAGCATGGCATTGTTCCAGATACTGGATATTTTTTTTAAAAAAAGATCCCATTTAATTCAGTAGTCTCCATTTCCACTTGGATGTTTATAGGCACTTCAAACCTATCATCTTTACCAATAAATTCTTTTATCTGTTTCTCTTCTACCACTTTCTGGCACTGCCATCACTTTCATTATATATATGTCCCAGGGAAATACATACACACTAATTTTGAAAATGTTTCTATAATCTGTTACATGATGATTGATGGATCAAAGATGACAAAATTTGATCTGTAAGTGAAGAACATTTGAAAAGAATGTGTATGCCAGCCTGATACCATGTGGCTATGTACATATTTATGCTGAAAGAATTAAACATATTTTTAAGATATGCTGTGAAAACTCCAAGGGAAATTAAATGGTGGGGGTGGAGTGGTTGCAAAATTAGATAATCCTGCATTCTCATGACACCAAGTGGATTGGAATTATTCCTTTAACCTGTCTGGAGCATGGTTCTTTTTTGTTGGCATTCTCTGTAAGAGTAAGTTGATGTATTTTTGTGAATCTTCTCAAGTTTCTTTAGTGATAGTTTATTTTCAGTGATTCTGGACTACTTTTCCTGTTGCTTCCCCACCCCCAGCCACCTCCCACCACCAGACTAAAGGGGAAAATTTTTGAGTTCTAATGCAGGAGTGACTGCCTTATTTATTTATTTATTTATTTATTTATTTATTTATTTATTTTTCTTTTTTTTTTTCTTTTTTGTTTTTTTTTATTCCTATGTTAATCCCCATACCTTACATCATTAGTTTTAGATGAAGTGTTCCATGATTCATTGTTTGTGCATAACACCCAGTGCTCCATGCAGAATGTGCCCTCCTCAGTACCCACCACCAGGCTAACCCATCCTCCCACCCCCCTCCCCTCTAGAACCCTCACTTTGTTTTTCAGAGTCCATCGTCTCTCATGGTTCGTCTCCCCCTCCGATTTCCCCCCCTTCATTCTTCCCCTCCCACTATCTTCTTCTTCTTCTTCTTCTTTTTTTTCTTAACATATATTGCATTATTTGTTTCAGAGGTACAGATCTGAGATTCAACAGTCTTGCACAATTCACAGCGCTTACCAGAGCACATACCCTCCCCAGTGGTGACTGCCTAATTTAAAAACATAGTTAAAATTTTTTTTATTTGTGAGATTAGGTTAAAAAATGAAAGTTTTTATTCTCTGCACATTGTAGTTTCTCCACTATCTTAGTACTCATCTGACTCATTTTTCATTCTTTTTATAACTGTGTTTGCAAGTTAATTCTTTAAAAGCTCTGCCAGAGGCAATGATTGGTGCTCCCTTGGTTAATTCAACTTTCCATTCTCCTCTAAATCATTGGTTAGATATGAATAGTCTTTAAAATGAATTGTGAGATTTAATCAGTGTAATGTAGTGGAATAATGATGTGCTTCTATAGATGCATTATGCTCATTACAGTGTATGAATGCTTAATACCTTCAGCAATTTGATACCATTTTGTCATGTTTCCAGGCTGAAGTACTATATTTCATGTACCTGCTTACTTAGTTTTCTTTGAGGATTACCATTTTACTTCTTTCTTTATATTCCATGTATGAATATATATTTATATTTTGAGACATAATTTGTGTTTCATTATGATAGTGAAGCCACACAACCCTCATAAATATAAATATATGTAGTATGTACTGTACTGAGATCTTCGTGGGGCCAAGGTCCACCACCTTATTTTTGGTCCCCACATGACCCAGCACCAAGCCCTTAGCCTAGCAGGCACTTAACTGAGGAATAGACTTTTCATAATACCAATTTGTTGCTCAGATTATTCCAGCATTGGCCATAGGGAGCTCCCTTAAGTTGGCTTCAGTGTCATTTTGATAGGATTCTTTTTTAAAGTACTTCCTTATTTTCTGACTTAGAACAGGCTCCTCACTCACCTTCTATTTTCCCTGCCCCAGTTCTAGACTCAGCTCTTTCCCTGAGGGTGCCCTGGTTCCCTACAGTAAAAGTATTAGAAGCTAAGATCTGGGTGCTGGGTGTGCTTGTTTTCCTTTCACTGCTTCTAGGTCCTCTGACAGGGCAGAACTGTAAGATCTCGTTGTGCACACTACTAATGCGTGTATACCCACATACCTGTAAGGATTTCTCTATCTATCTGTATATTCAAACGATATGAGTTCACACTGATATCTCCCATTTTAATCAGGCAACACGGGATTCAGTCCAGTCTTCCCCTTTTGCTTATGGGTAATTTTTTTCTCTGAATGTGAGAAACCAGACTCTCATTATTTACAATAATAGACTTACTTGTGTTTTCAACCCTGATAGATACAAAAAGTAATTTAGAATTGCTAACCTGTACCTCTGTGAAAAACCAGTTTACCACCTGGAACACAGTATTTGTGTACAGTTCTTTTTGTCTTTAGTTAGCTCACTGTAAGCAGTGTTTTGGCCTGTTTTCCAGCTACCCAAGTCAACTCCTTCTTCCTTTACAGCTTCAGTGATGTTATGTCATACATTTATAATATAGTTATATTCATCCTGCAGTTCATTCTGGGTTCTCTGGCATTCTGGTTAATCCATTATTTTTTTTTTTTCATTTGCATGCAGTGAAGTTTACTCTTTGGGTGTATAGGTCCTTGGGTTTTGACAAATGAATAAAGTCGGGTATCTACCTTCACAGTACCATTCAGAACATTCCTAACACCTTGGAAATTACCTTTTGTAGCCCCTTTGTAACCAATCCCATCCCCACCAACCAACCCTTGGCAACCACTGATCTGTTTTCCATCCATATAACTTTGCCTTTTCCAAAATTCTGCATAAATGGAATCATACAGCTTGTAGCCTTTTAGGTTTGTTTTTGTTCACTTAGCAAAATATATTTAAGATTCATCCATATTGTTGCATGGATCAGCAGGTCATTCCTTTTTATGGCTAAATAATATTCCATTATATGGGTGCCCCAAAGTTTATCTATTCACCTGTTTCTGGACATCTGGATTGTTTCCAGATTTTGGTGATTATGAATAAGCTGCGACAGCTATTCATGTTCAGGATTTTGTATTATTGTGAGATTTCAATTCACTTCGACAAATATCTAGGATTGGAATTGCTAGACCATATGGTAAATGTGAGTGTAATTAAACAAACTGCCATACTGTTTTTCCAAAGTTGCTGAAACATTTTACAATGCTAGTAGTTATTCCTGTTGCTCTGTATCCTTACCAGCATTTGATGATGTTAGGCTTTGTTTTGTTTTGTTTTGTTTTTCTTTAGGTATTTTATGTTGAGTGTAGTGGTATCTCACTGTGATTTTAAGTTGCATTTCCTTAGTAACTAATGATGTTGAGCAGGTTTTCACATGATGATTTTCCATCTTTTTTTAAAAAAAGATTCATTTATCTTAGTAAGCAAGTGGGAGGAGGGGCAGAGGGAGAGAGAGAATCCCAAAACAGACTCCCAGCTGATTGCGGAGCCTGACGCTGCCGGATCTGACCCTGAGATCATGACCTGAGCCGAAATCAAGAGTCGGGTGCTTAACCGACTGAGCCACCCAGGCACCCCTGTTTTCCATCTTTATATCCTCTTTGGTGAAATACCTGATTATGCCTTTTGCTTAGCTTATTTTTATTAGGTTGCTTGTTTTCTTATTGTTGATAAGAGTTCCTTATATATAATGGGTACAAGTCCTTTGACAGATGTATAATTTTCAAATATTTTCTTCCAGTCTGTGACTTGTCATTTACAGAATAAAAGTTTTTGGTAAAGTCCAGTTTATCAATTTCTTTCATGACTCATGTTTTTGGTATTGTATCTCAAAACTCATTGACAAACCCAGGGTCATGCAGATTTTCTCCTAGAAGCATTAGATTTATCTTATGACTTAATATTTTCATTCATTTCTCTCTCTAAGTAGCATTCTTGCTTGCTTCGTCCTTTTTAACCTATAACATGTCTTTTAGGTCATTAACTTACTATCTGTACTTAACACATCTTAAAGAGTTTGCCTATAATTTTACAAGCTACTTATTTATTTATTATCTAGACTGAACATGTCTTATGGGTTTTATCCATCTGAATGTTTTTCTTGTTATCGAAGAACTTAATATTCTCAAATAATGAAGTCAGAGCACATCACAATGTTTATCTAAGTTATTATTGTAAATATTGAAATATCACAAATGCCTTTATAGTGTGATCTTATAGCATATTGCTGCCAATTAAGTGTGTCACCCACTAGGATATTAAAACAAGATTCCTATGTCTTTATTTTCAAATACATTAATCATTGTGTGCTAAGATATTAAGAGGTCAAAAGCTTTCCTACTCCTGTGTGTATGTAGATACTTGAAAATTACATAATTTGGCAGTAACAAGCAATCGTAAGATAAATTGGTTCTTTGAAATGTAAATATTCTGTTTTTGCCTTCAAATGGCTTATATATAAACAGATGTCATAAGATGTCTGGAAATATAGCTCTAAAAGCCGGGAAGTGATGTCTAATCAAGTTAAAAAAAAAGATATAAATAAATGGGTTCATCAAATAGAAAAAAACTGTTGAATATTGAATCCTGAGGGATTAGTAAAGTACTTCTACAGAAAAAGTAAATAAAATAAGCCAAAATTAGTAATAACAAAAGTAATGGTAATAATATTAATTATGGTGCTATTTATTGAGCACTTACTACATTCTAGGTGCTGTGCTAACCTATTCCCCTTATTATCTGTCTTGAATTTAATAGGTAACACATCACTGTGGTTTTTTTTTAATTTTTTTTCTTTCTAATTTAATTTTATTATGTTATGTTAATCACCATACATTACATCATTAGGTTTTGATGTAGTGTTCCACGATTCATTGTTTGCCTGTAACATCCAGTGCTCCATTCAGTACGTGCCCTCTTTAATACCCATCACCAGGCTAATCCATCCCCCAACCCCCTCCCCTCTAGAACCCTCAGTTTGTTTGAGTCCATAGGCTCTCATGGTTCGTCTCCCCCTCCGATTTCCCCTGCTTCATTTTTCCCTTCCTACTATCTTCTTCTTTTTTTTTTTAAACATATAATGTATTATTTGTTTCAGAGGTACAGGTCTGTGATTCAGCAGTCTTGAGGGTACTCTGCTAAGCGGAACAAGTCAGTCAGAGAAAGACATGTATCATATGATCTCACACATCATTTTGTTTTATCCTGTATTCGTTGCCTTGTAAACAAGGATACAAAGCATCTTGGCTAGGTTGCCAGAAGTTATTGCTTTTCATTGGTTGCCTCTCTGAGACTGTCTGCTAGTATCGCTCAGACTCTCTGCCTTCATGATTGTCTTCAAACAGCTGCTTCTGGCTCTGCACAAACTGAATTCCTAGACTACTCTGATGATAAGAAATAGAAGATATAGGGTTATCCTTACTTACCCTAAAATCTCAAATATTAAAGTTTCGTTTATTGTCATTACAGAGCTACCGACCCTGGCAATCTTGTGATTATGTTTGCCACCTGTTGACCTGTTCAGACCTGGGCGCTCTGTCAATATTTAAGAGAGTGGAAGGAACTTTGCATGGTTACCTATCTTCATCATTCTAATGTCTTTGCTTTACTCATATTGGCAGCGCCAGCTTCTCTCATTCAGATCTTTCCCAGTTTTCAGGGCCAGGCAAGTCTTCCTTATTTTAAAGCTCTCCCTAGCTTCTGCAGCATTCATCAGTTTCCCATTCCTTGATTTCTAAAGCAGCATGTTGTTATTAGAAAGAACAGCATACTTACTTTACTGTATTTAGTGCACCATGTTATTACCACTTGGTGGTGTAACTTCTGCCTGGGTAATCCTAACAAAAGGGTGAAAATTCATAGAAGGTTTCAAAGGGAGTTTCTTCTCCACAAGAATATACTTTGCCCAGTTCTGTGATATATAATTCTGCTTATAATTTAGGTTTCTAAATCATTCATGGTTGTAATTTTAAGGTTATACTTTAGTGCAGTTGTGTGTTAAGACAGATTTGCCTGTTTCTCAACACGTTGTAGGTTGAACAATACATCTTTGTTTTATTGTGTCTTCTGAAACCAAAATTGGTGTTGAGTCAGCTCATAGCCTGCAAATCAAACAGAAATCTTTGAAAAAGTACATGCGATGAATTAAAAGTATTAGGTGTGATTTTTACTATGGATCATTTTCAGATTCTTGTTGGGAAAGAGAAACAATAAAGCTTTATCCTCTTACATTATTATTCTGTTGATACTGTGTTTTCTATTCCTCATGTATATTTTGGTAAGTGTTTCTTGTGTTGCTTTCAGAATTGTTTATAATTACATTTTATGTGAGAACAATTTTCTAAAAAAAAAAAATCAAAATGCTAATGGAGGAATGTATTTCATTTCCTTAGAAATAACTACCAAAATTCATGTTACCAAATGATTATTATATTCTTATTCAGGCTTGAAGACATTTTGCTTATTTTACCTATATTTTTTCATCTAATTACTTTGTGGCCTTTAATAAACTAACTTGTTTTTGATAAATTGAAATGATCTCTGTTTAGAATAAGGGGTAAATACTCTCAACATTTCTTGCAGGAAGACTTTTCTCTGAGACATCTGTGCTGTTATATTTTATATTTTTGATGTTATTGCAGAAGGAAAAGTGGATACTGTGTCTTTAATGGAAAGCAAAAGGTTATCTTTCTCTGGCCTTTGTGTGTATGTGCTGATGTGGATGTAGGCAGCCAGACAGGCAATGTGTGCAGAGAGACTAGGGAACCGGCTGTGGATCGATAGAAGTGGTGTGAAGTGAATTAATGCGAGGCAGGCCGTCTGTCTGTCATAAGGATTGTGGGGAATGTGGGGCAGTGTGGTCAGTCACTGCAGAGATCTGCTTCCAATAAATTCAAGCCTTCTGCCTGAAAAGAAACTCTAGGTGCACACATACTCCCTTCCTTATTGTTAAATTTTACTTTATTCAAAGTAAATGTTCCTATCAAATTATTGCCTCTGGTATACTTTAATTGGACCACCGGAAAGCCACGGTTGTGAGAAACTGATGAAATAAAAATACCTGCTATTCTTTCAGATCCGTTTTTCACCCTCAGTGCAAATCTATATCACTACGGGAATGAGAAATCGCATTTTTGTTAATATTTATAAATATCGTGGTATATATTTTCCTGAATCCTAACAATATTGTTTATCACTTTCATCCATCTAATCTTCAATAAAATAATAAAATTATAATGAACTCAAATGGTTTTATATCCCAATATGGATTAAAGCGCTGTATTTTAAATGTTACTCTATTAAAATTTAGTATTTAATCTTTGATTATTAAGTTAATCACATGACACGGAGATCTTCTGAGTTCCTATTATTTACCCTTACTCAGATAGCATTAGCCAGTAGGAAAAAAATATTTATGAAGGTAATTTATAAGCTTTTGAAAGAGAAATTTTAGAATAATGTACCTGATTTTGCTGACGTGGAGAGGCAAGTGCTGTTTTAGTCCATTGATTTTGAAAACTGTATTCCATATTTACATTTTAAAAAATGTGTTTTCTAAAGTGATTAAAAATATAGCAGACAAATAGGAAGGAGAGAGAGAGTATGTTTGTGTGTATATATAATCTCACAGTGAAAGTGATCTCAGTGTTTAGAATCCAGATGACATGGAGAGCTCATAATAGTCTTCCTGTCCTCTGATTCTTACTTTGGCTGCCAGCCACACCCCACCCTGCCCCTTTTGCTGTGTGTCCAAACTTACTCAGACCTGTTTTCTGTTCCATCCCATTTTTCCCTTGTTTTCCTCCTGATTCACAGTGGAGAACCCATTAATAGATACCTGTTGTCTGGCATAATATACATTCATGTTTTTTATTTTGTGAAATCTGGATTTGGGGACTAGCTGGTTTTTTAAGTATCTCGCATCTTTCTATTATTTTTTATATCTCCTTTGTTATAGTATCTCTCTCCTTTATCTCAATATCATCATCTCTTTATTGTACATCTTTCCCCAAAACTTACTACTTACTCCTATTTTCTTAGTATATTTAAATAATATAATTTGTATCATGGGACTGAAAGTACTCAGTTCTATTCAAGATGCATTTATGAGATGTTCATTATTGCCAAATATTTTGGGGATACTCAGGAAGTAACTAAGTCTTAAATATTATGGTGTGGTTTGACAAAGAAGCTCACTTACATCAAGTGTATAAGAAAATAGCAAAGTACCACCATATAATTAATTGACCACTTTTGTAATCTTTATTATTAATATGCAAGAAACTGAGGCTTCCATATAAGTATTTTCTAAATGGACTTTTCTTCCTATTTCTCAGGAATATTTCATCATCTTATTGATAGTGGACAGGAGTAAACTGACTTTTATGCTTCAAAAAGTTTAGTTTTCTATGCCAAGAAGAAAGTAAAACAATTTTCTGTAGTCTTTGTGTTTCATGAAAAGCAGCATTATATTCTGGCATAATCCTCAGTTCTCTTTAGTGACAATGATGTAGTACCTTCTGTTGTATCAGTTTCTTTTTTAAGATAGGTTTATTGAGGTATAATGTATATATAGTAAAGTTCACCTTTTTTCAGGAATTGTATTGTTCTTTGGGTTTTAAGCAAATATGAACAGTCCTGTCCCCACTTCCACAATGAACATAGAGATTATTTTTGGAGCACCGGCTGGCTCAGTTGGTGGAGTGTGTGACTCTTGATCTTGGGGTCGTGAGTTCGAGCCCCACATTGGGTTGAGAGGATTACTTAAAAAAATAAAATCTTGGGGCACCTGGGTGGCTCAGTCGTTAAGCGTCTGCCTTCGGCTCAGGTCATGATCCCAGAGTCCTGGGATCGAGCCCCGCATCGGGCTCCCTGCTCGGCGGGAAGCCTCCTTCTCCCTCTCCCACTCCCCCTGCTTGTGCTCTCTCTCTCGCTGTGTCTCTCTCCATCAAATAAATAAATAAAATCTTTTTAAAAATAAATAAAAAATATAAAATAAAATAAAATCTTAAAAACCCCCAAACATAGAGACTATTTTCATTACTCTAAAATATTTGCTAATACCACTTTGTAGTCAGTCTCTTACCCACACCCCTAGCCTACGGTTGGTTGCCTTTTACAGAATGTCTGCTCTGATGTCAGCCTACTAACATAAGATGGTAACATAACATGTAAAATACTGTGGAGATTAGAAATAGCTAAGCTATGACTAGGAATTTTTTTAAATGTTATTCCTTCTTTTGCAGATAATGATTGCCATGCTTAGAAGGATTAAATAATAGCTCTGCTCATCTTTTGCCATAACTGTATGGTCCAAAAGTTCAAAAGGAAAAGCTTCTATCATTTCCTCAAAGTGAACTGTTAAAATTAGTTTTTAATGATCTGCAACATTTCAATTTGAGAGTTGATGGTAGTAATGTGGTCTTCCCATTCTCAGTATCTCTTCCCTTGTGATCTCCCAACAAAAGTTAGGAATCTTAGGTATTTTGTTACCAACCCAATGCCCAGTTTGAAGTTAGGATAGTTAACTGGTCTTTAAAAAAGTGAAATATATGTAATTTTGAGGTAACCAGGCCAATGTCTTTTTATTGATTGGTACCAAAACAACCCAGATATTTTTTTTTAAAGATTTTATTTATTTATCTGAGAGAGAGAATGAGATAGAGAGAGAGAGCATGAGAGGGGGGAGGGTCAGAGGGAGAAGCAGACTCCCCGCTGAGCAGGGAGCCCGATGCAGGACTCGATCCCGGGACTCCAGGATCATGACCTGAGCCGAAGGCAGTCGCTTAACCAACTGAGCCACCCAAGCACCCACAACCCAGATATTTTGACTGTGAGTACTAACAGAATGAGTTACACAAAAGGTCAAAATCAAGAATATAATTTAATTTTTTAAAAATTAAAAATGGAACATTACTGCTTCCTCACACAAAATATTCATGGCAAATTTCGTTTTCTTATTGCATAAATGTTCTATGTGGCTCTTTTTCCCCCTTTTTTCTTCAGTTGCATGGTAGAAAAGGTTCCAAGAGAGTATGCAGAAGTAGCATTGTTGCTGTGTTCATTTGGAATGTTAGAAGGCACACTTTTAAAAAATAGCTTTATTGAGTATACTTCACATGCCATTAAATTCACCCTTGAAAGTTCACAAATCAGGGTTTTTTGTTTTTTTTTTTTTAGCATATTCACAGAGTTGTGCAACCCTCACCACAACCAATTTCTGAACATTTTCATCACCCCCAAAAGGAATTCTTTTTTTGTGTGTGTGAATCTACATAGGGTTTCTTTTTTTTTTTTTTAACATTTTTAAAATTTAAATTCAATTAATTAACAATAATGTATTATTGGTTTTAGAGATACAGGTCTGTGATTCATCAGTCTTATATAATACCCAGTGCTCATTACATCACATGCTCTCCTTAATGTCCATCATCCCATCCCTACCCCCTCCCCTCCAGCAACCCTGTTTGTTGCCTATGATTATGAGTCTCTTCTGGTTTGTCTCCCTCTCTGGTTTCATCTTGTTTTATATTTTCCTCTCTTCCCCTATGATCCTCTGTTTTGTTTCTTAAATTTCACATATCAGTGAGATCATATAATTGTCTTTCTCTGATTGACTTATTTCACTTTGCATAATACCCTCTAGTTCTATCCACATCGTTGCAAATGGCAAGATTTCATTTTTGATGGCTGAGTAATATTTCATTGTCTATAAAAGAAATTCTGTACCCATAGTATCATTCCCCATTTCCCCCCACTCCCAAGACCTAAGTACACAAATGTACTTTATAGATTTGTCTGTTTGGGACATTTCATGTAAATGGAATCATAGATGTGTTGTGACTGGCTTCTTTTACCTAATACTTACTTCCTTGTATTGCTGATTAATATTCCATTATATGAATATATCAGGATTTATTTATCATTTGATAAATTGTGATATATTTGTACATTTATTCATCAGTTGATGGACAACTCAGATTGTTTACACTCTTTGGCTTTTATGAATAGTGCTGCTGTGAACATTTATGTACAAGTCTGTGTGGACATAGGTTTTCATTCCCTGGGAGTACAATTGCTGAGTTATATATGACAACTCTGTTTAACCTTTTGAGGAACTGCCAGACTATTTACTGTAGAATTTTCAGAGTTCCTTACATAGGGGCACCTGGCTGGCTCAGCCCCTAGAGCATGTGACTCTTGATCTTGGGTTTGTGGGTTCGAGCCCTACATTGGGTGTAGAGATTACTTAAAAATAAAAATCTTTAAAAATTTAAAAATTAAAAAAAAAGAGTTCCTTATATAGTTTAGCTACTAGTCCCTTGTTGGATATGTGATTTGTGAATCTTTTGTACTCGTCTGTAGCTTGTTTTTTCATTCTCTTAATGGGGTCTTAGGCGGAGCAAAAGTTTTTAATTTTGCTGAAGTCCACTTTGCCATTTTTTTCTTTTATGGATTATGCTTTTGGTGTCATGTCTAGGCATATATCGCAAAGATTTTATCTTTTTTTCTAAAAGTTTATAATTTTATGTTCTACATTTAAGTCCATGATCTATTTTGAGTTAATTTTTTTTTTTTAAGATTTTATTATTTATTTGACAGAGAGAGACACAGCGAGAGAGGGAACACAAGCAGGGGGGGAGTGGGAGAGGGAGAAGCAGGCTTCCCACAGAGGAGGGCGCCCGATGCGGGGCTCGATCCCAGGACCCTAGGATCATGACCTGAGCGGAAGGCAGACGCTTAACGACTGAGCCACCCAGGCACCCCTTGAGTTACTTTTTATATAAAGTGTGAGCCTTAGGTCAAGGTTCATATTTTTGCCTATGGATGTCCAGTTCTAATAGCCCACCTGTTGAAGAGATTATCTTTCCTCCATTGAATTGTTTTTGCACCTCTGTCAAAAATCAGTCGTGCATATTTGTATGCATCTTTTTTGTGGTTCTCTGTTTTGTTCCATTAACCTTAAACCACATAGTTTTAATAAATTTAACTATATAATAAGTCTGGAAATGGAGTATATGGGTTTTTTTCTACCTTTTCCTCTTCCTCCCCCCCAAAGTTCTAGCTATTCTAGTTCCTTTGTCTTTCCGTATAATTTTAGAATAATTTTGTCTATATCTACAAAAAAAAAATTGTGCAAGGATTTTGATACAAATTACATTAAACCTGTATATCAATTTATGGAGAATTGACATCTTTACTATTTGTTGAATCTTCCAGTACATAAACATGGTATGTCTTTCCATTCCATTTATTTAGATCTTCTTTGATTTTTTTCATCAGTATTTTATAGGTTTCAGCATACAATTCTTGTATATTTTTGTTTCAGATTTATTTATTTATTTGAGAGAGAGCGCTAGCGAGGGTGCAGGGGGGTGGGGTATGGGGAGAGGGAGAGAGAGAATCTCAAGCAGACTCCCCACTGAGCACAGAGCCCGAAGCAGGGCTTGATCTCATAACCCAAGATCATGACCTGAGCTGAAATCGAGTCAGATGCTTAACTGAGAGCCATGTAGGTGCCCCTGTATATGTTTCTTTTAGATTTACATTTAAGTATTTCAGCTTTTTGAACCATTGTTAGTAGTATTTTCTTAAATGTAGTTTCATTGCCAGCATATAAAAATATAATTGATAAAAATTTTTTTCTTATATTCTGCAGCCTTGCTAAACTCACCTATTCAGTTTTTTGTTTTGTTTTTGTTTTGTCTTTTCCTTTGGATTATCTATGTAGACAATCATTTTATCCTTAAATAGGGGCAGTTTACCTCATCCATTCCAAACTGTATCCATTTTCTTTTCTTACTTTATTACACTGGCTAGAAGTTCCAGTGCTCTGTTAAATAAGAGAGGTGAGTGTGGACGGCTTTGCTTCATTTCTGATCATAGGAGGAAAGCATTCGGTCTTTCACCATTAAGTACAATGTTATAGATTTTTAGCGGATGCTCTTTATTAAGTGAAGAAGTTCCCCTCTATTTCTCTTTTTCTGAAAGTTTTTTTTTTTATCATAGGTTGATGTTGAATATTGATGGATATGATCATATGCTCTTTTTCTTCTTTAGCCTGTTAATATTTTGGTTAGGTTGATTGATCTTTGAACATAGAACAGACTTACACCCCTGGAATAAATCTCAGTTGATCACGGTGTGTAATTCCTCGTCTCTGTTGTTGAATTCTATTTCTTTACCTTTCAGTTAGGACTTTTGAGACTAAGTGATATCGATCTGTAGTTTTCTTTTTTCTGTTTTTCTTTCCTTTATATATATATATATTTTTTTTTTCTGTCAAGAGATAAAGGATCTTGTAACTTTGTTTTGGAAAGCATTAATCAAAGAACCAGTTTCAGCATAGCTGCTTCTTGGTGTTTGAACCTTGGTTACTTTGAGAAATGCATGTTTGCTCTTAAGCTCTGTCCCAAAGTATTGACTGCCCATAGTTGACTAGTCACCGGGCACAGCACAAGAACTTTGTGGGGGGGCTTGACAGCGTTGATACTCAGGATTGTGAGAGTCCATGAGTTTTCATGGTTATGCTGTGATGTTCTGTCATACCTCCTACCCTGCCCTGAGCAACTCGTTCCCTGGAAGAACTTCATGGTGAAAAGGATATTGGGGTTTGAAATCAGAAGACCTATGTGTCAATACTCGTTCTCAAATTTAGTAGCTGTGTTATATTGAACAGTTACTTAACCTCTCTGATTCAATGAGATGAATTTAAATGGATTTATAAACTTGTTACTACATAAATATAAGCTTTATTTTTATTGAATCCTTTAATTTTATAGGAAAGGAAAATACTAATAAAAGTTGGTACTATCTAAACTGTTCCTTAATATCTTTTCCCCATTTCTCTGATCATTTTCAAAATTAACAAGTATTAAGAAACAAGACCAAGAGATTTCAGAGATTTATATTTTGATTTGATATGACATAATCTTTGATTTTGTGTTTCAGCAATAAATCCTTAGACATACGGCATTTACCTAATTTCCTCCCCCTTGTGATTATTTTACTGAAAGCCATTTTTAACTCAGTAATTAACTTCATAGTATTTTTCTGGTAATCTCCCTCCCTTTTTTAAAGTTTTATCTTGAAAACCCAACAGCAATATGATACTGCAGAGGGATGGCATCATTTGGCATTCATCAGCAACCACTGAATTTAGCACTGCTCATTTTTTTGTTGGAGCAATTCTGAACAAAGTAGTAGTACTTACATGGTGTGTCCTCCTTCCCAAATTGAAGTCATTAGGCCTTGGAACTGTCTACTGGTAAATCCAGTTCTGGGTCATTCAGGTGGTTCAAGACTAAGATTTTCCTCTCTTGATGACTTTGGTAAACCTGAGGCAGAAAGATTGAATTTCACATAGAAATGTTTAAGTTAATACACCCTCGGGAAAAAAAGAAGTCCTTGAATGTTTATAGCTTTTGATTTTTAAAATATTTCTGTGGATACTATGAATGCAGTTACTGAAGTACTTATTTAAAAGATTGATTAGAAGGTTCAGTTTCTAAAGTAACTTCCAGTGGTGAAATTTCTGTATTTTGTGATTTAGTAATACCTGTTGATAACCGTATGAAAAATATTGAGACACCCTACTATCCATTACCAAATTAGAAATAGTGTGGTAGACAACAAAATATATCTTCAAGGGTGGGAAAATAGTGTATAAGGAACAGACATGTGTTTCAGTTGGCAAGTTCCCAGGTGATTTATAGAATGGAAGCTTCTGGCCCCTGATCTAGTGCAACCATCTGCTTCAGTTAGGTTCTTTCAGTGTGATAATGATCAGATCTCATATCTAATTCCTCCATAGACAGAGATAGTATCCACTTTGGGGCAGTGCATTTCAGGTCTCTTACAGAGACCCAGAGCATTGTCATCATCCCTCCCTCCAGCCCCCAAATTATAAGCTACTCAATATTAAAAAGAAGTAACTTTAAAAAAAGAAGTAACTTTTAAAATGGTCCTGCACTTTTTAGTTCTTTTTCCTTCTGTGCATCATAATTATGTCTAGATCACCTAAAGTAACTGAAGCAAAAATGTTGAAAGGAATCAAGTAAGAATGTAATTTACTGAAGCATCCTTCTTCTGTTTTTCCCAGATCTTAGGTTAAGTTAGTAAAGTTTGTACCCATGTGCATATATACATATAAAGAAATAGAGCACACATGAATATTTTGTTCATTAATTTCTGTCTCAACCTAATTGTGGTGAACATACTGTATTTTTTTTCATGTATTGCATTTGTATCCAGTAAGTAAATTGAAAAGTTTAAGGGTTTTGGTCCACTTTTCTTTTAGTTTTTTAAAACTAAACCTTGTGATTCCATTTGTTGTAGCTGGAGTCTCAGCAGAAGCCCTGCAGACTATCAGCACTGCTCCTGATGCCTTGGGGCCAGAAGCCAAAGTCCAGGAGGAAGAGCATGACCTTGCAGATGATGACATCACAACTGGTAAGCAGGGATATCTTTAACATAATTTGGATGAACTTTGTCCAAAATTGGAAAATGCTTTTAGATCATTTATAAGGGGATTAAATATGTTGATGGAAACTTGTATTGATGGAATGTGTAGTTTTATGAGACTCTTTAGTGTCCTTTTTGATCTTGAAGTAGAAAGAAGCAGAACCATTTATTTGGTCTAGGTTTGCTTATTGTTGCTATAACAATGAACCTGCTAGCTGTGCATTTGATTTCCTGGAGACCTTCTAATTCAGAGACTAGGATCATTATGAAAGCCTTGAAACATGTAGAGGAATACACCTATTATGTTATAAAAGGTTTTGCAATTATAGGGTAAACTGCACAATACTGAAGTCCTAGTAGCAATGTGTGCAGTATAGGCTGTGTAAAGAAACTTCCAGATATTCTCTGTACCTGTAGGATATGAGTGGGTGCGGCTTTTTAAAGTTATTTACATTGTGTAGATGCTGACCATTCTTACCTGTATTATTTATTACATAAATGAAGGCATAAAGTAAAATTTAGGAAAGCCATATACCACATATGTTCCATATTCTATATGTTTTATGTTCATATATGTTCTGCCTATCTTTTTGTAGACTTAAATCAGTTTCAGTTACTGGATCTCCAAATGCATTCAGCTGAATTTCTTTTAATGTACAGAGGATTAAGAACAACCCACTATAAATATTTTTATTGGTATTAAGAATGATAAACTTTTTTGTCTGGATGGTTATTGAAAAAATCTGACCATATAAATCTATAATTATTGTGAAGCAACAAATAGTAACTTAATAGTAATCAATCATTCAAAAAGAAGCATGCCCAGAAAACATCAGGACAATTTTCAATAAAAACCTAAAGAAAAAAAACTAAAGAAAGGTTTTTTCTTCTAAAGCTCTGTGTGGCAGGTTCTTTACTGTTTTTCATTGGAAGGAAGTTGAGGAAGCCTAATGATCTCCCTTGAAAATTTACAAGGCATGTAACCAAAAACCTAGAGCCTTGTGCTACTGCTGCAAATAAGTTGCTGAGTAAAGTGGGGAGCATCTGGTTTCCAGTAAAAAACAAACCAACCAACCAACAAAAACGGTGCTGCCTACTACTTGCTACTTTTTAATCCTTTTAAGGTGTCAGTTCATTGATTTAAAAAAATTTCAACTTAAGTATAAATATAAATGATTCCAGAAATTTCCAACTTTCCTGAAAGTCATTTCACAATTATGAAATTTTGTCAGTAGCTACTAAAGGAAATTCTTTCACTTGCGAATATTTTTTAACTCTTTCTTTATTCCGTTTTCAATGCTTCTTTAAATGTTATAGTATGCTTTAATTCCCTATTAATTTTAAAGGCCCTCTAGTCTGTAAAATGTAGTGGTTTAATTCATAGAGGAAAAGAAGTTGCCTTTGTAACAGTAGAATAACTAAATTTGCATTCTGGAATAAACGCTAAATTTTTGAGCATTCAAGTAAGCATTATTAAGTCTGTACATTGAAATTTTGAATTATGCACTCTACCACAAAGTCATGAGACTGCAAATAGCACACGACTGTGCTTTTATTTTATTATTAAAAAAATCAAGAAGCTTAAAAATGAAAATCTAGTTTGGAGAGTCAATTAATGCTGTGTAAACTATATTTTAATCTGTACAAGGTTAAGTTAAACATATGTGATGAATGGCTTTGATCAGTTGATTTATTCATTTCATGGCATGGGTACTAGAGGCAAGAATGTTCAAAGAATTTAAATAACTAAAAAAGGCTTCCTTAACGTGTTGTCAAAGCAACTAGCATGCTGCAGTCTGTAGATCGTTTAGGTTACCTTTGAATTGTGTGACTTGATTAAGATGTGGTATAGATTTTTGTGAGGGTTTAGAAGAAAACCATATTTCTTTTTATTGGCTAGAATTCTATATAAATTACATTATGAAAAATATGGTAGATGCGTTGAGAAAAACCTGTTTCAGGCACAATAATCTTATTTTGGGATAACCACCATTGTAGAGCACAAGTACTACAGAAGGGAAAGCTGGCCAGTTCAGCCATTCACTTTGAAAAATCTGGGGTTTTGTTGGTTACTTAAAAAGAATTGCTCCATTAATGTCTTCTCATAAAATAAATAGAAATTATATTATGGCAGACATATTTGCCTGTATTTTGAATGAACTCTTACTTGGAAGTTCTGGTTAGGCTAATATGCATAGTTATACTAATTTTGTATTTGTAGCAATTTGGGACTTAATTCTTCAATTACCTTAATTAAACGATTAACCAAGATACCAATTAAATTTGAAGTATATTTTAGTGCTTTAGACAGAATAATTATTTTTGAAATTTTTCTTTTTGGGTGAGAAAGCATGAGGTGTGAATGTTGTCTTATGACACTGATCTGAGCCTAGCAGGCTTTATTAGTGTTTGCCTTATAAAAGGAGAGAAGCATGGATAAAGCTATGTAAGTGTTAGCTATGATCAATTGGAACTAATTAAATTTATTTGAAATGAAGAGTCTTAACTGGAAAAGAACAGCTGGAAAAACTGGGAAGAAAAAATTGAGTCTTGATTGAGACAATTTAAACCTTCACCCTGTCTTTTAAAAAAAATATGCAGCAGCTTCTTTCTGTATCTTTCTTTTTAAAGCTAATATCTATTGATCGGCTGTACAAAGTAATGCTAGTGTGCCTTGGTCGACACACACAGTCCGTTTTACTCAGCATTCTGTCTTGAGGTTCATCAGATTTTTTCCTTTAACTAAATGTTTTCAATTACACATCAAAGCTATATGAGCCATTTTCACGGATTAATATTATTTTTATGTAGAAAAATATTAAAACCTATTTCATGTAATTTTTTTATACTACAGTACAGTATGCATAGGAAATGTACTTTTTCATTCTTTTTCATTGGAATTGCTTCAGGCTTTGCAGTACTCTGTGTATTAAAATCTGTTTTAACAACAATAATGGTATTTTCTTTACAGTAAAAAGAATGGCATTGATTGTTTCTAGAGTATAATTTCAGCATCACACAAATATTACTGTACACATGTGTTTGCTTTTGTTTGTACAGTATACTTTTGTTTTTAGTATTATAACTTAAATGTTTATTTAGATTTGTAGTCATTATTTGTAAGTAATATGTTCTTGTTTTCCTTACAATATTAAATAGGTCATAATTATATTTATAGAGTAAATCTCACTAAAAACTGAGTTATATAGGAAAAATTTTAGATTACTTATAATCTTTTTTGACTTAATTAATTATCTTTATATAGTTTTTATCATGATAAAGGAGGGCATTCTGAGTGACGAGGAAGCTATATGTCCCCTAAATGTTGCATTTTAAAACAGCCTACACCTAATTGCAGTTAAAAAGAATTTTGGAAAGATTCCATTCACAAACCTGCATGGATCCCTTTAAGAAAGTCACTAAATTCTTCTGAGGGTCAAAGTGCAGTATCCCGCCCCTTGTTTAATGCAGCATGGACACACTGTCCATATAACAGTGATAAAGGGTCAGAAGTCACTGACATTGTCAAAGAGAGACTGGTTGATAGTAGATCAGCAGAACAGTTTGACAGATTCAGCTGCTTACAACAAAAGCAGCAATGATATGTGGATTCACATGGGTGTGTTAACTGTATTTGTTACATTTCTTGTAAAATTTAAGTGTAATTTGTAAAAAAATAAATAAATAAATGCTGTGGAAAAAAATAAAAAATAGAGAAGGGTTAAGAAAAATTGAAAGTAACATTCACTGACAATTTCCTATGTACCAAGCACTTTTTACACTTGACTCTAACAACATTTTGAAGTAGATACTGATATTTTTCCAGATATATAGATGAGGAAACAAACTCAGAGAGGTCACTTTTACAGGGTTACATACTTAAGAAGTGGTAGATCTGGGACTTAAAATGAGTCCTGCCTGACTCTAAAGCTTATGTGTGGTCTTAAATACAACCCCACACTGCCTAATGTTCTTAAACTCATTGAACTTCAGCATCTTTTTTCTTTCCAAATGTGAGATGATGTCACAGTCTACCTTTATTGCTTTTGATATCATACTGGTAATTGCTGGATATCTTATTGTTTAAAATATAAACTTGTTATTCTAAATTTAGACCAAGAGATTATCTCCTTTAGAAAAAATCACATATTCTTCAAATGTTCTTTTTAAATTTGTTCTTTAAATTATTTAGGACTACTGTGATGTAAGACTGTAAACGTAAGTAGTGTTTATTACTAAACATTTTATTGCGTCCATGTAAGATGAAATATTTATTGTTCTGTCTAGCTTTTTGAAATCATCAATATAAAATGGACACGTTAACATGTATTCATACACTAAAGTCAGCATCTCTAGTATTTTAGGATAGAGCTAAAAAAGACATCTAGTCTGAGACTAAATTTTGGTTTGTGCATTTTACTATTTACTAAGGACCCTGTTTATAAAATATCTATATATTTATAGATATACATTTGTTTGACTGAAAGATAGGAAATTCATCCTGTTAAAATACAGGTAACTTCCAAAGAATTGTGGGGCATTACATATTCAGAAATCAGAAGTACTTCCAACATAGAGCCAGAGGCCTTATAATTATTAAACTAGAATAAACTTCTATGCTGCACTCCTTTCCTTTCCTTCTCATTCTTTAACTTAAAATTTACTGTCTAAAAAAACAGTACTACATCTATGTGAATTGTTTTTTAAAGATTTTATTTATTTATTTGAGAGAGAGAGAGATTGGGAGAGCACAAAGGGAGAGTGAGAGGGAGAAGCAGACCCCCTGTTGAGCAGAGAGCCATGTGGAACTCGATCCCAGGACCCTGAGATCATGACCTGAGCCAAAGGCAGAGGCTTAACTGACTGAGCCACCCAGGTGCCCAGATCTATGTGAATTTTAAGTCATTTGTTCTAAATAATTATCCCTGCCCTTGCTTTTGACTTCAGAATGTTAGCGCTACAAAATCAGTTTACTATATTAAGGCCTTTGGATGATTATAAATTACTAACACTGTGGTTTATTTACCATGCAGTTTTCATGAAAACAGATATCAAGAAAAACAAAACTATGGATTTCTGAGTGAAATATGTCACTCCAAATAATTCACATTTCTGTACTTTTAATCAGGGGGAAGAAAATGAATTAAAATTTTGTTTGGTGTTCTAACACTCAGCTTTACTTGCGTGTTGATAGGGTGTTAAGTAGAATTCCTAAGTATAGCATTTGAGAGTTTCTGATAGGAGTATTAAAATATAGCCAAAATTATAGCTGTTAGTCATTCATTTTCTTTTCTCATACTTCCCCTCTGGTAAGTATGGCTTTCCCTTTTCTTTGTTTTTAACTACCACTTACGTTAATAACTATCAAATTTGTATCCAATCTAGGCTTTTCTTCTGAATATCATATTAATATGTCTTTCGGCCTGAATGTTCTGTAGGTACCTACTCTTAAGTTAATTTACAATTATCCAAAGACCTTATTATACTAAACTCATATTTTGTAGTACCTAACATACCTTCTGTGCTTAGAAGGTGTAGATACTATATTTGGTATGGTTCCAAATGAGCCATACTTTTTACCAAACTAAAACTCATCTCCTTTTATATTTGTATCTCATTTAAAGGTGTCACTAAGGGTACCATTAACCACCCACCATCCCAAACTAGAAATAAGGGATAATCCTGGCTTTCCTACTTTCTGACAATGTCCACGTGTAGTTAGTGCCAGTTCTTGTAAAATGTACCTCTTAAATTAAATCTCCTGATGGTTTTCCTTTTCTCCATTTACACAAAGAATGCATAGGTCTGGACTTTCATTTTTTCCACATCGGATTATTATTATTATATCCTCCTGCAACCATCTCCCTATCTTCATTCCCTTGCCCTCCTTTTTAATTCATGACTTCCATTGCTCAGAGTGTCAGAAGCCAGCTCATCAGCCTTCACCCCCATTAAGTGCTGTTTAATGGCTTCCCATTGTTTATAGCACAAAATCCAAACACCTTAGTGAGGTGTCTAGGGCCCTACAAAGACTGACTCCTATCTTGAGCTTCCCTGGCTGCTATGGCAACACTGAACTTTGTTTCCCCAGACTACCCTGCTGCTTCATAACTTAGACTTCGCATGCACCTCTTCATCTGACTGGTGTGCTACCCTCAGTGTCTCACACATGAGGTGAAGCTCTGAGGGTTCCCTCCAAACCCAGCTTGAGTTTCACCATCTTCCTGAATCCCTTCTGGAAGATGTCCCAGTTTGTTGTATACACTTCTGCTCTTGGACTTTGTAGTATTGTTAAGAAGTGACCATTTCACTTGCCGTCTGTGAGTCATGTGAGGGCATGTAACTTTTACTTTGTATTTCTAGCAATAGAATAGTACCCTGGCATATAGCATCATCTTAATAAATGTTTATTGAATGAGTGATTGAATTAGTGAATTCATAAGATAACTCCTATTTCAAAAAGAATTCCTTACATACCAGCAATTTACTTATATATATTTACTATGTCTTTCCTATTCTTATATATTGTGTGTATATTTCCTTAGCCTCCCCCTCCCTTTTTAGTGGGTGTTTAAACTCAAAAAGCATTTGTAACACATTAGTGAAGGAATATAGACTCCTTTCTAGATAAACTTTCTACTGATATTGTGAAAATGAGACTTGGAACCGATCTAAGAACATAATTATCTCCATTGAATCAGTAGCTGTTGATTCCCATTTAAAAGTTGATCTTTTTCTCTTGGAAAACATGTCTTCAAAATTAGGAAAAGGGTATGATCCATTGGATTTAAGTGAGAAAAGATACAAAAAAATGCCTGGGAAAATGTGTTTTGTAATTTAAATCTTAATGAAGGAATGGAAGGTGGGATGTGCTATCGTGGGGATGCACAGGCCGAGAAGCAGACTCTGAAAACTCTGGAGAGCCTGCTCCGTGGTCTGCACTGACCCAGACTGGAGATGTGCTTATGGATGGTGGTGCTGGGTTCTTATAAGTTTTGGTTGCACGCTCTCTCTCTCTCTCTAGTCATGCTTTTCTTCCCTCTATGCTTATCTTTCCCTTTGCCCTGGGAGCTGTGCTGCCTCATGTCTAAGCTTGGCTCCGTCATTGAAAACCAAAATCTCTTGTGGATTTCCTGGAGCGAGGGACGTCAGTGTAACTGTTGTCCAAGAGTTCCCTCTGGGACTTGGTGGCCCACTGCAGGAGAAGTAAGGTGGCTTTATGCAAATTGGGGAGATGCTCAAAGGAAGGAGAGATGTGCAGAATTTTCCAGGAGGCCTGACATTCGAACATATGCCACAGAAGAAGTAGAGTATGGAATCATGTTGTATGGGATGGTGTACATAGTGTTTTGTGGCATTCCTCTAGGTGTCTGCAGTTAGTTATTTAGCACTAAGAAAACTTGCTTTTTATCATCCATTGAAATTTTAATGTGTTCAAGATTTCATGTGCTCAAGCTTATGTTTAAAGGCTTGGCTTGGGGTGACTTGCCTAAGAACAAGTGCAAAAGAAAAAGAGGCAAGAAAAAGAACAAAAGATGGCTAATAAGTACCATTTGAATGTTTAATTTCCTCTTTAAAATTTTCTTTAGACTTTTTAAAACAGGAAATATACAGGGGTGCCTGCGTGGCTCAGTCAGTTGAGTGTCTGACTCTTGGTTGAGCATCTGACTCTTGGTTTCTACTTGGGTCATGATCTCAGGATCCTGGGATCTGCGCTCAACGTGGACTCTGCTGGAGATTATCTCCCTCTCCCTCCCTCCCCCTCTAATACTCTCCCCTGCTTTTGTGCACGCGCTCTCTCTCAAATAAATAAAATCTTTTTTTAAAAAGGAAAATCTACATAATATCGATATATTTTGGCCAAAAAAGTGTTTGTGTATTTAAATGAATTATGTTTTGTATACTTGAGGTTTGCTAAGAAAGTAGATTGAACATTTTCATGACATAAATAAATCATTATAAAGTATCAAAGGTGCTCTAACATAAATTACTTTAATCAGCTGTCACATTGGCACTGAGTCTTTCATAATGATACTTTCCAAAAATAGCACTTTTCTTGTGTGTGTGTGTGCATGCATGCTCATGGTACATCCTCTTTGCATATAATATTTTGTAAGGAGTGGGTCAGATAAATGGTAATTGACATCATCTGAGCAAACTCATCTAAAAGAATACATTTAAAAATCAGGGACTAGGACCCTTGGCTGGCTCAATCAATAAAGCATGCGACTCTTGATCTCGGGGTTGTGAGTTTGAGACCCATGTTGGGTGTAGAAATTATTTAAAAATAAAATCTTTTTTAAAAAAAAAATCAGGGATGGGATGCCTGGGTGGCTCAGTCAGTTAAGTGTCTGCCTTAAGGCTCAGGTCATGATCCCAGGGTCCTGGGATTGAGCCCCACATCAAGCTCCTTGCTCAGCGGGGAGCCTGCTTTTCCCTCTCCCTCTGCTGCTCCCCCTGCTTATGCTGTCTCTCTCTCTCTGACAAATAAATAAATAAAATCTTAAAAAAAAAAAATCAGGGACTTCAAAGTAATAACTATCACAACTCACTAGCATTTATTGAGTACCTGATATGTGTCAGGCTGTTTTCTAGGCTCTTTTTAATCCTCACAATGAATTGTAATAAATCTTCATTATCAGTTCCATTCTATAAGGCAAGAAAGTCAGTCACAGAATAGTTAAGTAACTTTCCACATAAAGCCCATAGGAAATGGCAGAGTTAGGATTTGAATCCAGGCTGTTTGCCTCTAGATCTTGTGCTCTTAAATAGAAGTAATTTATTCAAAACCAAGTCATTTAAAAAAAAAAAAATCTTATAAGAAAAAAAACAAATGTATTTATTGTGGCACATCATTTTCTCTTTATGACATATAGATCCGTTTATTTTAATTTTTGATATAGTTTAATATTTTATGTAGTGCAAGGAAATATTTAGTATGTGAAGAAAAGACTTCCTGTTTTCTTAAAAAATAAACATAGGGGTGCCTGGGTTCAGTCAATTGTCTGACTTCGGCTCAGGTCATGATATTAGGGTCCTGGGATTGGCCCTGCACTCAGCAGGGAGTCTGCTTCTCTCTCTGCCCTCCTTGCTCATGCTCTCTCTCTCAAATAAATAAATAAAATCTTAGAAAAAAATAAACATAGGTAATTAGTATAGAAAGACAATTTTGTATATTTTGTAGATAAAGTAGGAATTATTTTACATTCATACAAAACCACACACATTAATATACCAGTGTACATATTTCAGATTTAATATTATATATATTTTTGATAAATTTAGACTAAATGGGAAAAAGCAGAAATAATTGGATAAGAATGTAGAAACTGTTGTTTTTGGTTTTTTTTCCAAAGCCTTCCATATGAGTGAATAACCTTCAGGATGAACTTATAGTTTGGCCTTTTGTGAGCTGTGTAATAAGACCTCTCGGATAAGAATGAATTGCATTAGATTGTGGCACACTATTATATATCTGTATATTACATGAATTGCCCTGATAATTGATATCAAACCCATATGACCAAAAGTTATAATTCACAAAAGTAATGACAACAGTGTCTCATAATTCACAGACTTTATGTCATACCTGTGAATGATTACTTTTACTGTGCAAACCACATTAAAGGGGAAAAACAGGTTTTAAAACGGATGCGGGGTTTGGAAGAGTTCTTCTTCCTGATACTTTATAATCATTTTTACTACACAAAAGGATAATTGAATTGACCAGCATCCTTGAGTTTCCCCATGATTCTTGGATTAAAATTGTGAAGCATAAAGGCTTTTACTCTTACTTTGAAATTTTAATCACAAACGTTAAGTATTTGAGGTGAGGACAGTCATGAACTGTAGGTATTTGTCCTCATGTGATACATAGAAAGAGGAGTCCTCACTCATAGGTAGGATAAAAATCAAGTGAGAATATTTCATCTTTAAAAAACAATAACAACAACTATGTTTCTTAAATACAGATGAGTGAATTAAATGGAGTAAACCTAATTTAAAAGGATTCCGGGAAATTGAACCAGCTACTCCCTTTGCCCTTTATATACATTTTTTTTTCAGTGTCTCTGATACCACCTAGAATAAGTATAAGGAATATTCAGTTTTACTCCACAAAAACATTTATATGCACCTTGTATTTTTCTGTCACATTCTAGGGAAGATTTGATAAAGCAAGCAGCTAGTTGAGAAGCTGATGATCTAATTTAAGAGAGAGGCTTTATATTCATGCACAGTTGCACATAAACACACACAACATATGTGTACATAAGCTAGACTTTACATAGGAGAATTCTAGGCACCAGGGGTGAGTTAAGGGTAGGATTTACATATGAGGGAAATCATGGCAGCCATGGCAGGGGTAGACTGACTGTTGGTTTAGCGACTTTGAAATGAAGACAGAGGGAGGCTGAGAACATCCTGGCAGATATTTTTGAGCACCTACTAGATATTGAGCATTTACTAGACACTGAGGGTAGAGTGAAGTTCATGCTCCAGAGGGCAAGCCTGATGAGTGGCTATGTTTATTCTTTGTTGGGAATTTTTTCCCTGAAGAACACTCTTAACATGAAGGTTTAATAAGTCCATGTTACCGTGATGTAAAACTTAACATTTCATGTTTATCTATGAGTGAATCTATAGATTCCTGCAACCAGAAAAGCAAAATGAAACAGAGTCAAATCAACTAGATGACAAGCTGGTCTGCAATAGTAAGTATATACTTAGAATCTTTTAGAATAAATAGGGTTGCACAGGCTCTAGTGTCTCATTGTCTGTGTTCAAATCTCAGCTTCCCTGCATATTCATCGTGTGCTTTGTGCCAAGTTGTTTGACTGTGGGAAGCCTCCGTTATTTTCGCCTGAAATATAAGGAGAGTAAGATTGTTGGGAAGTTTAAATGAGATAATGCTTCTAACCTTAGCAGAGGAACTGGCCTGACCCATAATAAGTGCTTGAGAAGTATTGTGTGTCCCCCTCCCTTGCTTCCTGACCCCGCATTGCCACCACCATCACTCTAAGTGATTTGTTTTAGTAAATAGAATAAACGATCTGTAACTAACTTATAAATCACTTATAAATCAGTTCTTTTAGATGACTTAATGATTATTCTATGTAGTTGATCACTCCCAGGGATATAAATTTACTAGACAAATTTATACTTTATATATAGACAAAAAGCTACATCCGAACTTCCATGCAAGTTTTCAGAAATTTCTAAAAGCTGCCTCAGGAAATATTGACGAATTATTCTAATTTCCTAAGTGCTTTTATATTTGGCTTATTTTTTACCACACTTATTGTCTGAATTGAATTTTATCAAGAAGAGTGAATCATTTGATGAAATAGAAAGGACATCCTTAAGAGAAAATACTACTTTATACTTACAGTAGCTGAGGGAGAGTTAATTTGCATATTATACCTATGTTTGGCTAGTGGTGATCAGTGTAAAATGAGGAGATAATGATATAAAAAAGCTGTCTGAAGACTTTGATACAGCTATTCAGTTGAGAGTCACTGCTAGACTTAGGAAAGCATATTTAAAAGATGATAAAATCTAAAGGATAAAAGAAAACTCCCATCCTACTACCATTAATAGTCTTGCCAAGGAAGAAGGAGAATTTTTTTTTTAATTTACTTGAGAGAGAGAAAGAGTGCACAAGTGGTGGGGAGAGGGAGAAGCAAACTCCTTGCTGAACAGGGAGCCTGATGCAGGGCTCAAACCCAGGACCCTGAGGTCATGACCTGAGCTGAAGGCAGATGCCTAACCAACTGAGCCACCCAGGTGCCCCAAGAAGGAGAAAATTTTAATGCAGTTCTCAGACTTTCAAAAGATTCTTACTCATTAGTACACTTTTTAAAAACAGTATGTTCAAAAGTAGAATAAGGTATACCACACGAAAATATAAATTCAGTGTGAGTACGATGAAGACATTTTCAGAAATGCAAGATCCAAAAAAAATGTACCTCCCTTTCTCTTTTATCAGGAACTAGAGGAAGAGGTGTGTTCCACTAAAATGAGGACGTAAACTGAGAGAGGCAGCCTGGGATCCAGTGATCCAGATAACATACCTCATAAACTTTGGCCCCCTTATGGATGCTATCCCACTGTTTCATGAGTTGGCACCTCTTAGGAATGTAACCTCAGGTACCTAGCCACCCGGAGGACTGCATGGAGAAGAGAATTCTGGGAGATTGGCATTTGTATTTCAAGGTCTGATAGCCCCTCCTTATGAGAAGAGTCTCAATCAGTGACTGGATTAAGTTCACTAAGGTTTCTTCAAATGTGTCAAACTATGTTCCAGATATTTTGCAAGATCTAACTGTTTCACTTCCCAGGCTGGACTTATTTCTGCTCCCTAGCCTACTTCTCTATATTCCAGATTTATACAATTAGGTCACAGAAAACCACCACCAACAAAAGATAATTATTAACTACAGGGCAGGGAAAAAAATAGTATTGAAAAACTTATCATGATTGATAAATCACATGGTTGAGCTGTGAATAGCATACACATCATAATGAAAATGTAAATATTGATTATATAATAGTTTAATAAGAACCGTGGTATAATAAGCAGAGAAAGAAAGCAGACCATGTGCACAAATGTGTGTGAGTGAATATGGATGTGTGTCTGATGTGTACAAGTAGGTTGTGTATATGTGAGGGAGAACCCAATTTTAATTGACCATAGTGGGGAACTTTAAGCTTAAAGATAAGCCTAAAACTGAAAAAATAAAAATAAAAATAAAAAGCAGCAATGTAGGATTTTCTAAGAGAGCCAAAAGTGGGGTTTTTTTGCAGAGTGGAAAATGGGGATAGGATCAGGGGACTGCTGCTTTCGTACGAACTTGTAGAACTGTTTGACTCTTTAAACAATGTATAGTTTCATAAAATAAACACTAAATTTAAAAATTTTAAGTTTCTAAAAAGGTAAAACAAGGAAGCATATAACAAAAAGTGATAGTGAAGGGGTGGGGAGACTTGGCCAGGTATTTTGAGTGTTTCACACCAGTGTGTGAGTTTGGGGATGCCCCCCAAAACAACCAAGGATTGTTAGATATCCTATCTGAAACGGTGGGGAAGCAAAAGGGCTGAAAAGGGGTGGCAGCTTGAGTGTTATGACTGTGGGATACAGGGATGAAAGATGGGATCTTACTGTCAGCCCCCAGGGGCCTGATGTTGGACTTCAGTATCTGCCCTTGCTCCTGTGGTTAATCAGCCCATTGCTAGGATGATATAAAATAATGTCACCAGGTTGGAATGAGCTGGAAACAAGCCTAGTGTGTGTTTCTGCCCACCTTCCTTCCCATCTTTTTTCCTAACTGTTCTAAAGGAGAAGACAAAGGAGAGAGAGTTCCAACAGGGTGTGAGAGGGTATAGGATGGAAAAAGTGGGAGAGACATTTAAAATGCTCAATTGATGTGAGTACCTGAGTGAAGGAAACCTAGATATCTTGTTAGTTTCTCCTTATGATTTAATCACTTGCATCCAAGGGTTATGAAAACTGGCTGCAGTGATGACAGAATCACTCTTGGTTAATTCTGAAAAAGAAAATGTGACGAATGAAAATAATCTGCAGACAGACAAAAGTCTTTATGTTTAAAAATGAAGATAAATTGAAATCTATGAAACTCTGAACAGGTTAGTGTACTGTTCAGATACACCAAAAATCTGCAGTGGATTTTAAATACTATTTGGGAGCACTTAGAAGGAAAAGTGAGAATCCACAGAGGTGCGCTGATCCGTCCCACACACTTGAATTTTATCCCAGTGTTCCGGTTTTATTAATTTTGTTACCATCCATCACCTAAAATGATTTTGATGTTTTGGGATAAGATGTATACAGTTCATCACACAATGACATTCATACTCTTCTGTGGGTTTTAACTACATACAACACACAATGAAATGAGTCATTTTCCTGTTCATGAGGAGCTATTTCTCATGATAAATTTGGGGTTTTTATTAGAATTTGGCTTGACATTACTTGTCATTACTTGCACAAGTATCTTTGCTATTAATGCTTTACTCATTATTTTCTCATGAAATGAGAAATGAATTAATTGACTGACTTAGGGACAGGGAAGAGAACTTCTGAAAAATAAAAAATAGTCTATAAAGAAGATCCCAGAATTACAGCCCAAGACGCAGCAGCACAATGAGTATCCACGTCAGTAGTAGTAATCACTGCCACGGTGCTACATCCAGATCATCATTGCTGGGTACAGGACCTTGCATCTTTGGTACTTGCGATACTAAGATGTATGTCTGACTTGCTTGTATGTATTCATGTGGAAGTCTTTGCACATTCCAGTAAACACATGATCTTTCAAAGGGCCTGGCTTGATGTTGAAGCGGACTTTTTACTATTAAATGTAAAGGAAGTGGCATTTACTCTTTGCAACACAGTGGTGTATCTGGCAGATGTCTGCACCTGCAGAAGCTTGGTCTTCAGTGTAGCCAGACAGGCCTGGCGGAGCCCCCGTGAGGGCTTCATGACGCACTAGTTGAGCATCTTTGAACTTCAGTTCAAGACAGGCAGAAAGCATGGACAGGGAGATTTTCCAAGCTGGAGTCAGGGCTTGGGAGGGAGAGAGCCAGAGGTGGTGTAGCATTTTGGAGGAAGTATCAGTGGTTTACTGTGAATGCATATAGAGTGGAGCAGGGCCAGGACTGACCAAGGACTAAAGGGACTTCCTAAAGGATTGACTGAAGGGGAGGCTAGATGATGAAAGGCTTTGTATGTCATGCTGAGCTGCTTTATCCTTGTTCAGGGGACAATTAGGAAGCATTGAAGAGTTTTAAGCAAGGTAAAAGTGTAATCTGTTTTTCCATTAGTCAAAGTACTCTGGCTATAGGCGCTGAATATATTGGAGGTCAGTGCTGGGGCGAGTGGGGGTACACCCTTAACGAGGGCAGGGACACCAGCTAGGTGGAGAATGTTGCAGTGGTCCAGGAGCCCGCTGATGAGGGCCTGAGCTAAGGCAGCACAGGAATAGCTCAATAGATACATACACAGAATAATGAAGAGCTAAATTGAATACTCTAAGCTGCTTTCCTTAGAATGGTATTTAAATTTATTTTATTTATTTATTTATTTTAAAGATATTATTTATTTATTTGACAGAGGGAGCACAGCAAGAGAGGGAACACAAGCAGGGGGAGTGGGAGAGGGAGAAGCAGGCTTCCCGCTGAGCAAGGAGCCCAATGCGGGGCTTGATCCCAGGACCCTGGGATCATGACCTGAGCCGAAGACAGCCGCTTAACGACTGAGCCACCCAGACGCCCCGGTATTTAAATTTATTTAAGATATTCTGGTTATTTCAAGTCCTCTAGGTTTATAATTAAAATAAGTTAATTGTTACCTAATATTAAAACATTCCAATAATAAGAATGCTTACATTTACAAATGTCAGCTGAAGTAAAGTGATTCATGTTGTTGTGTAAGTGCTTTATTATGAATTTAGTGTAGAGATATTAGTGTCCTTCATGTGCCATATAAAAATCCTCCCCCCCCCCCCCCCCCCCCAGTTTTTGCTACATTTTCATAGGGTTAGAAAGACCTGATTCATAGTCTGGTAGCTAGATTGTAGACCAGTTTTTACCCAGTGCAGGGAATTCCTCATACTACATCACTGGCCATAAAGGTTATCCAGCTTCTGCTTGTACACTGTACTGCTTTTCTGGTGCTACATGATAAATTACCACAAATACTGTCGTTTAAAATAATCTCACAGCTTCCAAGGGCCAGGGAGTCCAGGTACGGGTTAGCTCTATCTGCTGCTCTGGGTCTCACAAGGCTGCGGTCAGGGTGTTGGCCGGGGCTGGGTCTCATCTGAGGTTTGTGGTCCTCTTCCAATCTCACTGCTTATTGGTAGAATTCAGTTACTTGTAGGCGTAGGGCTGAGGTGTTCAGCTCCTAGAGGCTGTCCATGGTTCCCTGCCAAGTGGCCCTTTCCATGGGCATTTCCCTTCAGAGCAGCTTGCTGCTTCAAAGTCACCGGGTGAATTTGTCTGTGCATGCTTATTGTAACCTAATTATGAGAGTGCTATACAACATAACCAAATTAATGGGAGTGACATCCCAACACTTTGCTATATTCTGTTGGTTAAAAGCAAGTCCCAGATCCCACCCACACTCAAGGGGAGAGGATGATACAAGGGTGTAAGTTATGGAAGGGGGGGTCATCTTTGGATGCTCCCACTGCGCGCACACCTTTGCAGTTGTGGGACTCACTGCTTACACTATCATTCCTTCCATGTTTTGCTTGTTTTGTTTGTGTGTGTATGTATATGTGGGAAAGAATTTCTCCTCCCATGTCCTCTCTTTGTCCTTCAGCAACTTCTCATATGATATAATTTCTATACCCTTCTTTCAGTTGTCTGTACTCTAGTTTATCAGTGATATTCCTTAGACCTTGGCACCTAGAACTGACCACACTACCACTCGCAGACCAGTACAAGCATTATGGGACTGTTGCTTTCTTTTGTCTGGGTACTGTAATTCTGAAATTAAGTTGGTTTTCTTTAGAAAGTGTCCACATTTTTTACTTCTGCTAAATATGAAATCACCTAAACTCCATTTTTTCGTAAAGTGCTGTTAATTCAAGTCTTCCCAATGTAAAAACAGGAATTGGTATTTATCCTTTTTGATTTGTTTCTTGTTGGCTTCAGCCATCATCCAGACTAAGAATCTTTGCTGTCCAGTGGATTAGTTATTCCTTGAGCTTTATATCCTCCATAAATGTGCTGAACAAGCCTCTGTGTTGTCATAATGCTAACTAGGTTATTGTGGACCAGTGGACCAGGCCCCAGTGAGATTGCTGAAGCACATGGCTAGGAGCTAGTCCACCTAGCCAACAACCCTGACATTACTGTGTAGCTATAGTTTTTTAACTCAATACATGCCAAGCCACCTAACTCAAATTTCTCCATCTTGTTCTTCTTTTTTTTTTTTTTTAAGATTTTTATTTTATTTATTTGAGAGAGAGAGGCACAGAGTATGAGCGGGGAGGCAGGGGTGGAGGGGGGGCAGAAGGAGAAGCAGATTCCCCACTGAGCAGGGAGCCTGACGCGGAGCTCAATCCCAGGACCCTGAGCCCATGACTCCGGCCAAAGGCAGACACTTAACCATCTGAACCACCCAGGCGCCATCTTCATCATGTTGTTCTTCTCCTTTTTTTTTTTTTTTTTAAGATTTTATTTATTTTTTTTTGACAGAGAGTGCACAAGCATGGGGAGTGGCAGGCAGAGGGAGAAGCAGGCTCTCCGCTGAGCAGGGAGCCCGATGTGGGGCTCAGTACCAGGACCCTGAAAACATGACCTGAGGCAAAGGCAGACACTTAACCATCTGAGCCACCCAGGTGTCCCAACTACCTCTTGTTCTTAAGAATACTCCAAGAGCTTTCTTCATAGGCCCTGCTGACATCAAAATACTTGCATTTATGGACAGAATAGGTTTTAAGTAATGAGTTTTAAATTTGTGGTAGTGAGTCTAACTTATAAGCATTTAAAATGGTTTCAAATCATTCTTGAAATGCATTGAGTTGCAATGATATTGGAGTTATATAATTTTTAATTAGCAACCAACAGTGATAATCATCCTCCAGATCTTCAAGAGTCACCTCAGGCATTTTTGACTGGATGATTGTCATGTGATAGAGCAGATAAAAAAATCTTCCCATGGATCTCAAGTTTTTTTTTGTTTTGTTTTTGTTGTTTTTTTTTTTTTAAAGATTTTATTTATTTATTTGACAGAGAGATAGAGAGCACAAGTAGGCAGAGAGAGAGGGAGAAGCAGACTCTCCACTGAGCAGGGAGCCCGATGCGGGGCTCGATCCCAGGACCCCGGGATCATGACCTGAGCCGAAGGCAGCCACTTAACCGACTGAGCCACCCAGGCGCCCCGGATATCAAGTTTTAAATATATCTCAACAACATGTACAAAGTTGTATTTCTGACTTTGCATATGTTGTGATTTTCATGACAAATATTATTGATGGGGTATTTATAAGAATGTGTAAATGCTTAACATGCTCAATTTAAAACTCAGATCTTAATGTTACTATGTTTTGAAAGTTAGCAAAAAAGTATAGTAAATCAGGTAGGTATAAGATTACTCATGTACTGTATTAAAATAGCACTTTAAGAAAACTTGGATTGGGATAGGAGGAAAAGAATCCAGGCCCTTTGGTGTTAACATTTTGTTTCTTTTTGATATTTAAATATTTGCAGTTGACCGCATCTCATTCATGGAGTATGTAAAGGAGCTTACATATTTATAAACATACCATATACTTGGCTGAGAATATTTTCTTTAAATCTGAGGTGTATTTTTAAAGCTTTATGAGTTTAATTTTAAAGAAAAAGCATGAAGACTAATAGAAAGCTTTGTGTAGTCACTTAGAAAGTAATCAGCCTATGTTTTATTGACACATTAAAGCTGGACTTAGCAGATTTTTCCTTACTCTCTTCCAACTGGAGTTGGTTGTTTTTGAAATGAAAGTGACAGGTGCAGTAACAGTACTTTCCTCTTCTCTCTGGCCACTATTCGCCTAAACTTTACTGAAGAGTGAAAGTATAGAACAAATGAAACCATCTGCCTCTCCCAACCAACTAGTCCCTGGCCCACTGTTGGGGACAATGCTGGTGCCACATGAATCAGCCCGTGGATGGGCTCCTGCTGGGCCTCATTTGAGAGGGTTAGGGCAGATCCTGGGATGTGATTTTGGGATGTGATTCCCTCACCGGCCAGTTACACAGACATCAAAGCAGCTTTCAGTTTGCATCTAATGACTCCTTGAGAAGCTATCCACCATATCCAGCAGTAGCTATGGTATAAAAAAAAAGTCATAAACATGTACTTTTATTGAAATCTGAAATAATAGACTTAACCTCTAGCAGTATTAAATATGAATATATTCTTCCTTGCCTCTTTCTTGTAAAATTATAAGTAAAAGAAGATAGTAAGATAGTATGAACAGAAAGTATTAATTTTAGGTGATTTAT
Source organism: Neomonachus schauinslandi (assembly GCF_002201575.2). Classification (NCBI taxonomy): domain Eukaryota; kingdom Metazoa; phylum Chordata; class Mammalia; order Carnivora; family Phocidae; genus Neomonachus; species Neomonachus schauinslandi. Next base: position 18,398,816 of record NC_058416.1, on the reverse strand, counting down.
GCTTTGTAATTTTCATTTCTTTGGAAGAAGTCTTTCAAATAAAACTTCTAAGAAGATGGTTTAGCCCATTTGTCAATGGGAATTTTTTATACCAATGTATAACTTTAAATTAGGACAAATTAGTAACATTTTCATAACTATTCACTGGAATTTTAATAGGGTTATAATTTTTATTTGTGTATTCTTTTGTGAATTTTTATAGTTTAATAAAAAATTACTAATTGTCTGAGAATCAAAGGTGACTGCTCAGAGCTGTGACTGATAAACATCTGTCACATCACAAACTTGTATAAACAACTCGTACTTTGTCAGGTTTATGAGTTGACATCTGAATGACATGTCAGTGCAGTTAAGATGCAGTTTAATTTGGGGGTCTTAATCTAAAAGAGGCTCACATTTTAGTCATTTGCATCTTAAAAACAAATGAGGCTATTGCCATTAATATAATTGGTTCCTTCCTTAGTAAAGAAGCATAAACATACAACACTAGTAACTATTTGGGTCAAGCTTTTTATGGGTAGGGCCTGTAAAGAGATCTCAGAATTAGTCATTGTGACCATTTTGTGAGCCATAGTGACCAGTGAGAAAAGAAGTCTATCGATTAGCAATGGCTGACATTTCAAAATGGCCGTGTAGAAAAAATGTTATTGGATTTATAAATGTTTCTCATCAGCTGTAATCACCAACAAATTTAAGTAAAAATGTCACAAGCTGAATCTGTTTAACAAATTTGCTATTGTTAAATTTTAAACAAGTTTTATAACCTCTAATTTTGATTAGTATATTAAAAATGCCACCTTCATCAGATCATTACTAGTGGACTTAAGAAAAACATAGGAAAGATAAGTGAAAAAAATACCTTGGGAATAAGTTTAGATATTGAAAGATTTTAATTTTTAATTAGGTGAAATTCATGTAACAACTTAACCATTTTAAAGTGAACAATTTGATTCATTTTAAGAATAGAAAGATGTTACGAGCTGACATATTACCATGACTGATGTGGATGTATATCAGTGTAAAATGAAAAAACTAAGACATTTCTATTCAGGCAAAATTTTGAGAGAGATGTTTAAGCATTTACATCTTAAATTGCCAGTGTTACAAACAAAAACAAGGTTATTTCAAAACACTGTGATGATGATGATGTACAAAAGAAAATCTGGGTTCACATGAATTAATTTTAAGGAACTCAACAAGCAGTGTGGGAGTATATGCTAAAATTTCTATATCAAAATAGCTTTATTTTGCTTGCCTTTTACCTTTTTATATCCAAAAGCGTGTTCTTTGATCCTTAGGCAATTTATTCTTAAGCACGAGTGTGATGCTCAGAGAATGTTAAGTCCAGATTCTCTGCTGTTTATTGAACAGTATATAGTGGTTGTACCAGACTGGACCTACCACCTTTGAATAATTAAATGACATGAGGAAGTTAAGCATAGATTTTCTTTTGACAGTTTTGGACATCTGCTGGTGGGGCATGAATACAAGAATTTTAATGACTAAATTTGTACCTACTTCTAAATTCATGTATTTTATATTTATTTATTTTGATCCCAGAGCACACTCATCATTGGACAACAAAATTGTCCCCATAGCAGAAATCTTTTAAGAAAACTTTAAAAAGCTCTCTCTAATTGTTTGGCACCAGTTTCAGTTTGGGTGCATGTACTCAAAATTGGAAAAAGATGAGATGTAGTCTGTTTTAAGGTCAGACACACAGATTCTCATGAATTAGAATTAGAACCAAGTGGTGTTTATATATTATGCTGCATTTTAAGGAACTTAGGACAAATGTGATATAAAATATTTTGCATATTCAATATGTGGAACCACTGTTAACCATAAATACCACTTTAATTTGAAATTTTATCTCATTAGCTTTAAATTTTTGTTTTATAAAGTGAGACACCAAGAGTAAGTTAAAAAATCAGCAGTATATAAAATATGAAATATCTTAAAGCAAGACTTTTATTATTTTCATGCAAAGACTGTATACACTTAAGATTATTAGGTTTCTCTGTAATTGGCATACATTTACTCCCTGTCTTGTTTATGCTTATTTAACAATGCTAAACACACAGAGACCCAATTTAATTCAGCATAAATTATTTTTATTATGGAAAGTTTCAAGCACATGTAAAATTAGGACAGTATAATGAATGTCCATTTACTGATTACCTACTTCAATGATTGTCAACCTGTGTCCGTTTTATTTATTCTCCCCTCCACTGGATTATTTTAATGCAAACTTCAGACATCCTATCATTTTATCATTAATACTTCTGTATGTACCTCCTATTGATAATAACCCTTACCCACAATGTGGTTATTTAGAATAATTATTTCTTTAATATTATCTAAAACCTAGTCATAGAATTGGCATACGTTCTGCAGAGTAAGTCAAATTGTAATAATCTAGATTCTTCTGTATCTGAAAATCCCATTAGAGAAGAAAATAACACTGTAAAGCAGAAAGCTATGATAATTAGCCGCTTACTTTTGAGGTTGACAGACTTTTTATGGCATATGATTGGATGTCTCTGATATAGTATGGTTTTGTCCATATGGAGTATTTTTTTTTTTTCAAAGATTTTATTTATTTATTTGAGACAGAGAGAATGAGAGAGACAGAGAGCACATGAGAGGGGATAGGGTCAGAGGACGAAGCAGACTCCCTGCCGAGCAGGGAGCCCGATGCGGGACTTGATCCAGGGACTCCAGGATCATGACCTGAGCCGAAGGCAGTCGCCCAACCAACTGAGCCACCCAGGCGCCCCCCATATGGAGTATTTTTAAATGATAGGGTGAGCATATGGAAATGTAAGGCCAAAAGGATTCATGACGGCAGGGAAGGAAGCTGTGTACTATTGCTGCTAGGGCAGGAGTCAAGAGAAGAAAGGGGTTATCCTGAGACAGGGACAAAGGGGACAGTGAGGGATTGTGAAAGGAGAATCATCAGTGACATTGGATTAGTGGATTTCTCCGGAGAAATGAAGAATTCTAAAATGGAAATGCAGTGGAGAAGTATAAAAAATAATGAGTGAACCACAATGATCAATAAAGATAAAGGTGGAAAGGAGAATAAAGTCTTTTTTTAAGCTAATGCTCTGAATGTGGACCTACTGAAGGGCCCTAGGCTATGACTTTAGTTCCTGTTATTGCCAGTCATCTTCAGAGGGAAAACATTTTTTTTTAAGATTTTATTTATTTATTTATTTATTTATTTATTTATTTATTTATTTGAGAGTGAGATCACAAGCAGGGGGGAGAGGCAGAAGGAGAAGTAGACTCCCCGCTGAGCAAGGTGACCAGCGCAGGACTTGATCCCAGCATCCCGGGATCATGACCTGAGCCGAAGGCAGATGCTTAACCGACTGAGCCACCCAGGCACCCAAAACATCTTTTTTTAATTGAGTGAGTGAGTGAATGTGTGCACATGCATTAGCGAGTGGGAGAGGGGCAAGGGGGAAGGAGAGGGAGAGAGAGAATCTCAAGCAGGCGCCTCGGTGGATGTGGAGTCTCATGCGAGGCTCAGTCTCAGGACCCTGAGATCATGACCTGAGCTGAAACCAGGAGTTGGACTTCTGACTATAGCCACCCAGGCGCCCTAGGAAAACATTTTTTATAAGGCTACAAACACCGTTTCTCCCTCTAGGTATAGCCAGACAGGTACCTTAACAATTGGACTTCGTGACTTTAAACTACTTGAGTGTCTAAGTTCACTGGGTTTTGTTCAGGGGCTCAAATGTTGTGGAAGGCCCTAGCCAAAGGAATCTTTGTCCTTACTTCAGAATTTGACATTAGTTTCTGCTTTTATCAGAATTATGACTGTGAAGTCCTGCCATATAATGGTATTAGAAATACCTACTTCATTTCTGAACAGGACAGAAAAGGAATTTTTGTCCTCATGCTGATATTTTGAGTTGCTGAAAAAGAATTTGTTGTGTCTGACTACATGACAGTGTATTGGTAATGTGTACGTTAGGACACTCTGCTTGTGTTGACAAAACAACACCAGCTTAAACCTTTTAGGATTGTAAGCGGGGTGTTGCTCTTCTGGGTTGGGGAAAAGCAAACAAAACTTTACCTATACTTAAACTAAATGCAGCTTGTCACTTTTAAAGATTAAATAGAACTTGATTTTGCCAATAATCTTTTTATTTGTTTTATTTTGTTAATGTTCTAAAAACTCCAAATATAGGGGGCAGTCTACTGATTTGCCGATAAAATAATAATGGTTACCATTTATTTATTAGGTCTCCAGTATTATGAACTAGATGCTTTATCTCTTTAATCCTGACAAACTAATCAGATTTATGTTGTCCCCATTTTAGAGATGAGGAATCTCAAGCTCAGATTAAGTATGTTACTCAAGTTCACTCAGTTTGTGTGCAGAAAGGCTGGAATCCAGATTCGGTCTGGTAATGCCAGGGCTTGGACTCTATGTCATACCACCTAAACGTGTAAAATACCTGATCCAGAGCCTAGGACATGGTAGCTATTCAAAAACAGTTTTCTTTTGTACCACCAGTGGTGGAAATTCTGATCTAAGTTCCCATACAAACATAGGCTCATGTATACTTAAGTAACCTGGAATGACACAGGAATACTTGTAGCCTCTTTCTAGATAGTTGGGCCCTCAGCTGGCAAGAGAGCTTGGATTAGAAGTTTCTTATTCTGTCAGTTCCTTCATTGTGTCCTATAAGAAACCATCCAGGGTACCTCCTTTATAGTAAATAACAATTACTATCTGTTTTAATGCCATCTTAGATATTTAGTACGTTTTAGTATTCATCTAAATATCAAGAGGCTAGCATTACTTTTAATATTGCCAGAATAATCCTTACATTTTTAAGCCATTCTGGGGACACAATGATATTGTGTAAACAAGTATATTGCAAGTATAAATGTAGTTCATATATGTAGAAAAAAATACATAGGTACATATGCATATATGGATATATGTACTAGAATATTTAGCTTGCTGAATATCTGTGGATATTTACATTCATTTGAAGTAAAAATGTGAACACTTTTGCTGATGAACTTAAGGCTCCACCTAAATAAGTACCTTAGCATGATTTTATTTTTCAAAAAATATTTTCTACGCTTTGTTGTGTGTTTTTTTAAATTTTTAATTTTAATTCCAGTTAACATTTTGCAACATTAAGTTACCATGGTCACACATTTGTTTGCTCTACATAAATATGCAAATAGATTTAAATTCATTGAATTAGTGAACTTGTAAATGTTGGTTACTGGTTTATGGGAAAATGAAGGACTCAGGCAAAATATGAAATTTCCTTAAAAAGTTTTCCTTTTGTTTGTATGAAATTTTAAATACTTTTTAAAATTACAAAAGGAATGTAAATTACTTTGCAGAAATTTTGGAAAACAAAAAAGCTAAAGAAATATGGAATACCACTGTCTCAACACAGTAACCATTAACATAGTGACAAATTCTTCCCAGTCTTCTTTCCTATGCATTTTTAAAGTTATTATAGGGAATACATAATTCTGTGTCCTAATGTTTTATCCCCTACTTAGCCTTTATCATAAACATTATTCTTAACCTTGATTTTAATGGTTTTAAAAGATTGTATGCAGTATATATAATTTGTCTTTCATTTCCTATTTACTTTCAGGATGTTTCCTTCCTTCCTTCCTTCCTTCCTTCCTTCCTTTCAGATTTTAATTATTTATTTGTCAGAGAGAGAGGGAAGGAGAGAGAGGGAACACAAGCAGGGGGAGTGGGAGAGGGAGAAGCAGGCTTCCTGCTGAGCAGGGAGCCCGATGCTGCAGGGCTCTATCCCAGGACCCTGAGATCATGACCTGGGCCGAAGGTAGACGCTTAACCAACTGAGCCACCCAGGCGTCCCTGTTTCCCCTGTTTAACTCAGATACCCAAATGCAACAAAACAATCGTCATTGATCCATTAAATTAAAGGGCCTGTTTCATTTACCTAACTTAAAATATATTCTATTTATCAGTTAGCCAATTTTAATTACTATGTCGCACCCAAGCCCACCACACCACCCAAACCAAGAACTAGAAGATTACCAACCATTTATACCTACATGTGTGTTCTTGCCTTATTCCATCCTCCTGCCTTCTCTTAGAGGTAACCACTCTTTTGAATTTCATGTCTATTGTTTCCTTGCTTTCTGTTTATTTTGTCTCTTGCACAGGGTTGCCTAAACAATATATTGTTTAGTTTCACTTGTTTTAAACTTTATAAAAAGCTGTCTCAGTATATATAATCTTTTGGTACCTGCTTTTTTTCACTTTATATTGTCTTACAAAGATCCATTTATGTTGTATGTAGCTGTGGTTCACTCGTCTTTACTACTTACTAATAGTAAATAGTAAAACAATAATTTGTTTATTCGTTTTGCTATGAATGGACATTTGAGTTATTAAGGTTTTGTGTTTGGTTTTACTATTACAGACAGTGCTGTTATGAACATCCTTATCCATGTATTTTATACCCATGCATACAATTTTCTCTTGAGTGCATACCTAGGACTGTAATTGCTATGTCTTAAGATATGTAAATGATCAACTTTGTAAAATGGTATCTTACTGTGCCCTTGGTCTCCGTGCTTACTAATGAGTTTGAGCCTGCGTGTTTCCTCTTCCATGAAATGCCTGTTCAAGTCTGCTGCCCATTTCTTTTAATTGGTCATTGTCTTTCAATTGTAGAAGTCTTTATATGTTTAGAATACTAATAGTTTGTCAGTTTATTTACAAATGTATCGTCCTTCGGTTTGTGTATTATATTTTCATTTCTATAAAGTCCTTTGATGAAAAGGAGTTCTTGATTTTTATGTAATTTAATTCATCCCTGTTTTCTTTTTTAACTAGTGCTTTTAGAAACTTAATATAATTCTTCCCTATATCATTATCCATGTTTTTGTCCAAAAGTTTTAAACTTTTCCTACAGACATGTAAGTTCTTTATCCACCTATAGTTGATTTTTATGTATGATTTAAGGTAGAGTTCCACTTTCATTTTTACTCATATAAATAACCCTTTCTTTCCTGATAATTGTATATGTATCTGGATTCTGTTTCTTGACTCCTTATTTTATTCTATTTGTAAATTTATCCTTGCACCAAACCATGCTGTTTTAATTACTGTAGTTTTATAACTAGTCTTTATATCCAGTAGGGCAAATCTTCCCTCATTTTTTTCTTCAGAAGTATCCTGGTTATTCTTTGTTCTTCCATAATACCTTTTACAGTGAAATTAATTATTCGTCACTGGCTATGCTGAAAAACCTCTGCCTTTCCCCTTTGTGCGCCCGCTTCTGTAAAACTCACAACTTTGAGAGCAGAGCAGAATGTCCTTTCTTTACGACGTATCCCAAAGAGAGGCAAAGGGGCCAAGCTACTTACAACAAATTCCGTGTCCTAGACTCATCCATCAGAAAAGTCTTTTTAGTACCTGGAAGCACTGAATGAAAGATGGACCAGCAAGCTGGGAGAGAGCTTAGGGAAAATCTCTTGAAGGAAACTAGAGGAGTGGTGAATAAGACGACTTCCCCCAATTTCTAACAATTTTCTTCTAAAATTTCTAAGACTGAATCTGTGGAAATAATCATAGTCTGATATAGTCTGAGTGCTCGGACTCATAGCTGTTGGTCCTTTGTGAATATTTATTATACTGAAGAAATCAACTTTCATTTCTCTTAAGATCCTGTAACTTCTAACATCTTCCTTGATTTAAATAAGAATGATCCACATTTTACTTAAGTAGAAGATTTATTGTTAGTTTGTATTTCTAGGCTGTTTACCTGTAATTACTAAGACTTTTCCATATTGATACCTATGACATATAACAAAGTACTGAATAGCTGCCTATAGTTCCTAAAATTTCTCTAAGGAAAAACAATACTTTAAAACCAGAGGTTAATGCTGTCTTACTGTCCTCCCTCACTCTTCTCTGGTACATTTTTGAGAAGTAGAGATTGTTAGCTGACACCACAGCTATTCTAAAATTTTTGCTTATGGCTATCTTTCTCGTTTAATTCTTTTTGTAACCTAGAAGGAGAAAGTTACGTCATATGAGGGAGATATCTGCCTTTATACCTTCTAATTACTTCTTTGTCAGCCTAAGTTAGCACTGAGAACCCTATGAGAATGCGTCCAGAACCTCCCTGGGAAGGAGACTGAAATTCTGTAGGTAGTATTGGCTTTATGGTTCTAAAATCCTCTACTGGTCCATTACCAAACATTCCAGTCACCTTCTTAGCACAGTGGGCAGCATGTCAGTCTCATTACCAAACATTCCAGAATAATTGTCTTCCTTTGAGGCAATATGTAGAGCTTCTTCGTTCTTTTATACTAGAGAGAAAGGGAAGTTTTAAATAGTGCTTTCTGATTTAGTATTTCCCTTGGGGCATGGTTCTCCATGGAAACCATGAACATATTGGCAGAAGGAAACTCTTATGCACATATTGAGACACACATACAAACATAAATACATATTGGCAGCACCAGATCTTTTATACACACTCAGACAAACACACACATATATACACACACACATACATATATATATACACATATGTGTGTGTGTGTGCATGCACACACCCTGGGGCATCCTGCAGTAGGCTCTGGGGTAAAAGACATCAAGTGGCAAATCACAAAAAAGCCTTTTAATGCCTCCATGAGGCTTTGTACTAGGCAATGTGGGAGCACAGAGGACAGGCCAGCTACCAGACCTGACTTTTCAGGTGCAACTTGAAAGGCTTTGTAAAGATTTGTCAGAATAAGAAAGTAGGAAAGGGGTCTTCCTCTCCCACATTCTCTGTGGCTCCTTTTCTGTCTCCTAAAGTTTAGTAGTAATTAGGTTTTTCCCAGAGTTCTCAGCTCAGTCCACTTCTCTGTCCTCGTTTCTGGTAAGCTCCGCCAACCTCATAGCATTACTCATCGCCTGCCCAGGAATTGTGGTCAGGGTTCTCTCTCGTCACCTCGTCTCTGCTGAGCTCCATCCAGGCTGGTATTTTCAGGTGCTCGCCAGGATATCCATAAGATATTTTAAACTCAGTTATGTTTAAACTGAACATATATTTATTAATGGCACCATTCATTCAGATTTGAAACCTTAAATTTATGTTTGACTCTTTGTGCCTCTTAGCTCTGTGAAACGTGGAGATACAACACAAAGTTTTTATCTATCGCTGTATTAATATCTTCTCTTTTACATTTTCACTGCCGCTACCCTACTTTGTAGCTCTTCAGTATCTATTGTCTCATAGCTCATATCTCTTAAATGCACAGTTGCCACATGGATCTTCCTAATAATCACCATTTGATTAAAAATTTTTCACTGGCTTTTCATTGCTTTTAGAATATAATTTAATTGCCTTCGCCTGTATTCAAGGCCTCTATTCTAAAACTACTTGATGTTCTAGGCTTAGGTCCCACTTACTGCTTTCATGATCTCTATTTTGGGCCAAAAGCAAACTGGTTCCTGTTTCCCACGTGTGACTGGAACTATTCTGCTTGTATGCTTTATTCATTAATTCAAAAATATTTATTAAGCATCTATGTGCCGGGCATTGTTCTAGGCCCTTGAGCAAAACATCCATGAACAAAATGACAGAAATCTCAATCCCTGTCTTCAGGCAGCTTACACTTTAGCAGGGAGAGGAAGTTGCAGGGGGCAGGGTGCAAAAAACGTAAGAAATGAGTATATTTTATAGTATCCTAGAAGATGGTAGGTAGCATGGGAGGAAATAGAGTAGGATAAAGGGGGAATAAGGAGGAGGCCGTTAGCAGGAGGGGGTGAGAGTGGAATAGGGGTTGGGCTAGGCCTCAGCCTCTGTTATACATTCTTATTCTTTTACTGTGCCCCTCCCCCCATTTCTTCTTATCAAATCCAAATGGATTTGGGGACCTGTCTGGAATGGCACCTCTCTGGGAGGCATACCGTCCTCCCAGCTGAGGTCAACTTCCTCTGAAAGTCCATGACTTTCTTATTGCGGTTGCCCTTGCTTAATGACAAGTATTGCTTTCTTCCTTGCGTTTCAGTTACTTGTTGGTTTATCTTTGCTTCCCTGTTAAGTGCGGAGATCTCTGAAGAAAGGGGATTTCATACCTAGCTTTAGTTTCTTTAAGGTAGGGTTAGGACTACCAGTTCTGGCTCCATCCCTTACTAGCTGTGAGACGCGGGCCGCTTATTCCAGTGCGCTGCCTCAGCTTCCTTATCTCCAAGCCCTCTGTCTGGGGTTGATTGTTGTCTGCCTGATTTTCTGTCAGTCTCTTTTGTTTGTCTCTTACATTACCACACTTCGCAATTTGTAGTTTGTTGTCTGTGTGTTTGCCTTCTTTCCCTGAATGTAAGCTACGGCAAAATGGAGAGAAGACTGGCTGTCTTGTTCTCTGTTTTGTTGCCCTCTCACTTGGAAGGCATGGATGTTGGTGGAAGTAATATGGAAGTGTTGGAACACGGTGTATATTAACATAAATATATAAAATACACAAATATGGTAGGAGATGCACGATGGACATTCAGGACCATTGAGCACAAAGAAGTCTTTTACAGTGCTCAGTAATGATGAAGAAAAAGAATATCCCTTCTTCACATGGTTTCTACTTATGTTTTATCTTGGAAAGTCCAGCTCTTACGCTTAATGTTTCCTTCTCCTGTTGCTCGTAGAAGTCATATAGGCATTCTCCACATTGACGTCTTTATGGTTTTAGTAACATTGATTTTTGTTGGTAGTAACTAGTAAATGATTATAAGGTATTTTGTGAATATAAATGTAAAAAAGTATTTTATGATACTGGAATGGAGAAGAGAGAAGGAGAAAGGGTTTCCATACTTGCATTGAATTTCAGCCCCTGACTATGTGGTAATTCCTGGAATGATGGTAGTCAGGACTCAGCCCCAAGCCCGTTACCCTTGCTGACTGGAAATACAAAGTGATGGGTCCAGGCTTCCAAGAATATGTGATTGTCCTTGAGGGAATACTAAAATTAGCTCATATTCTATCCAAATTCTTATAAACCGTTAATACTTTATAACAATTAATCTCCATATGATTTCCCTATGTAAATCAACCATGAATGCGTGGTTCAGTACATTTACTATTGAAAGACTAACATGTAGAAAGAACCATAGCTCATTCTGGCCAAAACAAAATGGTTCAGTTTTACCATCCCTAAATTTGATCTACATTTACATCTGTTTATAAAACCTGAGCATTTCCCCCATCGACCTAATGCTTCAGTGCTCTCTTCTAATAAAAAAATCAATATATGCATCCAGCACTCATGAGTAACCCTATAATAATAAACAGAGTACATGCAATTGAAAAAAAGTAATTTCAGGAAAAAACTGATTAGGATTGTGGTCAACCACAGTCTTTCTTAAAAATAGAGGTTATGCAGTATTAGGAATATAATAATCCTTTTAATTTGATTATACCATTTTGAGAAACCCTTAGTTCTAATCTTTATTAAAATTATGTTTGGTGTTCTTTCCCTTCATACAATTAATAATGAAGTTAATCTCAAGAATTCTAAATTAAGGTGTTTTAAAATTTCTGATTCAGTTCAGTTTTATAATTGTTTCTCTGGCTCTCTGTACTTGATCAATTCATAAAGGAATATTTGCATTCTAAATCATCAGTTTTATTTCAAATAATAAGTGAAAATATCTTATGGTAACAAGTGTATTTTTTTTTTAGAGAAGCCTGTTTTCCTAGAAACATACTTGCTCTGTTTTGATGCTGCCTACTTTGAGTTGCTAATTTTCTAATTCATGAAATTTTTACGTTAGAAAATACGTTTCAAATTTGAATTCTTTATACCTTTGCAAGCACATCAATTGCTTATGCAAAATAGGGAATATATACTTCTTATTATTCACTCTTTCCCTAATCTTTGATGGTTGCACTTTGATAAATAAATAGATCACCTAAGATTCAATAGGCCAATTGCAGCATATAATAGCTATTCAGAGGCAATTAAACTGCCTTTTTTCATGCCGGTTTGTGAGCCGCCCTTTCACAACCTTCAACTTGATTCGTGGTGATTCAAAATTAACTTAAAAGTCTTGTTTGCTGACAGCTTAAAGCTTAATTGACTGAAAGCCAAATAGAGTGTGTTCCGTATTCAGCACTAGGGCTATTGATAAAGCCATGTGTAAATTGCGTGTGGTGAAAGACAGCGATTGGGCCCCCTGTTCTTGTATTAGTCCACAACTTAGCATTGCTACACAGTCAGAATTGCTTTGTCAAGTCTTTTATCACACCAGGTTAACTCTCTCTGGAGTTCCTCCAGTGGCAGAGCAGTCCAGTATTGAGCTTCTACAATACAGTGGGGCCTGTAACTCTGTTACTTATTTGTGGTTTCATTTTTTTTTTCTTTAATATAGTATTGGCCTTTCATTTCTGAACAGGACTGTTGGTAGTGTATTTCAAGAAGCTACTGATTTTCTGTATTTCTCATTTTAGGAGAGAGCAGTGTGTATAGGTTTAGGGATTTTGGAAAATAAGAAAAACAAGTATCATGATATTGATTTGTCTCTCTTATGAAAATTAAATCTAGCCATTTTGAACATTTAATTAGGATAAGGAATGCATGCTTAATAGCCTCAAGTGTGTAATGTAAACTGTCACAGTACAGCAACAGTTATTGTCAGATGCTTTCAGTACTTTCATACCAAAAATATTTCAGTGATTATTGTACCTTTTAGGTATGGGCATTTCTTTTAAAAAATTGATATTTAAGGAATAAATGAGATAGATTATTAATATATTAGTATATTTTATAATTTCATAGTTATGCCTTTTAAAAAAAAGAAAGCCTTAGTAGATTCAGTTGTATAGAAAGGATGAGACAGTTTGCATATAAATACGCATTAACCAATAATGAAAAATTCAGAAGCAAAACTACAACAGTTTTCAGAAGCACTTTACTGTTGTCATTTATTATGTTTATATACCTTGGAACTCTGTAGACTTTATTTTTTAATGTGAGCTTTTGATCTGATACTGATTTAATAACTTAAAAATATAAGTTTACCGTGTAATGTGTTCTGAAGATATTTCACAAGTAATGCTAATGTTTCAGTTTGACTTTTCTGGATCTGTGTGCAATGTATTTAAATATGTTTGTGATGAACTCTACTTTTTGTTTTTGTTTTTTTTTTTTCTACTTTTTGTTTCTTAATTGTCTACAGTCAGCTTTTAAAGTCAGCATAGCAAATTCGGTACATTTTTTGAAAAATGTTTTCATTTACCTAATGTTGTCTATATTAATTAAATATTTGAAATGCAGTAAAGCTTAAATTGCCTATTCTATATATCCTTACAATTTAGTGTAGTCTTTTTTTTAAGACATCCAAATGACAAATATAAAATAAAATCAATTTATAATTTTGATAGAAATAATAATGAAAATAATTTTTTTCATTGTGTATTTCAGGATCTGTCTAATGGCATTACAAATATATTCTGCATCTTAAATATTTTCTTGCAGAAAATGTTTTTTATTTTAGTATCTTTTTATTTTAGCATCAGAGTTAGAAATGGGTATTGCTGTATCTCTTATTGATATTCTGGTAACCATGGCTATCTAATTTTACCTGCCTTCCAATTGATTTCCAATAAGAACCTAGTCTATTCATAAAGAATCAGGATAAGTTGTAACTTAGTTTCAAAATGACTATAATTTCAAATAGTGTGTTACTCCTGTATACTTTTCAATAAAATAGTAATCATGCTTCAAAATGTAAAATCCAGAAGAGTACTGGTTTTATTGAAGTTTCACCTATACCCAGTGAGATTTGAGAGTCAAGAATGAATTGCTTTTATTGATCATGTTTTTGTATTAACGGTTAATCTAACATATCTTTAAAGGCATGAATTATTTGGAAACAACATTTTGTTTCTTTTTCATAGTGTAATTGTTTAGTATATACAAAACAATTGTATTGGTATGAAGGGCAAATAAATTCCATTTCTTATTTTTACCTTTAAAACAAGAGGCTAAATTTAATTGTAAAGATAATAAGTCTATTTTGTTTTAAATTAATTAATTGTGATGATAAAAAAGCAAAGCTTATTACTTAAAATTTCAGAGAGATAGTATGGTATGTTGAAATATTGATTCTTAGTCGGTAAGAGATTAGCAGTAAGAGATTCTTGGTACAGATTCTGAGAGCATTTTGTCAGGCCTTGCTGACTTTGCCAGCATTGTTTTGTAGATGAAAAAATGAGAATTTACCTGAGGTTCTAAAAGAGTTAGCTGTTTCAAGGAGGGCCAGGTCAGAGTCAAGTTCAGTGGTGCTAATTTTGTATATGATAAATTTTTTTAAAATATTGCCTTTTCTGGCAAATTATGATAATTGTAAAACTTTGAGTTTTTATATATTAGTGCAAAACACTACTTTCAATTTTTTTGAGATTCAAGGCTCTTCTAGGAAAGTGTGACTAGTTTACATTCACAATATTCATGTTAACTTGGATATCCCCCTTTTCTCTTGTTACTTCCACATTATACTTGTACATAAGTAGGTGAGTTTTAGTTTTACTATTTTTCTTGCATTTTTCCAAAGAACTTTCTCCTTTATAAAATTAGTGGACTGTTACTTTGTTTTTAGCTAACTATTTGATTGTTTGGTACAACTATTGATGTACCTTAACCAGTAAAAGGAATGTCCATTTTATATTCGATAATATATTGAAAGTGTGTCTCAATGCAGCATGTAAGGGAAAATGTGACCATCTGTGATGAGATTTGGTTTTATATTACCTTCTTTAACTTCTGAGCCTTAAAATGTTTTATAATTGAGATATAATATTATGATATTACATTTACCAAACTATCCAAATAATATTGCATTTGTTCATACCTTAGCAATTGAAACTTTATGTTGGGGTATTGATAAAAAAAAAAAAGTAAACATTATAAATCAAATAAGATGATAATTAAAATACTAGAAAGTTTCTAAATTTTTTTTTTTTAAAGATTTTATTTATTTATTTGACAGAGAGACACAGCGAGAGAGGGAACACAAGCAGGGGGAGTGGGAGAGGGAGAAGCAGGCTTCCCGCCAAGCAGGAAGCCCGATGCGGGGCTCGATCCCAGGACCCTGGGATCATGACCTGAGCCGAAGGCAGACGCTTAACGACTGAGCCACCCAGGCGCCCCAAAAGTTTCTAAATATTTTAGTTTGTATTCAGACAGTGTATATTTGGCATTTAAAGTACCTAAGAGCTAAAAGAATACTTTTTTGTATTTAGTTATCTAAATCCTCCTGGGAAAATATCAGATGTCATCCAGTTTAATAAAATGTGCATATAATATCATGACTCTCATTTAGGTTGAAATCTATATTAAAACTGAATGTGATAAGTTGTAAAACTAAGGATGAGATCCTAGATATCTGGCCATATATTTTTATTTGAGCTTTTAAAAATGAAGAATGAATTAATGTCTTTCAGAAATGACATCTTCATTAATATTAGCTTGAAATTGAGAGGATTACTGTAATAACATACAAGAATTAACTTCTGATAAGTTCAGAGAAAATTACCTTGATCATCAAATTTATCCATATGATCTAATAACATTACTAAATACAGATCATTCTATATTATTTAATCTTTCAGGTAATAGAAGGTAAATGTATCTGAATTTTCTCTCCCTAGTTAATGATATCTAAAATAATGCACGGTACATTATAGTAGATATCCAGCAGCTGAGATGATCATATTTTGAAAGTGAGACATGAATAGCATTGATAAAAGAAGCATTATTTTAAAATAGATTCAGGATCAGGGCGCCTGGGTGGCTCAGTCGTTAAGCGTATGCTTTTGGCTCAGGTCATGATCCCAGGGTCCTGGGATCGAGCCCCGCATTGAGCTCCCTGCTCCGCGGGAAGCCTGCTTCTCCCTCTCCCACTCCCCCTGCTTGTGTTCCCTCTCTCGCTGTGTTGTGTCTCTCTCTGTCAAATAAGTAAATAAAATCTTAAAAAATAAAAAATAAATAAATAAATAAATAAATAAATAAATAAAAAATAGAGTCAGGATTAAAGCCAAGATTACTTCCTGATGAATTCTCTATTGTGATTAACTTGATTTTATTTGGCTTATATGTGATGCTGAATTATATATGATGCTGAATGGTAGGAAAGACATCAGGTTTTATTTGGATAGATCAGACAGGAAAGAGTTGATTGTTAACTCTGTGAGTTATGCCGTGTTATCCAAAAGAGACTGATCATTATGTTAATGTCCTTTTTACTAATCATTTGTATAAATTGCCCTCTAATCTAGTGGCAAATTATGGGTTAATATTTTGGGGTATTTTTTGATAAGACAGTGACCAGTAAACAGAGTGGTTGAAACATCCCTAAGTGCTAATGAGTACTTACTTGGTAGTCTATACTAATGCTTTAGTGGATGCTGAACAAGTTTAGATGTTAAGCTTTTTAGGAAGAGTGAATGATGGCTAATGATTATTTAATGACAGATCTCTGGACTGAAAGGCATTTAGCACTCAAAGTATACTGCAAAGCCTATTTCTCAAAGCTTCAGACAGGTTTATTTGGTCTCACCTTGAATAGAACAGTGCTGTATTGATTTCATTGGTGTGGATTTAAACACACTATCGGCTTAGAATAGCACTAGTATGCAGTAGAAAATGATTGTCTTAACCCTTACGGTGACTCTAAGCTATTCTCTGATATCACAACATGAACTCCAGAAATGATCATGAATTTATTTGCAGTATTTGGAGTCCAGTATGTGAGTTTGGAAAACCTTTGTGCATGTGAGCTTATTGTAGACAGTAACTTTTAGTGGGACTTATGGAGAGGTAAGTAAAACTTAAGTTATATTTTTAATTAGTGTTTTCCTTCATATATTGTATTTGAAGAATTTCTCTTCTGTGGAAATTGTTGATGTTTTTATGGATGACATGCCAATTTTATTATCCTGTTGGATAATACATTATTTAAGTATTTGGTCTCTGAATGGTAATAATGTTTATGCTTAGTGCTTTGTATTTTTTTGGTATGTTTCATTTTATTTATATATATATATATATATATTCCATATGAAATCCACTTGAAACTAGTTACTTCATATGCTTGATACAATATCTCCCCCCCTTTTTTTTACATTTATTCTAGATAGCCCCAGTAGAAAATATATGTATCATTATTAGATACTGTAGACTAAAACTTAAAGACTTTTTTCTAATTATAAATTTTGTTTGCTTTTATTTTTTTTGAGAAACATTTTTAATTATACAGGATTTGAAAATACCTAATAAAGATTCATCTTGGAGTAGCCGTCAAATATTAACTAGTTTCTGTGCAACATATGCTGACTTATAGGCCAATGAGGATTCTAGAGATCGATCTGGGATGATGTTGCTATGAGTGCCCACTCTCTTCGTGCCCTTCACCTTGTCACTTGAACACTTAACCTACTTGACCTTCCTTATCTATAAAATATGGATATTGGTATATTTAGAAAAGCTCTATGATCCCCCTTTTTTTCTCTAAAATTCCAGAATTTCCTAACAGTCATCTAGTCTTGGACCTAGGAAGTGTTTTACACACTTTACTTCTGATTTGTTTTCTTTTCCTTTTAAATTCTTAACGGTATATTTTTTGTGAAAGAATTTGGAAAGTGACTACAGTGGACACATAACTGTCATTATAACAAATAGAGTATCAGTGGATATGTGAAGTACCCTAAATAAGCAGGTGGAATTTATATGGACCTGATATTCTTTTGATTATTTAAAAGATGGACTTCAGGTTTTCCTATTGTTTTTTGTTTTCTAAATAGGGAACCTTTCCCTTGGACATTTTTTTAACCATAAGTAAATACTGTTTCTTATTATTTGAGTGCTTTGTAGAAATCAAAACATTGGATAAAGTATTAGAGAAATTAATCAGTTTTCCTTCTGCTAATAAGAGAAACCATTTTGAGAAAAATGATAGGCATGTGTTAAATTCTTGCTTCAGATTGTTTTCATCTGCCTCTGTTCAACCCTTCTGTGCTGTGTTATGACACAGACTGGTGGTCTTGTGGGAGTGGTGGTGGTAGGAGTTCTCAGTAAATGTTATCGCCTCTTGATTTGATTCTCCTTTTTTCCCTTCCAAAAAGTCTCAGAGCAGTTAAGTTCAGTATGTGTCCACCTTTCATCAATACACATGATTTTCTAGGTTTTTACATATGAAAGTATCTCTCTAGTCTTAATAAAAGATGAATCAAGATAAGATTATAAAACTATCTCTTTGCAACTCCTTAGTAACCTAATTACTTAAGCAAATCAGGCAGAATTTTGAGGAAATGATTAAGTGTTATCATATAGCAGAAACAGATTTTTTAAAAACCAGTCTTTTAAAATAGTGTGACATCTTACAAACCAGAGTATCTGACTACATGCATATATAGGTTAAAATATTAAAATTTTCTTTTAGTGTTCATTTTAGGAGTAGTAGCTTTTTCGAATCCACAGTAGTAATAAATCAATGATTTTCAGGATCTGTAGGCGTATGCACTTAGCTTTCTTTGATTCAACACTGGAAGGACTGTGCAAAAATTCAAGGCTCAAGGACTGTTTCAATTTTATACGTACAAGATAGGCAACTCAGATCCAAGTTATAAATGGAATTAACTAACTAATAGGAAATCATATGAAATAGGAAGAGAATATTAGTAAATTTAGTAAATTTTTACTTTTTTAAAAATATTTTATTTATTTGTTTGTCAGAGAGCGGGAGAGAGAGCACAAGCAGGGGGAGTGGCAGGCAGAGGGAGAAGCAGGCTTCCCGCTGAGCACGGAGCCTGACGCGGGACTCGATCCCAGGACCCCGGGATCATGCCCCAAGCCGAAGGCAGACGCTTAACCAACTGAACCACCCAGGCACCCCTAATTTAGTAAATTTTTAAATCGAAGAGAATATTAGTAAATTTTAATATCCTTATATGTATGTTTATTTGAGAAGAAATCATATAACCAGAAAAAGGGTCTGAGAAAAAGAAATTTGCCAAATAACAACTGCAGTCAATTTGATAGACTAGTTATCTTCTTCATAAAATGAGGAAATGTAAAATAATTTAAAAATCATCTATAATAATTTCAAAGGCACATAATTCTTCTCTCTACATGTAGCTTAAAAATGATAAAAGCCTGAACATGTAACAAGATCAGAAGTGGCAATCCTGTTTAGCTGTCTAATAAATTCAAGCTTTCGATGTCTTTAAGCTCTCTGGAGCTACTTAGAAATCTCTTTGAAAAATGGGCCAAAATGTCTTTTACACATGTGCATATTCGAATATCTTAGGCTGTATAAATGGGCTACTTTTTCTCTAGGTTCTAGGCTACTAGTGAGTGTACCCTGAACGGTTTGAGGCTATGGTTTATTTTGTCATTGGCTTTTAGACTTTTAGCACAAATGCTTAGTTTACTTTTGCTTGTCTTTTTCAAAGCTTTACTTTCTTGGTCATCTATTAATGTTATTAGTAAATTAAAAGTCAAAGTTGTCTATGACCTTTTTATTTCTCCTTTAAATTTCTTTTCTCATTTTATTTCTCCTTTAAATTTAAAAACATTTTTCCTTAATTTTTTTTATTTGTTTAGTTCTTAGGAATTGTACCATATGTTAACCTATATCAAGTTTTAATGTGCATAAAAAAGATAAATCTTACATATTTCTGCTAGTTGTGAACTATGTTATTAAAATCTTTGCTATAAAACTTTGTTTGGGGCTTAACCACCACAGCTTTTCCCAGATCTGCTATTAACTTCAAAGGTCTGGCCATTAATTTCCACAATACTGGAATTATGTTGCCCCTGACTATGCTCCATTATTTCTACTTAACAACTCACCTATAGTGAAGAAAACAAAGGAAAAAATATATAAGGTGATCATTTTTCAAAATCAGAGATTACATTATAATCTACTAAGAAAAAAAAAGCAAGAAATACCTTAGAGGTTCCAATTTACCTTTTAAAAATTGTAACTTTTGGTTACATGGCATTGCTTCATTATTGTGACCAAATGTATAATAATTCAGAAAAATGAATACTGCAAATACTTGTTTCAAAAGAGCAGATGTGCTTGTTAACTTCTCAAAGATGGAACAATTATCCCCTTTGATCTGGTTTTATATCACCGAGTTGATAAAGATAATTAACCTAGATGAAAATAGTTTTTAAGCCAATCTAATAAATGGTTTGTCATTTATGAATAACAATGACCTCAGGTGTAACAGTCTATTTCTCACTGTGCTGTAATGCACAGGTGTGAAATTGTCATAGAATAGACCCTAACAGTGCCCCCAAATATTAAGTCTCATGTGTCCCATTTGATCTCTTACAGAAACACATCATGTCTGCTGCAGTATTTTTATAGGTGAATCTCATTGCAAAAGGTGTCTTTTTCTGAACTTGAACTGTATGAGAATTTGAGAATGATTTGCCATGTTTTCAGATGTCTATAACTTTATAAGCCACTAACCACTGTCTCTGAAATATTTCTTTCTTCGTGAAAAAGCTAATAATGGTATTCTTAATGTTACAATTTATAGTTTTTAAAACTTGACATGTTATCTCTGATTCACCTTTGAAAGGTAAAGTGAACCTACAATTGAACATTATTCTTGGTAATTATTAACTACAAGATTTCTGACTACATAGATATTGTAGATTTCTGGAATTTTTTGAATCTCAGTTTTCTCTCAGACAGAGTATTTGCACTAAAAGTAAAAACAAATTGACTTGTTAATGTTTAGGTAGAGAATGGAGGGGGAAATAAGATAATGCAGATCGTGGGGAAAAGGATATAGAACCTGTCTGTGTGAAGAATAAGAAATTGTAACAAGAATTATTTGAAAGTACAAGTTGCTTTCAAAGCCTAAGGGTTCTGCTTATCAAAATAATCAACATACCCCCAAATATTATGATTATTTTAACTTTCCCTTGAAAAAGAAAATCATTTTGGAGCATTCATTTATTTTGTTTTTATCTGATTTTGTGGAAGATGGGTTTTATGTATTTTGTCAAATGCACATACACATAATACATACATTTGCAAGAGGCATTATTTTAAAATGGCTTCATCAAAGCCGCAGCAGGAGATAATGTGCTTGCAGCACCTGTTGGGTTCCACCAGGGGGCTAGCTTGCATACATACAAATGAAGAGCATGTTTGTTTACTTTAGCTTTGGGGGGCCGGGGGGACACACAGTGTAGCAGCAGCAAAAACAGGGAATGCCTCATAGATTTGGGGAGCAAATTCCATACCCCTCACCCCCAGTAGGTATGAGGAAAACACTGACAGATGGGTCAAAAAGTAAACTAAAATGTTTTTAATGCAATGGAAGAAACCTATGTTGGTAAGAGAAGTGAATACTAAAAGTATTTTGCGGACACACACCTGCTTTGGTAATAATGTGGAAGTTAGTAAGTAAATGTTCAAGTGTCCCAGGATTGTCATTTTGAATCAGTTCATCTGTTTTCCTAAAGAAGCAGATCGGAAGATTCAGAAAACTTGCACGTTTTATTTACTTACAGGCAGAAATTTACATGTTGGCCATGTAAACCATCTACAGTTTTAACTTTTTTCCATATCATCGAAATTAATTTGCCTTATTAAGTGAAAATTGCAGGTTTTGCAGTGCTCTGAGTTGTGCCAACAAATGAAAATAGTGTGCAATATTCATATAAAAGCACTTGGCTGAAGAAAAGGAACTTAATTACATTTACAATGGTATAGAACCACAGATTCTCCTTATGAGTTTATGAAACCCAGATTCACCACCAAGAGAGTGAAGTCTTTGAGTCCCTTTTCACACATTGGATCGTCACCAATCTATGCCTTTTTGTGTTCCCATTTAACAAGTTCTTCTTTAAAGTATTTGACTAAGAATTGGGATATAATGGATAACTGAAATTTAATTAGTAGAATACTGTAGCGTTTTAAATTCTTTTAAAAACAAATTATTTCTAAAATGTACAAAGTATTAATATGAAAAGATTTTTGCTTAAAGATTCCCTCCTCCCCCCCCATTTAAAACTTACTTGGAATATTACTGTTACCTATGTGGTTAAAAATTGACGTCTTTATGGCATTGTACTTTATCGGTCTTAAGCAACTCTTAAGAATTTCAAGTAGGTGTAGAAAATGTTCAGGCCAAATATATATGGAAACAATTTATACTGTGGAAACTCCACTGAGGATCATTTTTCTCATTATGATTCTAAAACATAGACAACACATTTTAATATCTCAAAAATGCAGTTCTGGCTCACTTAGATTTGAAATTTAATGTCCTGGTACACTGAGACTATTAAGTACTTATATGTGTGTATATAATTATATATTCATAATGTGTGTATATGTATGCAAAATCAGTATATTTGATTAGCACCATGTAATGATTATTAAAAAGGCGTATCTTAAAAATAAATTAATATTCCATTAGACAACCATATTTATCAAATTCAATAATAGACAGTTGAAGTTATTTTGTTTAAAGTACATCTAAAAGTCAGTTTGAACTCAGCTTGCTTTTGAAGATCTAGTTTCTTGTAGATACTTCTGTTTATGTTCTGGAATGTATTAAAATATATTTTGATTGGACATATTTCACCATCATTTCATACTCATCTTAACATACAATCTTACATGTTTTTCATAATATCAGTTGATAATGCCATATCACATTTAAAGTATCCTTGGGGCTGAGAAAAGAGAAGTAGATAAAAATGAAAATTTGGAAGAATATTTCACCAGTCTGAAAATAAAAATCTTTTGTAGTTTTATTGACTAACATTTGTAAGAGCTTTGAATATACATATGCTAAGTCTATTCTAACTGCAGAATTTGTAAATAGTAAATCATGTCCTAATTCTGAAAGTTTCTCTGTCCTCAAAATTGCCAGTATTAACAGCGTTCACTTTATTAAATTTACTTTGTTTTTTAATTAATCAAAACCTAGTATTAGCAAATATGCTTTATGGTTAATAAAACAAAGTTGTAAAGAACCATAACAGAGACTATTTTCTACCTTAATCCAACTTATTATTTAAGTAGTTTCTATATGCTGCCCTTTAGTTTTCTGCTGTTGAGATATTGCAACATACTCTTTTCTGATCATTCAAATGGAATCCTACAAAGTCAGTTATTTATTAATATAGAAGATATATACCTTATTGAATACAATTTTTTTTTGCTTTCCGAGGCAGTACCTAGTAACAGCAGTTTATTTTTCTATACATATAATTCTAAAATAAATACTGAAAGAGTAAAGAAAAACATTTAAAATTTTATTCTCATTTATTGTGAATAAATAGATATTTCTGAATTTCTAAAGGGATGTTTTAGAATATTTTGAAATTTATACCAAATTTAGAAAACATTGATATCATTGTGAATGTCACTTGGACTCTATCATATGGCAGAAATTTCTAGCATAAAATTAGTATGCTAAACCAATCTGAATGTAATGTTTTGATTTAAAAAACCTTAATGATATGTTTGTGATACAATTTTAAGTATAGTCACGATTGTGAAGTGAACTACGTTTGAATTGAAATACATTACTTCATTAATTTTTACTAGAATTTTAAATATCAAACATATGTAAGTCATCTATGGGAAGCATTCCGATACTCGATCCTAAACAAAGAATCAGATTTTTGTAATGGTTTTTCCAGGTCAAAATCTCACTGTTCTTACACTATATTCTCAGAGTAGTAAATTGGTAGTATCTTCTTATCTAAGGCTTAATACCTAATACAATAACAGAGCTCCATCAATATATAGCTAATCGCAGATATAAAGTATCTGCTGGTAGTCCATCTCTCATAAAACCGCCGTTAGCCTTAATTCAAATCCATTGATTCCTATTCCAGTTAAAACTGAAGAACTTAATATGTCTTTTAATCCTTTTATTGTAAGCTAGGATAAAATTAATTTTACCCTGGAACTGCACAAAGCCAATTAACATGATCTTTAGAGTTATTTAGTAAAGTGCTTCAAACTGTTAAATTTATCTTGACCTCTTGGTTGCACTCTCTGACTGCTTTTTAAATGAGGCAATCAATATCTCACAGCCCTTTAAATAGCTTAAACTTCTCAAATATTTTACCTGTGTTCTAGTTAAGCTGTAAGTAAAGTGTTTACTCCTGTTCGTGTAAATCTAGAGTCAATTATGCTAAATCTAAAGACAATTATGTACTTTTGAGGAACACTGTATGAATTAAATGGTTGTTTTAATAAAAATCAAAGGCTCATATTTTGTTTAAAGAAACCCAATAATAAAGAAGCATATTATTTTTACACAAAACAAATATTCTATTTGCAACTTAAAATGTAGAACATTTATGTCCTTTACCACTGCATGCAGCTTCTGTTTTCCACACAGGGCTAGTCGAAGGTATTAATTTTCTTACTGTGATAGGGTGATCAACCGTCCTGTCAAGAAAATGGATCTCCATGTCACCCTTTAGCATGATTAAAAGGAGGCATGTCTCTGTGAAAAAATACCAAATTTTCATGAGATAAATGAAACTGTAGAAAGGTCTACTTTTACAGAATTATTTTATTTTTAATATCTCAAAATCTCCCATTTGGTTGTCACTTCATAGGAAAACATTGCAGCTAATTGCATGTGTCTTGTATTATTTAAGAGCAAACCCAGGCAAAGCCAATAATTTTAAATATTTTCAAATCTGAAAAATTAAAGAATCAGAAACTGCTGTGTGTTACTGTTGGAATAGTAGTAGGGATGGGCATCTGTACCTTATACAAGCACTAATCAGTCAGTGTCTCTTTTTAGGAAATCCTTTTCTTGCTCTTCTTTCCTTGTTAACAAAGAGCTATCATATTTTCAGATCTGAGTACTGATAAAAATTACATACCATAGAATTTTAGCATCAGTAGTATTAATAGCCATTTGGACAGTGTTCTTATGAGCCTGTGCACATGCCAAACTTTAAATTACACCAAGTGATGTGCTTGACAGCTAATTAAGATTTCATATTTTGGCCACTTAGCAGAGAGCACCTGTTATGATTCTTTCTGTTAGCTTCAGGATACAATTTACAAAGGGCTGTTTTAAAGTACATTATTTAAAACTTCCCTAAAATTTAATTCCTTCCCGAGAAGTGGGAGTTAAGACAAGATTGAGGTAATTAAACAAAAGGAACATAGGGAAGGTGGGGGACCAGGGGTGGAGGCAGAGCTCTCCAAATGCCCCTGTTGTTTAATTTCCTACTGGAAGCAGCCCATGTGTGCTTCTGGGCCCCCCTCCCCCTTCAAGCAGTGGCCGTTGCACAGGCTGAACGGTTGGGGTCAATGCCTTGCCTATTGATCAGTATCCCTGCAGTCCCTTGCTCCAGCAGCTGCTTCATTGGCTTCTTTCAGGGCCTGCTTCAGTACATTAGAATAGAAATCCATAACCAGAGCTGTGCTCATCCAAGCAGGGGAAGAAACTAAATTAAATGGTATAAAACAATCTTGGATCAGGAGTTTGTGCCAATTCATCTTGATCTAAGATGTCACACCGGGCTCTCTCTCTGAGCACCTGGGCTAGAGGCAGCCATAGTGAAAATAGATGGAGCTGCGATCATTCATTTGTCAGCTAAGGAGCAAGGCAGCGGTTAGCAATTCCCTTCTGCAGAGGTCAGCTGACAGAACAATCAGTGCAACTGCAGAATAGAGCTTTCCTTTGAACTATTGTTATGGAGCATGCTCTTGCTGAGACATGGGGGGAGGGGAGCTTGATTTGCTTCCTGTTTCACGACTACTATGGAAAGAGTGAAATGTATACTGCATGAATCTAGCTGCAGCTGCGCAGAGCTCTGCCACTGTGTGTTCTTGTACTCAAAGTTGGGTTTAAATGCATGTACTGAGATACAGATTCTCAAACTGTTAAATATCACTTTCTCTAGAATTTGGGTTCATTTTCATCCTCCTAAACACAGAGGCAGTGGTTATTGATTTTGTTTCTTCTTAGTATGGTTAAGCTTGTAGGTTTCTCCCCCACTTTCCTTATTGGAACTATGACAGATCAGTGGCATACTTGGAATCTGTCATTGCACATACACACTAAGACTCTTGCTAATGTTTCTTTACTTTTAAAAAACTAGAAAAAAAACCATGAAGAGAGAGAATTGCATACTGTGGGATCTGATTAGAAGATATTTCTGAATGTTAAATATTTTTGAACATTTTAATTGAGGCTTTTTGTAAGAAATGTGAATTCATGAAATACGACTTATCATGACCTTGGAAGTGATAAAATAATTTTATTAACGTTGGAGGAATATCCTTGTAAAGCAGCCTGCAAGTGGTTTGAAATATACTATTAAAAAATAAATTAGGGAAATTAATAATAACTAAAATTTTATATGAAACAGTTACAACATTTTTAAAGATCAGTGTATTCTCTGTGGACTCATTTTGGCTTTTGTCTTTCTATACACTGCATGAAAACTAATGGCACATTTTCAGAACTTTTTTTTTTTAAACAAAGTATGATATGCAGAAGTTAAGAAACTACAGTAGCAACAACAAATCTTTTTTTTGTACTCAGTTGAACCAAACTTTTATTTTCCAAATAAACTCATGCCTCTTTCTTACACAATTATTCCTTTCCAACTGTTAAATTCTTTGTAATATCCTTCCATTTCCTTTTCATAGGCTCAACTAGGTCTGCTTGTTCACATCCATTCTGCCTTTCAGCACAGCTAAGTAAATGCAATTTAAAGTTTACACTAAAAAGTTTTGCGCTCTAGGTGGTTTTTTTTATTAAGCTTCTAGAAAGGCCATACCTACCTACTTACCTTGAAAGGGTTTCTTTTGCTTTGTTTTATTCTTGTTTTAGTTAACTTTTGCTAAAATTATTACTAATTTTTACTATTTTACTTTTTGTTCTGATTTTATCTTAGTTAATTTTGTTAAGAACTTGAGGCATGACATCTAAAATCTGCAATGTTTCCATCAACTTAACCCAGGATTCACCATGGACCTTAAAGATATCCACTTCTCTGCATCTCCTATTTACATCCCCAAACCAAACTAATCTTAATCTCTCACTTTGATTTCTACGATATCCTTCTGAACTCCTAAATCTAATTATATCATTCTCTGGCTTAAATCCTACCTTGAGTATCTTCCTATTTTTTATAGGATAAGAATTGAAATGTGAATAGGATCTGTGATGCCATCTGCGGTCTGGCCCTTGCCTGCCTCCCTTGCCTGTTTTCTATCTTTCTCTCACCTCCTAGGCTTCCAACCCAATTACCTCTCCTTGAAATAGAAGTCAACAAATTACTTCATGCTTTAGGTTCTTAAACATACCGTTCTCTCAGTTCATAATCTTCTCATTGATTCCGTAACCTATTTCTGATTCTTATTTAGTAGCCTTTAAGTTCAAAGAGGACAGTGAATTTGCTTTTCACGTCTCTTTTCACGTCTAGTATAATGCCGCGAACACACCAGATCTTCAGTTCTTATATTGAGACCGAGTAACTGATGTCAGAAGGAATGGATTTCTACCACCACTGGTACTTACTGTTTTCCACCTGATCATTGCAGGAGTCTTCTTTTGGTTCTGCTGGATACATCTTGTTTTACTTCATAATCTGCCATCCTACCGCCACTATCATGATCTTTCTAACAGTGAATAAATCTGATAGCGCCACCTTATGCAAAATTATTCAATACCTTACCATTAACCAGAAGTTAAAAGCCTTCAGCTTGCCCTGCAAAAGTCTCTCTTGATTTGGTGGTACCCCTGTAGCCTCTTGTGTTGTCATTCCCTTGCCTTACCTCCAGTTAGTATAGAATGACAAGTGAAGAGACAAAATAAAACAAAACATCTAAAAGCATTCAGAGGTCCCTGCTGTTAATTTCTTAGTTGGCATACTGAGCTCTGAGGGCCCTTTGCTATATTGATTTAATTAATATAGAGACAAAGTACTGAAAGGGCTCAGAGAAGCTGGATGGATGACTAGAAAGACTAGAAAGCTGACCTCCAATGAACGTGTTTCCAGAAGTTCACTTTTTAAATTTCTCTGTACCAAATATATAGCCATGATGGATAAAATATACAAACAGAAAACCTGAAGAGACATAGCTAGTCTCCAGAAAGACAGATATCTCTGTGGACAAGTAATAAAATAGAAATGATCTGGGCTGAAACCCTTAGCTCCTTTCCAGAAGTATGCTTTTGGCTCCTGTGAGCTAAAGAGGACTTAAAATATATCATGAATAAAGCTTAAAGCCAGGAGCTAGGCTATGGCTTTGCCATTTCTTGAAAGGACCCTGAAAGGATGTGAGTATATCACTACTCAGTTAAAATTGAAGTTGTGTTATTAAAGGAGAGGAAAATGGATGTTAACTCTGTGGCAACGTAAACCATAATAGGTTATGAAAATAAGTGAGTTGTGTTTATCCTAAGAACCTGGAAACAAAACAGGGGTGCTTAGATGACTCAGTGGGTGGAGAATGCAACTCTTGATCTCTGGGTTATGAATTCAAGCCTGTTGGGTATAGAGTTTACTTAAAAATAAATAAATAAATAAACCTAGAAACAAAAAGAACTGATAGAAAACATAAAGTAGAAGGAGAAATAATAAAAATAACAACAGAAGTTGGTAAAATAGAAAGAAATGAAATAAGATCAAAACCAGAGTACTTATTTTATTTTTTTAATTTTAGAAAAAGAGTGTGGAGGGGGTGGTGTGTCATGGGCAGAGGGAGAAAGAATCTCAAGCAGACTGCCTGCTGAGTGTGGAGCCTAATACAGGGGCTTGATCTCATGATCCTGAGATCATGACCTGAACTGAAACCGAGAGTCAGATGCGCAACCAACTGAGCCACCCAGGTGCCCCAACAAAGTATTTTTTTTTAAATCTAGTAAAATATATATTTCTAGCAAAACTGATCAAGAAAAGCATGAAAAGTAATATTAGAGAAGGCACAAATAATATTTAGAAGGATCCATAGCAATGATACATTTGAAATACTTTCATCATAGAGAATACTACAAATAATCTCACACCAATAAATTAAAAAAACTCAGATTAAATAGGTAATCCCTTTAAAACTGCAAGCTATCAGAAATGACTCAAGAATGGGCACCTGGGTGGCTCAGTCATTAGGTGTCTGCCTTCAGCTCGGGTCATGATCCCAGGGTCCTGGGATCAAGCCCTGCATTGGGCTCCCTGCTCCACAGGAAGCCTGTTTCTCCCACTACCCCTGCTTGTGTTCCCTCCCTCGCTTTGTCTTTCTCTGCCAAATAAATAAATAAAATCTTAAAAAAAAAAAAAAGAAAGAAATGACTCAGGAAGAAATAGAAAACCAAACTGAGTAAGTAACTGCCAAACTGTTTTCTAAAGTAGTTGTACCTTTTTACATTTCCACCTGCACTGCATTCATTTTCTGTTCATACTTGACAGCACATTTTATAATCCTTTTTATTGCAGCCATTCTATTGGATGCAAAGTGGTATCTCATTATGGTTTTGATTTGCATTTTCCTAATGACCAGTGATGTTAAGGATCTTTGATATGCATATTGGCCATTCATATATCATCATATGTCGAATATCTGTTCAAAGTGTTTACCCATTTTAAAAGTTGTGCTTTTTTATTATTGAGTTGTAAGAGTTCCTCATATATTCTGGATACAATCCTTTATAGATATATCATTGACAGTATTTTCTTTGAGTCTCTGCATGGTCTTTTTACTTTCTTGAATCTGTCATTTTAAGTGTAAAAGTTCGTAATATCAATGAAATCCAATTAAAGAAATTTTTTAAATTGCTTGTGCTTTTGGTATCTTATCTACGAAATCATTGCCTACCCCAAGATCATGAAGTTACATCTCTCTGTTTTCTTCTGCAAGTTATTTTGTTTTGGCTTTTACATCTACTAGTACTGTGAATCTATTTTGAGTTGATTTTTTTGTGTAGTGAAATGTGGAAGCCCAAATTCATCCTTTTGCAGTTGGATAACCAGTCACCTCAGTGCCATTTGTTGAAAAGACTGTTCTTTCCTGAAAGAGTAATCTTGAAATTTTTTTATTATTATATGTCTTTTGTGTATTGATATTTTTTTAACTTATGTTTTGGTTTTCAGGTTGCTTATCAAGTATCCCACAAATGAAAAAGATTTCCACATCTTATGAGGAAAGACGGAAGCAAGCTACTGCTATTGTTTTACTAGGAGTAATAGGAGCTGAATTTGGTGCTGAAATTGAACCTCCTAAATTGTTGACCAGACCTCGAAGCTCTAGTCAAATTCCTGAGGGATTTGGCTTGACTAGTGGTGGATCCAACTACTCACTGGCCAGACATACTTGTAAGTTATAAAATTCCTAATGCTGATTTTTAGTTTCAATACATATTTTTTGTTAACAAAACCTCAGAATACATATGCTGAGTTTTAGCCTCAACAGAATGCTGACATGCAGTCAGGAAGCAGTACAGTCTGTCTGGTACATCACCCTTAGGTTGTAGTACCCAAACTTTTTAAAATTTAAAACATGATCTTGAAAATGCTTTTCTTAACACATTTCTGATCTTTGTGTTTGCACATTTCAGTCAGGATTTTAGCGCAAACATCTAATTTCTAAAATAATTTCTATAAAACTATGCATTATGTCCTGAATGTGGTTTGAAAAGTCAGGAGCGGGGATGGATTAGTTACAGTCAGAGTTCAGAGAGCTTGTGTGGTCCTGCTGCCTTGTATTCTGTGCTTGGTATGTTAATAACAGGTTACGGGTATTTTATAATGTCTTCTGTTAGTTCAGTGTTAGAACTCCTTTAGGTAAGGTCAAAATATTCCTACCATATTGCAAAATTATTTCTAACAAGTTCTGTCATTATAAGGACCAAATATAGTCCCACTGAATATATCACAAAGTATTCTTTATAGAACAAATTGCAATGCGCTTTGGGGTTTGGGGCCCTTTAGCAAGGGAAAAAGATATATGATGTGTTACTTTGCTCGTTACAACAGCAGGAAACTTCCCTGGCTCATTGTCACATACTTCTGCTGTGAAATCATGGAGCCATATTAGTAGCTTTTATTATTAAAACCCTCCTATAGATTTAGCTGCCTGTCCCCACCCCTGCTTCTCTTTTTTTTTTTTTTTTAAGATTTTATTTATTTGCGAGAGAGAGAATGAGAGACAGAGAGCATGAGAGGGAGGAGGGTCAGAGGGAGAAGCAGACCCCCCACCGAGCAGGGAGCCCGATGCGGGACTCGATCCCGGGAGTCCAGGATCATGACCTGAGCCGAAGGCAGTTGCTTAACCAACTGAGCCACCCAGGCGCCCCCTTTTTTTTAAGATTCTTAATCAAATACTTATTAGTCATTGGTATTCTCCTGATCCCTATTTGACATTGAGAATCAGAGAGTAATAATGACAATACCACCAACAACAGCAATAAATAATTCTTTGAACACGATTTTAAGCTCTTTTACATACATTAACTCACTTAATCTTCATAATAACCCTATAAATTGGGCACCTTAGTTATCTCTATTTGACACATAAGGCTAACTGGGCACAGAGAGGTTTGGTGACCCTGGCTGAGATCATACCTTAAGGAAATGGCAGGTTTTGTTTCAACACAGTCTTTTGGTTCCAGAGCTGGTGCTTTGACCATTCCACACACTGCTAGTGTTTAATGGCTCCTCCTTGAGAAGGGCTTACTGACTAACCTGTGCTATTAGTTCATAATTTAAGAAGAGTTTTCTGTCCCCTCATTTGATCCTTAAAAGAGAAATTAAGACTTCTTCAAAGTAGCTCAGCCAAAATGTAGTAAAATCTCAACTTGAACTCAAGCTTCTTGGGACCTGAAAACCCATGCCCTTTGCATTTTCCACCTGTGTACATCTGCTCTCCCTCTCTGGTGCAGGCCTGCCCGGTGCAGCCCCTCCATCTTACCTCTAGCATCTTTATCTTTTCTCAGGTTCTGCAGGTTCCCTGCCTTTCAGGCATAAAACCCTGCTCAAATCTCACGCACTCTACAGAAGGCTCACCTCTCTATGCCAGTGTAGACACCCTAGGATTTATGTATGTAGCTCCTTACATAGAGTCTTGACATTAGAATATTAGAGGTTAATGAAACTTTGGCCTGATTCAGTAGTCTGGTGACTTTCAATTTTTTTTTTTTTGCTTACCATCTCTCTAATGAGGATCAAGAAATATCTGATTCCTCGCATGTTTTTATGTTAACAGCTAAAACTTTTCATTAGTAAGTTTAAACGTTTGCAAAAGATGTAATTTGGAGGATAGTGTGAATATTGACATTTAAAAATAAAATACTGTTCTTATAAATATATGCAATAGAATATTTACCATAACTACTTGATATCCACCATCATCCAAAAAAAAATAATACATGACAGACTTTCCTTTAAATGTCAGAAATCCGGGGTGCCTGGGTGGCTCAATCAGTTAAGTGTTCGACTCTTGTTCTTAGCTTGGGTTTTGATCTCAGGGTTGTGAGTTCGAGCCTCATGTCATGGAGCGTACTTGAAAAAATTTAAAAAAAATTAAAAACGAATGATACAGTACTTTTTAGAACCAGTTTAAAATGTGTAAAATGGGGCGCCTGGGTGGCTCAGTTGGTTAAGCGTCTGCCTTCGGCTCAGGTCATGATCCCAGTGTCCTGGGATCGGGCCCGCATTAGGCTTCCTGCTCGGTGGGGAGCCTGCTTCTCCCTCTTCCCCTGCTCCTGCTCTCTCTCCCTCTCGCTATCTCTCTCTCTTTCAAATAAATAAAATCTTTAAAAAAAAAGTGTAAAATGTCCTTGATATTTTCCTCACTTACTGTGGTTACCTTATTTTATTTTAATAATATAAAATATTTATCAGTTTAAAT
Organism: Neomonachus schauinslandi; assembly: GCF_002201575.2. NCBI lineage: Eukaryota > Metazoa > Chordata > Mammalia > Carnivora > Phocidae > Neomonachus > Neomonachus schauinslandi. The sequence continues at coordinate 18,365,926 of NC_058416.1, read as the reverse complement.
CTTGCTCTCGTGTTTGGAAACAGATGTCTAAATGTATTTGTGCCTTTCTTAGGCTCTTTTTGATCAGTTACGTGTAATATTAACCTACCACAATGTTAACCTGCTAGAAGTCACTGTATGTATTGCTATGTTATTTGTTTATATGGCATTTAGAATGCATTGCGACCATTAAATATTTAGTCTTCATGGCATCCTATTGAATGAGATAATAATTATTATCCTCATTTTGAGATAAGTCCATTAAGATACAATATTTGATGAAAGTTAATTGCTAATGTAGCCAGAGGTATAGATAGTGAATTCTAACCTTCCTTGTAAAGCCATTCTGTTCTGTGAATACTTATAATGTAGTCAGTTCCCAGTTACCCACCTTGATAGGAGGGAAGAGTGACACTGATGCCTAGTTCAAAAGTCATGCGTAGGGCGCCTGGGTGGCTCAGTTGGTTAAGCGACTGCCTTCGGCTCAGGTCATGATCCTGGAGTCCCGGGATCGAGTCCCGCATCGGGCTCCCTGCTCGGCAGGGGGTCTGCTTCTCCCTCTGCCCTCTTCCCTCTCGTGCTCTCTGTCTCTCATTCTCTCTCTCTCAAATAAATAAATAAAATCTTTAAAAAAAAAAAAAAAGTCATGCGTAGTTTCATAATGCATTTCATGCATATATTTGAATATATATGAATCTTTTGTGGGAGGTACACTTTACATAAAATGTCAAAATCACACATTGAAGACAAAGCTGAAGGACTCTGGAAATTTAAAAAGCCTACACTAGGCCACTCTTTCTGCGTACCCTCAGTCTGAGTTGCAGTTTCTTCTTGTATAAAATAAAGAACTATTCTGTCTTCAAAGCCCCTTTTGGTCCAGTTAGTCTCTGCTTCTGAAGTGAAATAGAGAGCATCCCAGGAAATTCACCTTCATGACCTTTTCATCTTCCTCTTCTTGTAGGGATGGACACTCTCTTATTTCAACTCAACTTCAATAGAGATCACTCTTCATTTTTATTTTGATCCACAAATGAGACACTCTTAGGATATTTTAGGGTAGCATTTATAATGTTGTCTATAGGTCTTTTGCTTCATTCTTTTTTTTTTTTTTTAATTTGTTTATTTTAGAGAGCGAGCATGAGTAGGAGGGAGAGAGGGAGAGAGAATCTCAAACAGACTCCAGGCTGAGTGCAGAATCCAATGCGGGGCTCAATCTCACTATCCTGAGATCATGACCTGAGCTGAAACCAAGAGTTGGACGATTAACCAGCTGTACCACCCAGGCACCCCTGGTTCATTCTTTCATTTGGTCTCTTCTTCCTCATTTTATAATTGTGGAATTATGCTGGCACATCTGTAGTAAATCCCATTTGACCTTTCATTAGCTTTTTGACTTTGGACAAGTAGCATAAGCCATTTCCCTAGGCAGTGGACTCTGAGATTTGTGTGCAGGAGTATTCTTGGGATCAATACTTTTAGGGAGTGAAAGAAGCAGGATTGGGCAGAGGGAAACATTGAATAGCATTTCACTTGCTTAGAAAGCTTCAGTTTATCCCAGGGAACTCTGGAACTGGGATTGCCCTTCAAAGTTGTCCTTGAATTGGGGCAAAGGGCTTAGCCTTCATATCCCTGTGTTGTACATTCAGCACGGTGCCCTGGATAGGGGGTGTGACCTTGGATGAGCAGCTCTCTCCATCCTAGCACAAACCCTACAGAGAGACTCAGCTGAAACTTGTCAGCCACGACACCCCCACGAGCTTGGGGGCAGATGAGTACTTCTGTTGTGGAGGGGAGGAGATGGACAGCCTCTCCAGGCTTCCATTCAGCATGTCACTGACTCGTGTGTGTCCCAGTTCCCTCTTCTGTATCAGAAATGGAAAGAGGGACTACCATTCATTGAACACACTTTTTACTCAACTCCTTGCGTATCTCTTATAACCCTGCTGTTTTATAAGACAGCTGTTTTATCCAGCACCGAGCACAAGAGGAGGCACATTAATAATAGCTGATTATTGAGCATTTGTTCTGTGCGAGGCATTTTGCTGTGTCCTTTACATATAGTATCTTATTTTTTTAAAGACTTTATTTATTTGACAGAGAGTACACAAGCAGGGGGAGCTGCAGGGAGAGGGAGAAGCAGGCTCCCCAGTGAGCAGGGAGCCCGATGCGGGGCTCGATCCCAGGGCCCCGGGATCATGACCTGGGCTGAAGGCAGACGCTTAACCGACTGAGCCCCCCAGGCACCCCTGTATAGTATCATATTTAATCTTCTAATCCTATCAAATGGTTACTATTACTGTTAACATTTAACAGAGGAGGAACCTGAACATTTGCCCGATGCTCACCAGAGCTTTGTGAGATTAAACTTTCCTCATGTAGACAGTAAATTGAGGGCATAGGTTAAATGTATTAAGATGCTACTGCTAAGCCTGGACTTGAATACCTATTTTGCAACTTTAAATCAGGTCCTTTTCACCGTTTCACATAGTTGTCATATGTTATAAGCAAGTAAGATTCAGGAGCAGTGCTCCAAAAAAGAGGGGGACGTCAGCAAGTACCAGGTCACCTGTAAATATGAACATCTGTTGACTCATCCATTGGGGATGTGCTGGTGCCCTGGAGATATAAACATGTACAAAATCAACATCTCCAGACTTATGAAATGGCTCGCATCTATAGTGTGAAATATTTCGAGGCGAGAAAATGAATCTTCTCCCACAGTGGGTCTTTAGAAATCCTGTAATGCCGGATTCTTCAGCTGGCCAAGGTTTATGATTTCGCTGATGTTACATTTTGGAAAATGCGGTGTTTCTGTGATTTGTGTGTCTGTTCTGGGAAAAAGATCCACAGTTTCAATTCTCAAAAAAAGTCACTAAAATAAAAATGGATAAGAACTCTAAGAGTTTGTTGGAACAAGTTGCTTATCTGTTATTATAATTTTTAAAACAACAGAGTTATATTCATCTTGATTATCTGTTTAGCTGTAATACCACCAAATGGAAAGAGGCCTCAGATGCTACTTTAGGAATGTTTTAATTCTATGAAACTTATATTTTAGAGTTTTATACTTCCTGGCACAATGTACTATGTTTGATTTTATTTTGTTGTAACCTACTGTCATGAAAATGTTTCTCCAGTACTTCGTGTGCTTTCTAACCATGCATGTATATTTGATGAATATATTAGTATTGGTTGGGGTTGATTTTGTAATGAATTTATTTCCTAAATTTTAAGGTAAGAAAGTTAAGCCAAATCTCAAATGTTTTATCAGCAAGATTAGGACAAAGTCACTGAATTGCAACTAATTACAAAACTAGTGGTATTTGCACGTAATGAATAAAAGTAGCAACAATGATGAGGAACACATCATGCCATTTACAAGGATAAGCAATGACAAAAAATGGATATTTTCACTGTTCACAAACAAGACATCAGATTGTGTTGCTGAGCTACTGCATTTGTGTTTGCTTTCCCTGCTGTTGTGTTTTCCCTGCTTTTCCTGCCTTCCTGTGTTCTTACTCCACTGTCCACCTCATTCATTCATCCTTCTCATTGCACTGACTCAGCATTTCATGTTCTTTACCCCCGCTTCTCATGTGGAATTTTACCTTTGAAATCATCCTGGCTCCGGATGCCACTTGTCTTGCATTGCCAGTACAACTTCTGTGTTTAGAAAAGTAATTCTTTGCTCTGCCTGTGCGCTAAAATCTTATGTAGAGTGTTTTAAAATGATCTGTACCCTGGAGTTCTTATTCAGAAAATCAGGGGTGGGGTTTGGGTGTCTGTTTGATTTTTAAAACTGCACATGTAATTTTCATGTGTAGCCAGAGTAGAGACACCCATTAGAATAGGGAATCCTTTAGTTATTTTAAATTGAGTGTTCTGTGGTAGTTCTGGTCATTAAACTACCTTAATGCACAATATATATTATAATTTTCTTTATGTTTAAAATGGAAGAGATAATGGGAACTGATCTGAGTGAATAAGTGACATTTATATTACTCTCAGAGCTAATTCTTTAGGTAGTTCAGCTTTTTTTTTTTTTTTTTTTT